>NC_133779.1:46332951-46632951 GCF_003597395.2 Chelonoidis abingdonii
TTATTGAACTTCATCCGGTTTACCTCAGACCATTTCTCCAATTTGTCCAGATCATTTTGAATTTTGACCCTGTCCTCCGAAGCAGTTTCAATTCCTCCTAGTTTGGTATCATCTGCAAACTTAATAAGCGTACTTTCTATGCCAACATCTAAGTCGTTGATGAAGATATTGAACAGACCCGGTCCCAAAACAGACCCCTGCGGAACACCACTTGTTATATCTTTCCAGCAGGACTGGGAGCCATTAATATCTACTCTCTGAGTATGGTTATCCAGCCAGTTATGCACCCAACTTATAGTAGCCCCATCTAAATTGTATTTGCCTAGTTTATCGATAAAGGATATCATGCGAGACCGTATCAAATGCCTTACTAAAGTCTAGGTATACCACATCCACCGCTTCTCCCTTATCCACAAGGGATATGAATAAACTCGCAAGGTTTATAAATTAAATATATTTATTTATATAAATAAATTTATATGTAAATAAATCCACGAGGGATATAAATAAACCTGGCACTCATCCCACTCTCCCCAGCCTGTTTCTTCTCTCCTCTCCCAAAGAGCTTCCTTTTGGGGCTGCTTCTTACCATTCATCCTCCAGATCTTCACCTGCCGATCATCAGCCCCAGATACGATGAGAGGCATGGTGGGGTGGAAGGCAGCCCAGTTCACTCCACGATCATGTCCCTGTAGGATGGGAGAAAGGGGTCTCACAACAAGCCTGAGGCTCCAAGGGGTTGGCACACAGAGAGAGAGCAGCCAGAAAAACTGTTCCAGTAAATAGGATACAAGCTGCAAACTTCAAAATCACTCGTGAGGGTCTGCAGCTAGCTCCAGTGCATAATCTACCCTTGAGGGGTAGTTAGATGACACAAAGGAAGAGACACACAAACTCCAAGTACACCGCCACTCCTCCTATCACTTCCCCCAGTGGGACTGCAAAGGTGATCAATTATGGCAACATCTGCTAGGACAGATGTGGCCCAGTAGCAACAATGGAATCTCATTATCCCATCTTCATGCAGCTCGTCTGGCTTCCTATTCCATTCAGAATTTCTCTCCTTGGTAAAAACCCAGAATGGATCTGATAACATCATTGCCATTTGTACCGCAGAGGAGTCAGGGGTCCCCAGTCATGGAGGACCATTGACTCTACCTTTTAGATTTTAAGCTCTTTAGAATAAGGCATTCCTTATCCCCAAAGGAACACATGAATTCAAAGAGCCGTATCTAGTCTCTTAGCTTCCTTCTCCCTCTGTTTCTCAAACCTGTTATAGGATCATTTGTACAACAAGGGCTATCTTAAATACAGCTGAATGAGCTATGTTGCGCGCGCGCGCACACACACACACACACACACACACAGTACCTCAAGAACATGTTTCACCACCGCATCTGTCGTCCCGAACAAATCCACCCCAGTAATTCCCCTGACATCCGACTCCACAGCTCCAGGAGACAGATTCTTCTTCCTTAGGCCTTCAAGAGGGAAGCAGCAGGAATGGAGGAAGCAAACACGAGGTTACCAGACAGTGTACTAACTCAGAGACATGTAAGTCAGCGCCTTCCTGTGCCGTTCACAGGTGGAAAGGAGGAGGAATTTTGAAGAAGAAGAAAAGTGAGAGAAACATCAAGGATTCCCTTCCTCTTTCCCCAAAAGCACAAGCCCAGACCAAGTGCACAAAGATCAAACTTGGCAATAAAATGCTCCCAACAAGCATTCATTTCTCAGCTCCCTGGGATTGATAAGTAGAGCTGCTGCATTGGAGTGTCACTGTCATGCTAATTCCTTTCTCTCAATATTTAATTCCCAGTTTGAGCTTGCACCTTTAGGGGGCTTTCTTCTATGCCAGTTTGATAGATGCTCTCGCTGTCAGCTTTTTCTTGTGGACTTGGGCCATTTGTGTGGACACCTGAGTCAGTTGCAACTGATATATGGAAACTGTGGCCTCTTGAGTAGTCTTTAAGGTGACATGGGGATCTGCAAATTCTCCAAGGCACCAGGGACTGAGGAGAAATACAGCTCATCTGGAGGACACCGGTAAAGAGGGACAGCTTGATTTTTTTAGGAAGTGGTGACAACCCACAACTTTAACAAGTCTTCAGTGGAAGTTCAGTATCTCCAAATGTCAGGCCAGAATGCTTTGGCAACTTCTCCGAGTGCTGTTACTAAACATACTCCAATAAATTCAGTCCCAATATTCGATCAACTTCACCTTAAAATGGTTACATGAGGGAATATCCCCTAGATTCTAGATAGCTTTAAAATAATCCACCAGAACATGCTAAACCCAGGCTGCTAGAACCTTCAACTTGTGGGGGGTTGCAGGTAGACACTGTCCAGGAAGGGGCTACACTGCGGAATTTGTTTCTGCCAGAGATTAGGCTCAGACACTGTAAGGGCATGACTCAAAGCTGAACTCTTCTGGTAAGCTTTTGTCAAAGAACCAAACAGACAAACAGCAGTACACTCTAGGAAACAGACTGGAATATAGACTGATTCCTGTAATTGGCCTTAATCTGAGGGTTGGGAATGGGGTGTATAACTTTCCTCCAGTTCCTTAAGGGAATCAGTATTTCTAAATCTTTGCAGAGACAATTACAGGGACTGGCGCCTTAGAAACAAACACCTGTATATCTAAAACTCACAGTACTTTCTGTTGTGCAGTGGCATCACCATCACAGGGGACATTACCACTTTCCATTTATACAGTATGCCAAATAAAACAGAACCACATTAGCTGCTCCTTCACCAGAAATTGAAATACCCACCCTAGGGAGAAATTAGAATGTGCATTGCCAAATGAAAGCCTAAGCTAAGGAGAAAAAAGGCCTGAGGCTTTTAAACAAAGCAGTTACAAACAAAACTTTATAACAGACTTTTAAACAAAAAATACTTGACTGTGGGAAATGGGACTTGAAATTGACTAGGAACAAAGTGAAACTGACCGAGTTGGCAGCGTCATTGGCCAAGGTGGGTGAAGTGCAAGAGAGGATCAGACAACATTGTGTTTGACAATTTTTTTTTTTTAAATTCTCACTTTTGATCTTCTCAGGTGTTAGTAACACAGTGGAGATTTAAGGTAAGGGAATCTTACCAGTGCCCCTTTGACAAGATCTGTAAGGTTTGTCTAACAAGAGTGACATGTTAAACAGCGAATCACAAGCACATATGGATGTTAGACACATTGAATCTCAGATGCACACACAGATCGTCCAAATGACAACGGGGAGCCAGACCCAGAGAAAGGGGGTGATAGATGCATAATTCAGAGAAACTGTGAAAAGTGGAAACAGAGGAATCTTAGAAGAACAGATACTTGAGCTTTCGACAGGCCAGTGGAATGGACTGAAACGACAGGTGAAAAATTTCTGGGCTGACTGCACAAATCCAGAGGGAAGGCAGGACACTTGCAGAATGTACCAGCTTCCTGTGCTGCTCCGGGGAGGGGGAAAAGGAGAGACAAGAGGCTGGGAGCAGCGTGATAGATATTAGACATTCCGAGGATAGCTGTTACGATAAGAGCTTGGGAAAGGAGCCTGTGCTCAGCATGCCCCAAAGCATTCAAATAAAAGAGCAGATGTTAAAAGGGGTCATTGACAGTTCAGGAAAGAGGTCTAGTGAAAAGGACCAGAACCTGACTACAACCTGACAGCTTGTGGGAGAAGGAAGAGGAAGTTCCTGCAGCATCAGGAGGTTTCTAGGATCCCCTTTCCAGAGTTCAATGGCCAGAGCCACACAGACACTGTAGCCAACTGGAAGCTCAAACTATGGACCGTGTTAGCTGCAAGGGCCCGAGGCACCTAGGCTATGATCTACTCCACTCTCTCAATCAAAGCTGCACATCAAGGGGCTGCCACCTACCCAAGGGAGAAACCAAGGAAGGGTTCTGGGATTTGACCAACCTCTTCCTTCTGGTCTCATGAGCTTTCCTCCCGTTATAATCCATCAGCACTCACAGCATTAATCCTGTGGTTGAGATAGTGCAGTACTGGGGGTGATGGGATGGTGTCTGTCAGCTGTCACTACACACTCACTGGGGGCACTGCAGTAACGTAATCTGCCCCACAGAGACCCTTTCTGGGACTCTTAGCATCACCTCTGATGTTCCCAGCCCCTAACAACCTATATTCTAGATCTCCTTAATAGCAGGATTCTGGATTACCAGTCCAACCCTTCAGGCTGACTTTTCCTGCTTGGAAACAAATCATCCAGCTCTACTCAACAAAGCCTTGAAAGCACAGGAAGATTCCAGGGAAGTGGCAGACATTAGCTCTTGAGATGGGAAAGGCAGGTTAAAGGGAAGCTGTTTTATTTTACAGGACCAAAAAAAGCATCCTCCGGTTCAAGCTAATGAGAAGAATCTTCCATCAGAGTTAATGGTAACAGGCAGGGCTGGTAACAGGGAGGCAGAACAGATAGGTGCTTATTTTGTAAACTCTGGGGTCAACGTTAGTGCCACAAGCAAGATACGTCACCCCACAGCACATGGCAATTGTGTTGTTATGTCACAGCTTTTCATGCTTTTTGATACAGCAACTAGAAGCCAGCTCACGCTGGCTACATTGACACTAGCTCTCAGGAGATCAGCAGAACAAGGAGCCTTCAATTTTTAACTCGTGAATCTGTGTTGGAGAAAGATGCTGAACTGACAGCCATGGAGACAGAAGGCCTCTATCCACACAATAAATACATCACGGGCAACAAGAAGCAATGCTTCCCCCACAGTCTTCATGGCTCTCTCCTGAGACTGCTAAGAGTGAAAACTGTGCGGCGATTAGGTCTCTGGACAATTTGCCACTAGGAGAGGAAACAAGACCAATCAACTCTTTTCATTTAAATCATCAAACAACTAACATCCCTACTCCCCAGAGGTGCTGAGAATCCGTAACTCCCAAAGTCAACTGGGGTTGCAGGTACTCAGCACCACTCAGGATTGGTTTTTAAGTCCCTATCAACCCAGGCCAGACCCTTAATTTGTAAGATGCACGTGTATCTCCACAACTGACAGCAGCCTGAATGCAACAAAGGCTGTTCCCAATAGACCTTTTGTGCTAGAGCCAAGCTACCAAGGACAGAACTCAGATTAGGGGTGACCTTGCAAAAATTCCACCCATCCTCAGTTTGTTCTCCCATTAGCATTTTAGCCCGGTGATGTTTAAATGTAGTGGAAGCTGAATCAATAATTTAGCATCTATAGCAGAGTCTCTAAAACCCCCTCATCACAGATCAGCTGGAAAAAACTGTACCCTCTCCAAATCCATTTGGCTATAAGAACTCTGCTGAGAGCGCGTGTGGGTTGAATGTAGCAGTGAGGTTACAGGCAGAATGGATGTTAAGCTCCCCATGCTGGCAATAGAGAGGAGGGGCAGGTTTTAAATATTCAAAGAGCCTGTCCCCAGCTCCTACTGTTGACACAGCTGGTCATGTCTGAGCATGTACTACAAACAGAGCAACTCACCCAGTCAAAACTGCAATGGTGAAAGTGGCAGGTGGAGTAAAGAGCCACAACTCGAGTTCTAGAACATCTTACAATGCAGTAACATTGCTGGTGCTGTTCCTGGACCAGACCCTCCCTTCCCACCTTTCGTCACTTATCTGCGTCTCTAGCATTCACTTCAACTTCTGTATGTAGCATAGCCTTTCCTTACAGGACCGTAAAGTGTTTTACCAACAGTCATTAATTAACCCTCTCAATACCCCCTGCAAGACAGGTATAATTGTAGGTGCAGATCAGGGTGAGTCAGCAGCAAAGCCATGGATAGTAACCAGGTGTCTTGACTTTCAGTTCCCAACTCTTGCCTCTAGACCACACTACATCTTTGTGACAGGGACATCGGTGGACTAGCAGCCACTGGCCTTAATGATTTCTTCTTCCATTTGCTGTTTAACAACAGCAGGGACATCAAAAAATCAGCTCTGCTCCTTAGTCAACACAGAAGCCATTTCAGGGCTGTCAGAGAATGATTCATCACTTTATCTCCGGGACATTGCTGACTCTGGGAACAATGCAACCAACAGTCCTGTGGCACCTTATACACTAACAGAAGTATTGGCGCATGAGCTTTCATGGGTGAATACTCACTTCATCAGATGCATGTCTGGGAACAATGTTTCCCAAGGGATGAAGGTGTCCCATAGAACCCTGTAACTGAGCCTGCAGCTTCTCCTTCCTGATGACAAAGGCAAAGCCGATCTAGTGACAGTGCCGTGTCCCTTCCTCAATAGGGGAACTCATCTCCTGCATGGCCTAAAGAATCCGACAGGGACATCCAAGGGAGACTGAAGGATATAAACCACCATCAGTGGAGACAACTGTCATGCTCTGATGGCTTTTCTTTGTGGGTGGCTCAGACTCAATAGCTGCCTTTTTTCCTCCCTGGATCTGAACTGGCTAGTTCTTTCCCCACTTTGCTTTCAACGACTGCAGTTTTGAACTGGGCTTTGTTGCTGGATACCCCCTCGACTTGGGCAGCTCACCAGAAATATCCCAAACGCGCACAGTCTGATCCAAGCTAGCCGACACCACCAGGTCCTCAGAGGGATGAAACTGGGAGCACATCACATAGTGGTTGTGTCCTGTCAGCACGCTGCAAGAAAGAGGAAAGACGACACCATTTAAATCAACAAGGCAGCAACGCACAGTCTGATCTGTACCAACACTTCAAAGCTGAATCTAGTAGGGAATTTGGGGAGGTTGGTAGGGAGCAAAGCCATGAGAGGAACATACTAGGGAGTATGGAGAAGGAAGACATCTCAGCAGGGCAGAGAGGGAGGAATAAATAGGAAACATTACTTCATAGGGGAGCATACAAGGGTTAATATATATTGATGTGAATAGCTATCCACATGAATAATGATCAACACAGATACACAGTTACTAAAAAACCCGGGAAATTCCCACACAAAAATGTTTTGAAGATGGTTTAGTTTGACAGATTGCACAGCCCACCAAAGTGAACCAACAAAAGGAAAAAATTGAGCAGAGAAGCCATTTAAAAAATCCCCCAAAACCCTCCTCAAATTTTTCTTGTCAAACTCATCCCTTCCCCTACACACAGCCCACATACCTCCGACACAAAACCAGGTACAGTGCAATTGATGGAAGCCACACCAACCCTACATTAATTCTTGGAACACACAAGCAGTAAACACAACCAAAGTTCAAAGGTGCCTGTCGGTTGTTCGAGACGAAGGTAGTGAAAAGGAGGCATCCCTTAAGGGAAACTCGAGTGAAGTTTTCATGGGATACTGAAGGACTTAACTGTTTCTCTCAGATTTTGAATGTGTGGCTCCGCAATCTAGCACTTTTAACTCTAAACTAACCTTTGTTTATGTGGGAATGCTACTTAAAAATAGCCCAGTTCCTGAAATGAGGGAAATAAAGAGGGAACAGAGAAACCTAAGCTTTTTTAAAAAAGCACTTTAAACACCATTTGCTAGAGATTACCAAGAGATCTCTCTAAGGAAGGAATGGATTAAAACTCTATTGCTAGGATTATTTCACAGTTGACAACTACAGTGGAGAACATAACCCTGCACTGGCAAGAAGAACGAACTAGATGGGACTTCAGAACTTACTCCTACCTCATTTCTAGAGCCAGTTTAATAAAAAAGAATTATTTTTTTTCTAAAATTGTTGGGAAAAGAATTTTTAATTTTTTTCTTCGAAATTTCAACAAAATGTTTTATTGAAAGACACAGAGGTCAGCAGATTTTGATCCTCTGTTCATTTCTAAGGTTCAAGAAGACTCGTGTCTCCCCAGTTATTATTTCTATAGCACTAGTTGTTTTACCAAACACAGGTTCTGGACTGCCAGTTCCAAACCCGGATCGTCTGATCATCAGAAGCACTCAGGATCCAGGGGTACTCCTAAAAAAAAAAAACACATTTAATAATTAATATCTGAAACAACAGTCTCCACCCTCACATTTTCCTCCAAACGGTTTGCAACACAGCTGGAGATAACCATAGGATTTCTAGTTCATTGGGTCAGCTGTCCCAGGAAAGAATTACAGCTCTACTGTAGAATCATTTCCCACATAAGAGAAAGGAGCGTAGAGAAAGTGATGGTATAATTGATCCTATACAGAGCACTCGATACAGCACTGATTATTTCTGCAAGTGTCCTGCAGGGCTCTGCCACACCTTGCTTTGCACACATACAGAGCTTCAGCATAGATGGGCAACAGAGGGAATGACCAGGGACTAGATCGTAACCCACCACTCTCAGAGGAAAAAAATTGATGGACTAAACTGCCTTCAAAGCCTGTTTTCCTGAGGGTGTCTAGATGTATACTAGCATCTGCCTCACCAGAGGACTGATGTGTGTTTTTGCAGGTTGCTGCTGCTCTTCCACTGAAAAACTTATTGTAATTGTTCTGGGTAAGTATCATTTATATGATTTCAGACCGCAAGAGCGAGAAGTTAGCCAGCACAAAGAACAAGGTGCATATCCCCATCTGTACTCCAAATGCCAATGGAGGGAGAGAAGTTCGAGGTACCAACTGTCACCATGAATGATTTCATATTGTAAGATCTTTGGGGCGGAAATCAGGTGTTCCTCTTTGTATAGCACCCAGCCCATTTAGTGCACTGTACGTCTGCAGGAAAGAGCCCTACTCAGGGAAGCCACAGAGATTCCTATAAAGTAATGCGGTGAGGTGCATATCAATGAAGTTACACAGCAGGGAGACTCACATGGTGGAAGAAAGTGGTGCGAATGTAATCCAGGTGCCCGAGCAGAGTGAAAAGACAGCGGCGCAGTTTGTAATTCCAAACCTGCATGAGACATAAGGCCAGTGAAAGGGACCTGACAAACTCTGTCCAGCTCTCTTCTGCCATCTCATTTAACACATGAGGTTTTTATTCATCCCCAAAGTGGTCTCTCCCATTTTACATTACAGTTCTGGGTAAAGCCAGCAACAGAGCTCATTAGAAATTGTCAGGCTGCATTTAATTACTCCTACTGCTCTCAGAAAGAGCAAAATCCTGAATTCTACACTTCCCTTTTTCATCTCTATCCACTCACCATTTCCTCCTCATCCACAGAAAACTAAATTAACAGACATTCCTTACACATCTTGTCAAATTCCCCATCTTCCTTTGCCCACCAACACTTTTTGGTAGGGGTGGAAGGAAGAGTTGATCTACCTTTATCTTGTAGTCATCACCTCCAGAGACAAAGAGTGGCTGCTGTTTGTGGAAATCAATACCTCGGACTGGTCCTGTGGGGGGAAGAGGCAGCTGAAACACAGGGAGACAGCTAATAGCTGTATATGAAGCCAAACTGACAGTCAGAGGAGGCTGTTCCATTAGAGCAGAACCATTCTATCACATCATACTCCATTTTAATCTGATAAATTGTCTTCACCTGACACTCCGAGGTCAAATACAACTTTCTGAGACAACACTCCCCCCAGAACAATGCAAAAGAAGTTCTCTTCTGTGTGATTATAGAGCTACAGCACGGTAACATCTGACACTTTTATACAATAATGAAGTTATCGTCGTAACAGCGCTGTGAAGTCTTTTCCCTATTTTACAGCTAGAAAAGCATGTTCAAGTAGTAAGCGGTTTGCTTATGATCACAGATGGAGTCTGTGGCACAGTTAGTACCTGAAGCCAGACCTCCTGTGGCTCAATCCAGTGCTTCAACCAAAAGTCCATCTTTCCTCCTCTTAAGGAGGCACCATTTTCTGCAACAAGCCCTCTGCATTCAACTCATTCAGACTCCAAACTTACTTACCATCATGCTCATCAAATTTGTCAATAAGGGTGCACATCCGGTAATCCCACAGCTGGATCACTCCATTGTGCAAACTCGTTAGGATCCAGGGCCGCTTCGGGTGAAAGCTGAGCCCTAAGAACAGAGACGCAGAGAAGCACAGCGGTCAAGTGTTCAGTTAAATTCAATCTCTAACTACACAGAGGAAGCGAACAGGGTCAGCATTTTCCAAAAATAAGGTCTTTTTAAGGTGCCAGAAGTTGGATACCCAAAACTACCAGGAGTTGTCCAGTGGCACCTTAAAGACTAACAGATTTATTTAGGCACAAGCTTTCACGGGTAAAAAACTCACTTCTTCAGTTGCATCTGAAGTCTTTAAGGTGTCACCGGACTCCTTGCTGCTTTTGTGGATACAGACTAACACGGCGACCCCCTGATACCTGGTATCATGCAAGGCACAAAACTACTAACCACTTTCAAGAACCTTAGCCAAAGTCCCCAAGGGCAGCGCACACTGCTTTACACTCAGACACTTAACGGCTTTAAAAAAGAAACGATAGTGTCTAAACATGGATCCATAAACTGACAACAGCATGACAACTTTTTTTATTTGGCCATCAGCTATGGGGTGGCTGTGAATATAATTAACCCTATGAGAACAGCCACGAACCCAGGGACTGCGACAGGAGCATCTCTAGCAAACCCTAAGAATAACTAGGCCGGCATTTAAAGGAGGGCTCTTCCCAAGGCAGAACGGGGCGGGGGGACGGGATTCATTTACTTGGGGGCCCAGTGCCTACAGCCCCAGAGCCCCCGTTTACAGGCTGGGTCGGGGGAGGTGCCGAGGGTGAGCCTGGGGCGGGAGGGCAGATCAGGGGTTTAGCGGTCAAAGGCTGCGGCCTGGGGCAGGACTGGAGATGGGGGGCTGGGAGCGGGGGTCAAGCCTGGACCGGGGGGGGGAGCGCGAAGAGAGTGTCCAAAAGCTAATACCGCTGTGGGGGCAAATTGGAGGGCATGAAGGTCACGTGTTAAACAGGGGCATGGGCGCGCGACGCGACGGTCTAGCGCCAGGGCGCTTGTCCAGAACTTAGTCAGATCGTCCCCTCGACCGCTAGAGAGCAGAGACCGGGACCGCACCACTAGACCCACGAGACCCGAGGACCTCTCCGGAGGCCGGCTGCCCGGAACCCCGCCTGCGAGCGGCCACCACTCCGCTCGCCGAGACCATAGAGCGAGGAGCTCCTCACGCCAGAGAGGCGCCCGCTGTCCGCGCGCCAGCGCACAAGCACACCAGCCCGACCCCACGCCCGCCACCGTGGCCCCGAAAACGGAGCGAAATACCTGCGAAGAAATGTCTGCGGTAGCCCGCTTCTGAGAATGAGGAGCCCGGGACGGGCTCCGGGTAAATTATATCAAACGGAATAAGACTTCCACACTACATCGTGCGTTCTACACACTATACTCCGCGCTGGCTTGCGGTTGCAAAACTCGCATCTCCAGCCTTCTTGCAGTGCGCCAGCACGCGGCTGCTGAGGCGCACTCCTCTCCTCCGGCGGGGGGGCGCGGCCTGGGCCCTCCCCCTGGGCTGCGGCACACCGGGGCGGCGACTGCGGGCGCGCGCCCCCCCTAGCGGCCCCTCGGGGAGGCAGGCTGCACGAGCCAGGGCTCTCCCCCCTGGCTTCGGCACTAGCCGGAGGGGACTCTGTGGGCTGGGGCCCCTCCCCCCTGGGGCTGCGGGGGGGACGGACTGTGGGCTGGGGCCCCTCCCCCCTGGGGCTGCGGAGGGGACGGACTGTGGGCTGGGGCCCCTCCCCCCTGGGGCTGCGGGGGGGGGGACTGTGGGCTGGGACCCCTCCCCCCTGGGGCTGGGCAACAGGCAGGTCCCTGCCCCCTGAGCTTTGAGGAGCGATGGCAGGCGGGTCCCTCCCCCTGGGGCTGCGGGCTGGGACCCTTCCCCGGGGCTATGCGGGGGTGGCGGTGGGGGTCCCGCTCCCTGAGGCTGTGCGGGGCTGGGCGGCAGGCGGGCCTCTGCCCCGGGGCCTGCGGTCTCTCAGCCTGGCGCTATGGGGGTGTGTGTGGCAGGCTGGTCCCTGCCCCCTGGGCTTTGGGGGGGCGCTGGCAGGTCAGATGGGGGGACTCCTTTTCCCTGGGGCCTGTCGGGGGGTGGCAGGCAGGTCCCTGCCCCCTGGGCTTTGGGGGGTGGTGGCGGGTCGGATGGTGGGGCCCTTCCCCCAGGGGCTGGGGGCGGGCCGGGCCGGGCAGAGAAGTAGAGGGTTGATATAGACCTTGTTGGAGCTGGGTCGAAAGGGAAGTTGTAGATGGTGTCTGTAGAAGGACTTCAGATAAACAAGTGTCTCTCTTGATGGAAAGGTAAAGTCAGCAGCAGGCTGGTGATGCTCTGGTCCTGGCAGGCTGGGAATTTGTTGTTGCACAGCTTAGTTGTGCTGGGATTTCTCCCCACTTGCTGAGAGCTCCCAAGGCGTGGTGCTAAAAGGTGGTGGGTGGGCATCCAGTGTGCGATGACAGGCATTACTGAGCTATTTGCTGGGACTGTGATTCTGAACCCATACTAGTGTTTTGTGGCTGGCTTTTCATTTGGGTAAAATGAACAGCAACTGTGGGAGCTTCCATCAGATATCATCCTTCATTCGCTGCCTTCTGCCTCACTGCATTCGCTTAGTGTGCACGTTAAAGTCGATGGATTTTTATTTTGAGATGATAGATTCCTGTGTTGTCAAATAATCCTAATTTGCATATCATTTAATTGGAGATACTTTGTTTTTTGTAGCATGTTTCATATTAAATTTCACTCTGAAATACTGCGGTAAATAAAAAAAATAATGAAATAGGGTATCTTATGCTTGTGGTGTGGCATTATTACCAAATCTGTAATGTTTGTGCAATTTGCAAAGGCAATACACCATTTATGTGTCTTCTAAAAGTGATGCTGATCATCAGTTCTGTCACTTACCCAGAATTAAGAATAACCAGGTAAAAGATTGAGTAAATAGCAAAGCCACATAGATATGTTGAAATGCTTTATGAGCTTACTGGACTGGGACTCGGAATCTGGTCTCCTATTTCTAGGCATGCCCAAGCCTATGCGTGGCGTGGGGCAGGTCACTTAACCCCTCTCCCCTCAGTTTCCCCCTCAGGAAAATAGGGATAATGATACTGACCTTTTGAAACTGCTATACGAGAATTTAGGATTGTTGTTGCTCTAATAAGAATAACAGTCCTTGCTTAGCACTTAGTGTCTTCAAAAATGTTATGCAAATGTTGATCCTCACGGCACCCTTGTCAGAAAGGTTACTATTACACATGTTTTTCAGATAGGGAAACCGAGACACACACAAGTGATGTGGCCTTGTACGAGGTCTCTTATTGAGTGTGTATCAGAGCTGGGATTAGAACCCTAACGTTTCTGGCTCCAGATCCTGTGTATGGATCGCAAAAAGATTAATCCACCCTCATTTTAACTGTTGGTTCAGAGATGTGGGTGTTCTGGTGTGCCTTTGTAATGATTGTCGGACAACAGAACTGAGAATTGACTTCTTTATTCTTCTGCGTTTCTAAATTGGTTCATGTTGCGTATAGCATCTTTCATCCAGACTTCACAGAGCTCCACCCATGGCTGAAAAGCAGCCTCTTCAGGTTAGGTATGTGATAGCTTGTTAACAGCACGTATCAACAGTATGCAGCAGTGGGAGTGATAGGAAATGAAGAATACTTCAGTTAAAACTGCAAGGGAATTTACAGGGAAGTGAATTATTTAGCTGGCGTTTAGCAGAGTGTCTAGGAATTACTTGAGTCAGGTGCCATTAATATTCACCCAAAAGGCAACAAGACCTAAATGAAATTGAATTTGTTCTTGTTACAGAACCAAGTGGGTGTGACCTCTTATTTATCCTGAATTTTGTTCCTTTCTCTTCAGGTTTCTGTTGGGGCAATTCTGTAGAGAGGAAAATCTATATCCCCTTAAACAAGACTGCCCCGTGTGTTCGTCTTTTGAATGCCACTCATCAAATAGGCTGTCAGTGTAAGTGTTGTGAATGGTTATTTTACTTTAAGCGGAAGAGGCAATCACCTCTCTTTCACTTACTGAGAGAACACTCATCATTTTTGTAGCTTCTTCCTGAACTACTTTTAGTTTGTCAATGTCTTTTTGATAATGTAGTGCCAAAAAATGAAAGCTGTGTGCTCCAGGTGTGATCGCACTAGCTGTCACTTCACTGCTTCCCAGTATTCCCAACCCAAGGCACTTCAGAAATCCTGAGATTGGCTTAAAATCATGAAATCTAGGCTTGCAATAAAATGGTGAGAGTTGGCAACACTCTCTTGGTGCCAAGTCCTATCACATTGATATGTAATTAGCTTAATATCCATGAGATGACAGTAGGAGATTTCCTCTTATTTAAACAGTTATATTTCACCAGCGCTCAAAAGTTTCCTTAATATCCTCCCAAAACCCAGGAGCCGTGTGCACTGACCTGTCCCTCTATAACACAGGCCTCTCGTGAAATTTCTTTGTATTGTTTTCTGTAAGTAGTTTTGTGTCCGTTTCCTTGTCTTATGTACAGTTACTGATAAACTACAGCATGTGTAGTTACTTCGGTAAGGCAACATGCCTAGCATGCTGCTGGTCAGTCACATGTCTTTTGTTCTTGTCGAATTGGTTCCAGAGTTGGTTGGTTGTCTAGAGTATATTTTAAAACTCTCCATGGGCTGTGTTTTTAGTTTGTTTTTAATTTTGTGGGTTTGTTGTACTACTGAGGTTTGTGGGTTGCGGAGAGGACAGAGAAGGAGCACTGATCTAAGTTCCTCCGCTGCTATTGGTGCTGTGCCAAAAGGGTTTCCTGTGACTCAGCATTTTGTTAATTTGTGGCTGAGTCTCATTATGTGTCCTCAAAGTGAACCACTCTCCAACATGGACCATGTCAGCAACAGTTAAGGGGCAGAACAGCTAACTGCACATGGCCTTCTCCCCTAGCTGGTGCTCCAACTATCTCATATAGTGGTACGAGCCACCTCTTAATACAGATTGTTTCACGGGCACCTCCTTTCCCAATCCCATAATACTCCCATGACAACTACAGCAATTACTGACCGGGAAATGGGATCACATCTGTGTATCTTTAGCTGTCTCTGATGCAATAAGTGCTTTTGGAAAACGTTAAGCACCCTGTTTTCTTTTGATTGTGATTTGATTCCTGCCCCGATCTGTCCTGTACATGGCTTCTCTGCTGCTAGGACACCTCCTGTCTCACTGCACAAGCTTCCCCAGATGTAGTCTCAGCTGATATGTTCCCTTCTTTCCTTCTCTTCTGGACGTTCCCCACTTACTGACGGCTGACTTCTCCTGTTTCCTCTTTGTACTTACATCTCTGTGCCTCATTTCCCCTGTATAAAGTAAGGTTCATACTCAACATCCTCTCTCTTCCCCCAAGAGGCAGGTGATGTTTAATTCACTGATGTACCTAAAGTACTTCAAAATCTTTAGATAAAATCTTCTTTAAAAGGGCAGATGATTAGTATGATTATTTCTTAAACAACTCTTTCAGCCTGATTTATCTAAAGGATAGCTGTGGTTTTTTTGTAAAAGCAGCAGAGTCCTTGTGGCACCTTATAGACTAACAGACATATTGGAGCGTGAGGTTTCGTGGGTGAATGCCCATCTTGCTACTTTTACAGATCCAGACTAACACGGCTATCCCACTGTGGTTTTTTTTGTTGTTGGTCATCTCTTAACTGAACTGTGCAAGTCAGTCGCTTCTTTCCTCTAATCCCATATGTTGATCTTCCTTTCACTGAAGTGCCCAGGAAGTGTACAACTTTGAGGGGAAATGGATTTTGGTGAGCCATGGAGCATTCTGTCTTTCTCTCTGCAGCCTCCATGAATGGAGACACAGGAGTAATTCATGTAGTCGAGAAGGCCCAGGACCTGAAATGGGTCCTTACTGATGGACCTCATCCCCCATACATGGTACTGCTAGAGGGGGAGCTTTTCACCAGGTAAGGAGCTATGGTGAATTTTAACAATTCTTAATCATCTCTTCTCTGCCAAAGCAACCTGAGCCCAAATTGCAAACACAGGAGCCCTAAATCCAGTGGCCACATTTGCCATTTGGGCCCTCGGGACAAGCACCTGTGTGTGTTTGAGCAGCCAAATCTGGAATTCTGAATTCGCTTGAGATGGGTGCTTGGGAATTGGTCCCCAAAAACCTTGTTTTTGGCAGTGCTGTGCTTCTGAAGCACTCTTTTTGTAGGCTGTGGGTGCTGAACACCACTGAAAACCAGACCCACGTGCCTACTTTTAGAAAAGTAAATTGGAAAACTAGAAGGAGTTTTCTTCCTGTACACTGGTACCTGTACCGGCCAGTGTCTCAATAGACGACTCAGTAGTTGGAGTAGGATTCCTGGGTTCTCTCCTGGCTCTGCTAATGACTCTGTTTCCCCATCTGTAAAATGCAAATACTTATCTCACAGGGGTGTGGTGCAGCTTATGGAATGGTTTTTGGTTTGTGATACTTTTACTGCTGCTTGGCTTAAATCAGTGGTTCTCAAACTGTGGGTTGGGACCCCAAAGTGGGTCATGATGCCATTTTAATGGAGTCACCAGGGTTGGCATTAGACTTACTGGGACCTGGGGTTGAAACCAAAACCTGAGCCCCACTGCCTGGGGCCAAAGCTGAAGTCTGAGGGTGTCAGCTCTGGGTGCTGGGACTCAGGTTACAGGCCCCGCTCCTGGGGCTGAAGCCCTTGGGGCGCTGGGGCTTGTGCGGGCTCAGGCTTCGGTCCCCCGTCCTGGGATCATGTAATAATTTTTTTTTGTCAGAAGGGGGTCACAGTGGAATGAAGTTTGAGAACCCCCTGGCCTAAATCTTACCTTGTGGTAAGATTGCCAGGGGATTTGGGGTCTGTTTCATCCACATTCTCTCTTTGTTCCAGGGAGTTGATGCTGCAGCTGAAGGGATCCTCGCGAATTTCTGGGCTGGCTGTGGCCATCTCCAAACCCAGCCCCGCACAAGGATTCTCCCCTGGCTTAAAATGCCCAAATGATGGGTTTGGTAAGGAAACATTAAATTCTTAGTTTGGCTCAGAAGGGGGTGATCAGAGTAGGAAGAAGTGTTTTGCAAAAACTGACAACCTGTAGCTTTACACTTGCTGTGGGATTGTGTGTGAATTATTGCTTTATAATTTAGGCTTGTTAACATTCTGTAGGTGTAACCAGTTTGTGCTGGATTCTTGTCAGATTTCACAAGGGTTGGATTGGGGTCAGTATGCAAATGGGAGACCTTCCAAGGAACATCTGAGGTGCTCTAGAATGTTATGCTAGTGATTCACTAAGGGGTTTCTTCCGTGTGTCACCTTGTGTCAGACTGCCTGGTCTCTCTGCGGCTCCTCTTTCAGATGAGGGATGAAACTCATTCTGACCACCTGTGGTCATTAAAAGGTCTTGTAGCTCTCTTTGTAGTTCTGCACTTTTAATCCCAGTGTCTGGCCAAATTCCAGCCCTCTGAATTCCATTCTACCTCCCTATGTTCCCCCTGCAGGCTCAGTTGGGTATTCACTGTCTGTTCTAACGCACTGCTGTGTTCCACCTCAGAGGTGGCTGCAGGTTGGTGGTGGGTGGTACGTATAGATTGTACAGCACTTTGGGATGCTTTGCAATGAAAGGTGCTGTAGAAACACACAAGGTGAGTTTGGTATGTTGGCTTTTGTCATCCCATCACCTTCATGCTGTTCACACAGCACAGTAGGTCTTACAGTGACTGGCACTTTGTAAATGCTTCGAGGTGCTTCCAGCACATGATGGATCTCAGAAAATGGTGTGTCTCTCTCTCTTTCACAGTACTGTGTTTCTCTGTATGCATCTTCCACTCTCTCAGCATGTGATAAATGCTCATTACGTGCTGCTGCCAACCTCTTGGCACATGATGGCTTTGCATGTGCCTATCTCTCATTCTCTTCACGTGGCAGTGCTCTCTCTCTTCTGTTTTCCCCACATGCGGCAACTGAATCCATCTCTGTTCGTTTCATGGCTGGTTTCCTAGCCTGTGGTGATGGTCTCTCTGTTCCTGCTGCAATTTGCGCAGCAGGCCCTGCCTTTCCAACGGTCTGCGCTGTGCCCTCGATTTGACATGCCCATTTCTCAATGCCCGCAGGTGTCTATTCCAATGATTACGGCCCTCAGTATGCTCACTGCAACTGGACTGTGTGGAATCCTCTTGGGAATGGGCTTGCTTACGAGGATTTCAGTTTCCCCATCTTTTTACTTGAAGATGCCAACGAGACTCAAGTTATTAAGCAGGTACTATACCTTAACACAGAGATGGGCAAACCTTTTGGCCCGAGGGCCACATCTGGGTATGGAAATTGTATGGTGGGCCATGAATGCTCTCCAAATTGGGGATTGGGGTGTGGGAGGGGGTTAAGGCTCTTGGGTGGGGCTGGGATGAGGGGTTGGGGGTGCAGGAGGGTACTCTGGGCTGGACCGAGGGCAGGAGGGGGGTCAGGGCTAGGAGAGGGGATCAAGGGTGCAGACTCTAGGCGGCAATTACTTCAAGCAGCTCCTGAAAGCAACGGCATGTCCCCACTCCAGCTCCTGTGCGGCCAGGCAGCTCTGTGTGCTGTCCTGTCTGCAGGTGCCGCCCCTGAAGCTCCCATTGGCTGGGCTGTGGGGGCGGTCCTTTGGGGCAGGGACTGCGTAGGAGCCAGAGGGGGGACACGCTGCTGTTTCGGGGAGCCTGTGTAAAGTGCTTTGAGGTCTTCAAGTAAAAGATGCTGTGTAAGGGGAAAGACTTCTTTCTCTGCTTTTATTATTTAAATTGTGGCAGTGCACCCTACCTGAGACCAGGGCCCCATTGCTCTAGGCATTGTACATACAGTACGAGGCAGTCCCTGTCCCAAGGAGCTTGCACTCTAAATAGACAAGATAGACAAATGGTGGGAGGGGAAGTGAAATGACTTGCCCAAGCTCTCACAGCTAGTCAGTTACAGAACTGGGAGTAAAACCCAGGTCTCCTGAGTCCCAGTCCTGTGTCCTATCAGCTAGACAACTTTGCTGTATTAGAGCAAGGTATTGATTTATATTTCTGTCTCAGTGCTACCAAGACCATAACCTCCCGCAAAATGGCTCTGTCCCAGAGTACCCTTTGTGTGCCATGCAGCTTTTCGCTCACATGCATGCTGTCACCAACACGGTTACCTGCATGAGACGGAGCTCCCTCCAGACCGCCTTCAGCCTCAACCCAGGTGAGTGCACTCCTAGCAGGGTGGGGTGGGAATTCAAGTGGGACATGGTATGTGCATTAGAAAGAGGAAACACAACCCATAGCTTTGTACAATACAGCCGGCAACACTCTGACTTTTAGCATGGTGGAGTGGAGGTCTGTGGTCACAGCAGGTTCTGTAATGAAGGCAGCATTCAAGCCAAAGTAAAGCCTGCTAGGACCTATAGTCACCACAGACCACGCCTCTGTGCTAAAGGTGACTGTTGCTGCAGTCCGTCTTTATTTACAGAACATGTGGTCCTAGCAAACAGCCTATTTGGCCCTTGGTTGGGGAAGGTGGTTCTGTTGAATTAAGGTCTCTCCAGTTCCTTTTTGCCTGTGGGTTTGGAGTGATGGCACCGGCCTCCATCCCAGTGCACAGCCCAAGAACCTGCCAGACTATTGAGACTTAAATATGCAAAACACAAGAACAACGTGCAGTTAATTTCCTTAATCAAATACTTTTGTGACACCAGTTTCCTCACTGTAATGTAAATCATTCACAGTTAAAGCAATGAGACATCTTGGGGTCGAGAGGTCAATATTCTACAGCACAGGACATCCCCGAGAAAGGGAGATAAGGAGTGAGAAGGGACCTAATGCCTGCGAAGTATATTACTTGGATTGACTTATTTTGAGGATAATGGGGTGAATAGACGAAATAGTAGAGGAGCAGTAAAAACACAGGGTGACATTGGGGTCAAGATGAAATCCATGGGAATTTTGTCGTTAATTTCAGTGGGGTCAGGATTTCACCCCTGATCACTAGAAGGGGGCCTGGTGCTGTTGGGTCAGTTTGGTGAGCCATGAACCTCCCAAACTGGCCAAAGAATAGCTTCAGTTCCTTGTTCTTTATTACTGCCAAATTTCCTGCTCTTGAACCATATTATTTCTGCTTCCTAGAAGAAGTCTGCGACGCTCTGTCCGATTATAATGTGTGGAGCACGCTGAAACCCATCAATGCCTCCAGCAAAATAAACCCTGTGGATGAAGTCATCATTGTTGCTACTCGAGTAGGTGGTGATGCCTAATTTTTCTGGTCTGGGGAGTCCGAGCAGCTTTTTTGTTTTTTTTCCTCTCCCTTGGCAGTTTGGCCGAGAGTCTGGTTTTTTTTTGCTTCGACAGTTCGACTGGGAGCAGGGGGTGCGTGCTCAAATTTTTTTTACTGATTTGGTGCATGTTCAAAAAGTTTGGAGACCACTAGTCTAGCCTATAGTAAACATCGATTGAACCATTAATAGCACATCACAGTTGGCATGTACTGCTTACAAGAGATCCAGGCCTGGAATACAAATATGTGCTGCAGGCTAGGACTGAGATGCATTGGCACAGCTACGCGTGAGGCTTCAGGACTGGTATAGCTATGGGAGCAGTATGTTAAGATTCACTGGCAGAGCAAGTTGCTTTTGTACTTCAAGGGTGGATTCAGTTTGGGGGTGAAAGTTCTGGCTGTGTCTTATCCAGTCGGGTTTGCCTGTCCTTCAGTCCACAGTTCACCAGTGACCCTGTATTAGTTTCTCTCCATATGTGCATAAGTTGTTCACTCCTCCCACTTGTGCTCACAGATTGACAGCCATTCATTCTTCTGGAACGTAGCCCCAGGGGCAGAGAGCGCCGTTGCCTCCTTCGTGACCCACTTGGCGGCTGCTGAAGCCCTTCATAAAGTGCCAGATGTTCAGATGCTACCAAGGAACATCATGTTCACCTTCTTTCAAGGGGTAAGATCTTCATCCCCTACTAGCTTGTCTTGGGCTAGCAATCAGCTTCCCATCCACTCTGCCCTTTCAACAGCATCTTCCACAGATCCTGATAAACCTCTATGCATCTGCACCTGCCTTGTGCCAAGCCAAGAGATCCCTCTTGCAACACCAAGCCCTGTCCCACAAAGAGCACAGAGACTACGGAGTTCCTGTTGAGGGAACTGCACAGAAGCCACTAACAAGGGGGGCTTGCACTTTCTAGGGGCATCACCTCTAAACTGTTGCACTTAGTTGAGGGAGCAAAAGAGTCTCTCTGTCTTCATCCTGGTGCAATATAGTTTCTTTGGAAACCTGAAACCTAGGTGCCTTGGTTCTTCGGATTCCTATTCCCTTAAGCCGATGCAACCTCTCCCCGAGGTACTTGTAGCCTATCCTGACGTGTGATGGACCCAATGCATGAACGAATCTCTTGCATCCCTAATGTCTCACCCGCACCTTCCAAGCTTCTTTAGACCTGTACCCTGCTATCAGGATAAGTCACAGCTTTGCCAGGGTAAATCTTCAAATGAAACCAGGTGAGAGAAGATTAAAAATGTATGTGCTGTCTGCAGTGTAGCTAATTTCCGAGAGCGCAGCGGTGGCAGCTGTGTTAAGCCAGGGTAAGCTCTTGGGGGAAGGAAGGAAAGTGATGGTTAGCAGCTGATGTTCTCCTGCAGGTATCTTTGTGTAGCTCTGCAAAGCTAACGCCCATGATCCCGTGGAGTGGCCATGTGACACCCCCAGCTTGGGGATCCATAGTCAGTCTTTCCCTAAGAGTTGCGTTTGGAGCGGTGGATTGGGCAGTCTGTGTGTACCACGTAGAGGAGATGGGGAGAGTTGTCAGGTTCCAGTGTACAGGAGCTTTGGGGAAGGGTTGTCTAGTGGAGGCCTGACTTCTGCCTGCCATTCCTTGGGGAGATGGTAGGAGACACCCCCGGGACACCTTCTGCCTCTCACAGTGGGTGCTCACCTCTGTCTTGCACCCTCCCCTTATTAGATGGCAGGATACCCTGATTTCCTGTTACAGTCCCCTCCCCATCCCAGAGGGGTGGAAAGAAGTTGGAATCCCCTATCCTGATTTCTGCCCGTGCTCTTGTATTCAGAGTGTCACGGGAGATGGTATGATCTAGTAACTGGGGTTAATAGCTAGTGTTAACTCTGTGATTCAGAGGAGCAAAACTGGAAAATAAGGACATCTAACTCATTGGTTTGTCGCTAGCCATTGCAGGCCTGTCGGCTCCATGTAGGAGGTGGCATTCAGATACTACAGTGATGTGCAGAGACTGTCGGGGCTTTGTGCCCATGTATCTCCCATTAACTGTAATGGAGCATGAGGCACATGGGGCCAGAGTCAGGGCTTCTCAGCCCTGCTTTTGGAATAAGAGCGCCCGCACGGGGAGTGAATCTGGGCTAGTCCATCAGCAGTAACTCCATGGGTGGAGAAGCCTTTTCAAAGGCTTTTAGGCACCATAAGGTGCAGAAAGGAGACTGGTAGGATTTGTGTAAGTGGCTAAGCCAGTTCAGCAGCCAGCTCCCATGGCTCTCTGTGGGCTCAAGGCGCCTATCTGCATCTTTGAGGTGCCTAAATACCCATTTCACTCTGGGCCCATAGAGCCTGTTCACACGTTACAGAGGCAGAGTTTGTGCTGCTTTCTGCCACTGCTGGATCACAGTGTCCTGCAGTCCTCACCTAGAAACAGCGATGGGGATGGAGATTTCCTCGGGTTTGGTGGAATTCATTAGCCGATCTCTGGAGATTGCTATAGGCCCATCCCCGCCATCAGGGCCTGTATCCCTGACTCATAAAGAGACAGCAAAGAGCCTTTTTATTTGGAGGGGGGAGGTTTAGAATGCCGCCAAATGGCAGAATTCTCAGAAAGACGTGAGGGAAGGAGTTAATTCCAGATTCTCTCTTCTTCTCCTCGTCCCCCTCTCAAACACTGCTTAGAACTGAGCTTATTAACTATCCAAATGCCTATGGTTCATGCATGAACTTGTTCCATCACAGGAGACCTTTGATTACATTGGCAGCTCGCGAATGGTATATGATATGAAAATGGACAAGTTTCCCATCCGGCTGGACAACATTCATTCCTTCCTGGAGCTGAGTCAGGTGTGGGACAAGTTTTGTGCCTGTCTTTTGGTGACAGTTGGGCTTTCCCCAGCCAGCCCTCATTTCTCCCCTTTGATCTCTGTGACCACCCATGTGGTGGTCACTCTAGCTCCCACGGTCTGTCTTGTCTCTCTGGGGGGTGTTTTTGGCGATTTCCCTCTGCACCAAACTCTAAATAAGGCAAGCATTGTACAATCCAGATGGGTCAGCAGTGTGTGACAAGCGGCTCGTTCTCTCACAGGTAGCTTTACGGAACTCCTCTGTTCTATGGGTGCACACAGACCCTGTCTCTCGGAGGAATGAATCTATTCAACCACAGGTAATGAAACTCCCTACTGCACAGTGGACAATCTGAGTTCCTGTACCTGCTCTGTGTTTCCAGCTGCATGGAGATGCCTAGATGTGATGTACAAGCAAGGGAAAGGGAAAGCTGCTTACACCCTGCAGGGGAAAATCCCAGAGCACAGCTCCATCAGAACAGAAAGGCTTCTCTGCAGTTGCATCTCTCTACTGACAGCAGGCCCCATTGCTGGGCAAAGGGCCAGATGCTCGACCCACTGTGGTTTGAAGAGGGCATGGCACTGGCATAGGCATGTCTGACTCCTTCCATTGATTGTGCTGACCACCTGATGACCTGTTGCTAGTGTCAGAGGTGCGGGGGAGAAGGTGGGAGGTCTCCTAGTTCTGAGTCACTCTCCATAGTCTCTTTAATGTCCGAGATACTTAACAGCAGCTTTCATCCCAGAGGAACCCACTGGGCCTTGCTAACTTTTCTGACCCTGATATGCAGCCATCTCTGGGGTGGAATGAGCAGCACAACAAAGCTACACAGTAGGTCATGGCATAGTGAAAAATTCTGTGTCCGACTGATACCATGAGGGAATTTAAGCAAACAATGAAATTTCACAATGTGGTCAAATCATAGGGCCACTGCCTTGACTAGCAGAAAGTGCCATGAGAGCTTTAACGATCCCAAGAGGTCAGGACCTCACTCCATCTCTCTACTTAGATTCATCCTCGTGTACCTCTGTGCTCCCCAGCATCACTGACTCAGCAAGAAGAACCCTCTGCTGAAGTACTGCTGCTTCTGCAGCACTTGGGTGCATGAAGGTCTCCCCTCCAAGTACTATCCTGCCCTGACTCTGGTTAGCATGAGATCTGACATGATCCCAACCCAAAGCGGCTCAGCTCCAGGCCATTCATGTGACCAAACACTGGATGTGATGGAAGCCATAGAGCATTCCTGACTCCTCTCTCTCTCCCTTTTCAGGTTGAAACCCTGGTGGAAGCTCTGATCAACAGCAGCGTGGGTGCGAATGTGACTCTACAGGAGGTTGGTCAGTCTCAGCCTCTCCCACCTTCTTCCTTCCAGCGCTTTCTGAGGGCCAAGAGCATCCCTGGGGTGGTCCTGGCTGATCATCGCACTTCCTTCCAGAACAGGTATGGGGAGCAATGCGATCTCCACTGTGTCTGTAAGGGGGTGTGTGGAGAGCAGGTGGCTTCACCTGGAATGTGACTGTCTTTCTGTCTTGTGTTTAAACTCTAGTAGCAAAATAAAATCTCTGTGTTGCTTAACAGTCCAGCAGGCTGCTAGCTCCAGCAGCTACCCCCACATCACAGCACACATGTGCCAAAACCTGGACCAGGTACAAGGGGAAACTTCAGGCCGGTTTGCTCTTTAGCCTCTGTGCTGAAACCGACAAGAAGGGGGTCATTGTGATGAGGACACCTGTTTGCTAGGAACTGGACTTGGTCTCTTCCTCTCCCTCCCTCATGTCAAAGTGGCCCCAAACAGCAGGGTCTTTGGATCCCAAGACAGTGCTGAACCTGACATGGTGAGCTAGAGGAGGGGCAGTTTGAGACACAGATTAGGGCAGAAATTCTCCAGTATCTAGAAACCAGAGAACTGTAGACAACGTGGTTTGACTTTCAGAACCCTTGGGCACCAGGTCTCATGATGGTAGCCAAAGTGACTTACCCAGAATGGCAGAGCCAGGATTCCTGGCCCAGTCCCGTGGATGCAGCCTAGCACACTCCTTTGTAATGTAAGGATTCCCGGGATGCATTGCATTTTCTAATAGAAACCCAAGCACTTGACACCCTCTGCAGTCCATGGTAAAGAACCCAGGTGTGTGTACTCTCACCTCAGCCAGCGTCTGCTCCCCTGTGGCTGAAGCCTCTGTCTCCAGTGTGGTGGGTTGTGGGCACTTTCAAAGCTTAGCAAACGCCTGCAAAACTGTTTCCAGGAGGTGCCCAGCTCGGAAGGGGACATAGACTCCATTTCCAGTGGTAGCCAGCAGAGGGCAGCTCAGCCTCCCAGAACATCCCACCTTGGGGGTGCGCTGCCTGTCATCCAAGCAGTGTGGTGGATGGAGGACAGAGGGGAGTGGGGGTAGCAGCCATGTGCCATGTAATTGAACAGGCGCAACATAATTATCCTGACAAGCGAAAAAAATCCAGTTTTGTACAGAAAATGTTCCCCGCAGCTGGCTGGGAGCCAGAGGTGAGCAAATGGCAGCTGAGCATGCCTGAGCCTCATCTGCTCTTCCAGAAGCTGCTGTTTTTTTAATATATCTTTCTATTTGCGGTGGCAGGGGCCCCAGGCAGTGGAAGAGGCTCTTCCATTTTCCCCACCTGACCCCCTCATGGCATGTTCCATGAGCGTCCTCTCCTGGGGCACTGGAGAATGGAGGGATGGGAGTGAGGAGGGAATTGCTTGTCGCTCTTTCCCATCCTGTAACTCCAGGTTGCCTCTCTCCCCTCATACTCACCCCCTTCTCTGATCTGTCATGCCATCTCTGCAGACAGCCAGGGAGAGCAGCCACCTTCCAAACTCTGCAGCAGCACAGCTCTGGGAGCGCTGGAGAATTTTGGAGAGGAGGGTAGTGCTTCTCGTCCTTCCAACTCTTTTTCACTCTTGGGAAATTGCTTTCAGTGTTCCCATCCAACCTGGAAGCACAGACCATTGTGCTGGGCTTTTCGCCCAGTCCTCGATTCAGCTGTGCGCTGCTGCTGCAGATGTCTTGATGTGAGACTGTCAGAAAGTTAACTTGGAATCTCTTGGACCTTTCAGTGCTGGAGAGTCAATAGGTCCAGCTGGAGAAAGGAACTAGGAATCGGTACTTCTAGGTTCTGTTCCCACCTTCACCACTGACTTGTGCCTCATGTATTATTTCCCTGCTCTGTGCCTCAGTTTCTCCATCCACGTAACGGCTGGGGTAACGCCTACCCACCTGAGGTTTAATCACTGCTCGTCAGTTGTGTTGAGATCCTCAAATGGGAGAAGTGGTGCAAGGCCCAGAGATAATTATAAAGCCTCATTAAATGGTTTAAGGAGTGTGTGGGAGGCCAGCGCTCTGGCAAAGCTGCGACTTCACTCCCTGGGGACCACTCCCAATGTCTGCTTCAGGCATGGACTGAATTGAATTCCATGCCCTGTGATTTCTTTCTGCCCCCTTCCTCAGTCCTGTTTCTCTTCCTCTTTCAGATATTACCAGAGCATGTATGACACAGCAGAGAACATCCTGATGAAATATCCTGAGGGGCTTAGCCCCGAGGAGACCCTGGACTATGTCACCGACACAGCTAAGGTTTCTGCAAAACATTGTCTCTATCCATTGCTTGCAGGGAGTGTAGGGGGGAGATCTGAGTGCTGGGTGATGGGGTCTCTTCCCATTGCTGGGGTGCTTTAGACTGGGCTGGTAGCATTAGGCGCTTAGATATGAATGTGCTATAGATGCTTTGATGGATGTGTGGGGACTGGCTGGCTCGCCTTCCTTGTTGTACTGGGCCTGCCTGTCTTGATTAACACAGAGCCCTCTTTCCTTGCAGTCTCTGGCAGAAGTAGCCACAGTGGTCGCCCGTGCTCTCTACCAGCTTGCGGGGGGAACCGGCAATACCTCTGCTATTCAGGCGGATCCAAGAATGGTACGAGCAGATGGGATCCAGTCCCTGGCATCCATGCTGAGCTCTCACGTATTTCCCTTCTGTCTCTGTTTATGTGTGTTTACACAGCATGCTGGCCTGTCTGTCTCCCTGGGTGCCTGCCTCCCTCTCCCTTTCTCCACCATAGCTGAATGACTAACACTTAACCCTTCTCTCATGCCTCCCATCAGATCCCAGCGTCTTAGACATTAAGCTACACAAGCCTCCAACAAAACAGAGCAATATTTATTCTTGTTTTGTAGCATAGGAGGTGGGTGGAATGGGGGGAACTGATGCACAGATGGGTCACGCAAGCAGTAGGTGGCAAAACTGGGGACGGAACCCAGGACTCTCAACTCCCAGCCCTTCACTTTAGGTACTAGATCATCCGCCCTCCCAGAACTGCAAATGAAACCCGAGTATCCTGACTCCCAGCCTTGTGCTTCAGCCATTAGATCATGTTCCCACAACTGAATATTATCTAGACTGTCCCTGACAAGTGTTCGTCTAACCTGTTCTTAAAAAAAACCACAGTGACAGAGATTCCACAACCTCCCTAGGTAATTTGTTCCAGTGCTTAACTACCTTGACAGTTAAGTTTTCTTAATGTCGAAGGTAGATTGCTTCTTATCCTGTCCTCAGTGGTTAAGGAGAACAATTTATTGTTCTCCTTTGTATAACAACCTTTTACGTACTTGAACACAGTTTTCATAGAATCCTAGAATGTCAGGGTTGGAAGGGACCTCAGGAGTCATCTAGTCCAACCCCCTTCTCAAAGCGGGACCAGTCCCCCTCAGTCCCCGCTCAGTCTTCTCTTCTCCAAACTAAACAAACCGTGTTTTCAGCCTTCCTTCATAGGTGATGTTTTCTAGACCTTTTATCGTTTTTGTTGTTCTCTTCTGGACTTCCTCTAATTTGTTCACATCTTTTCCAAAGTGTGGTGCCCAGAACAGGACACAGTACTCCAGCTGAAGCCTTATGCAGATGTATTTCCTGATTCATCTTGTAAAGTTGAATGTGGATGAACCCATTTCCATCTCACTTTCAGGTCTCCAGAATGCTCTACGGGTTTCTGATTAAAACTAACAACTCCTGGTTCCAGTCCATCATTAAACAGGACCTGAAAGGACTCTTGGGTAAGCATGGTCTGGGGAAGAATTCAGAGCTAGCTTAGACCTTGGTATATCACCTGGGAACTTTCTAAAGCTCTGTGGTAGCCTCTTTGGCATCTGGCTTTCTCCCTGCCAATCCTGTTTTCTCTGACTCTCCCAGGTGATGAACTTCCCCAGCACTATATTGCGGTTACTTCACTGGTGAACACCACTCAGCTAGTGCAGTACGTTCTGGCCAATCTCACAGGCACGGTTGTCAATTTCACCAAGGAGGAGTGCCTGAACCCTGAAAAAACACCCAACCCCGAGAAGGAAGTAAGTTGCCATCTGAGTAGAATGAGGGTGGGGGATAGGAATAGGAACGCTGGACTAGTGAACTCTACTGAAGTCCCTGTAATGAATTGGTCTCACTTTCGCCTCTGAGAAGAAAGCTGGATGGAAAAATTTCCTTCTGTCCTGAACAAGACATGGGAGAGATGAGGAAAGTCCTCCTCCATTATAGAGGCATCCCAGCTGCACCCTAGTGTCCGAGGCAGGAGAAGCTTCAGAAGGGAGTGCTCCTTTAAAGTGAGTACAGCTGGGATGGCAACTTGGGTCACAGATGCATCAGTCTGAGGGCGCTTTGAGTGTCCAATGTACTACCCGTGAATGATGCCATTCTGACATACCCTGGAATTGAGTCTGATCCCAACACCGGCAGCACATACAGCACAGGCGTTGGCAGTGCAAGTATCCACCACCAATGGGCCTCTACTCAGTCCTGGTGTCAGGGTCCTTCCTTCTTTGGCCAGTTAATCTCTCTAGCTTCTACAGAGACTCATAAAAATGAGCTTTGGCCACTCCTGGGTGTCAGAGATCTCACGATGCCTTTGACAAGAGATGGGGTGTTAGCCCTGAGATCCTGGATAAACTCCAGGTTGTGAATTACATTCTGCCAACATAAATTCCCCTGCAGTTTCAGCTGGACACAAGACTGTCACTCGCAGTCCTCAGCTGTTGTACACTGTTACGTGTAGTTAAACAGAACACACGCTCCACCTCAGAGAGAGATGCTTTTCAGCAATGAGTGAAGCGAACCTCATAGAGTCAGTACAGTCAGTAAAGCTTGTTATGATCCCGGAGAGCAAGTGAGGTTCCGGGAAAAAAGGTTCTGATAGTTCTTTGCTAGTGCCCTGTTGGGTCTCACTCCCCAGCGTTCTCTTTGCAGATGTATGTTTATACGTGGGTGCAGGGTTCAAGGGACCCAAACTCAACGTCGCGAGTTCCCTTCTGCGTCCAGTCAACTGTCCATCTAACCAAGGCTGCTTCTCCTGCCTTCGAGCTGAAGCAGTGGGGCTCCACAGAATACTCCACGTGGACAGAGAGCCGCTGGAAGGATATCCGCGCCCGCATATTTCTCATAGCCAGCAAGGAGCTAGAGGTGAGTTGGTGTGTTTCAAACAATCGAAGAAGATGTTGAAAACAGATTTTAATGTCTCCCAGCAAGCTTTGAAACACATGCTGTGACCAGGTTTTATGACATCTTGTGCTATTCTATCAGATCTCACCAGCTAAACAGGATTGGGTTTGATGAACACTTAGGAGACCCTCTACAGAAATCCTGGGTGTTGCAGAAAGTGGCATCAGTGATGCAATAGATGCTTCCCCCCCCCCCCCCCAAGTCATTTCTGAACCAGTAGCCTAGTATGGTGAGAGGGATTTTGACCATTTTTGGTGACTAAAGAACTTGGGACACTTTGCAAGATTGAAGGCTTTAACTGTAGTCTTCTGACAAAATTCCAACAAGGATAATTCCATTCAGTTTCCCTTTGTAGTTTAGCTAGACACCGTGTTAGTCTTCAGTTTCGCCTCTAAACAACTGCATAATGATGCTTCGTGCTCTTAAAGTGCTCTGAGCTCCCTCCCAACTCAAACTGAAGGTGTGTCCTATATTCTGTGTGTTGGATTATGCATGTAAAATGCTTTGGGATCCTCTGGGCTGACAAGGCCCTGTATAAATTTAAGAATATTCTGTACATTAACCATTGTCTTGCCAAAACATGTATAATCAGGGTTCTGATTGCTCAGAGGTTTTGCCCTTGTGGAATTGTGCTGCATGAGCTCTTCTTCCTTTTAGAAACAAACGTTCTAGCCCTTATGTTTGGAAGGCTTTCCTTCATCATGAAGCAAGTGTGAATGAAGTGTCATCACTTGTATCTGTAGCTAGCCTTGGAGAGTTGGGGCGGGGGGGAAGCTGAGACATCCTAGTAGGATGCTAACTTTGAATCCTAATGGTAACAATTTAAATGTCACCATTAACCCCACCTTAATTACATGTGATCGTATAAGTAAAGGTTGTATCATGCGTGAGCAAAAAGAAGGAAGCGCCAGAATTCAACCTGTCTTTCGATTGCTTGATTTTGCAACCTTAATGTGTTTGGTGTATTTCTGAAATGGAGGGTATTTTGATTTTGCGCAGTACGATAGCCAGCCATGCCTCAGGTGCCTTTATAAGAAAATCCAGGGATCAAATACAAATCAATACGTTATCAGATGTTTCATTTAAAAGCAGAGAAGCACAACTTGTCCTAGTTTCTTTTACAGGATTGATCCAGGTTTTTAGTAAGGTCAACAAAATTCTTTCAGCACCCTTCCAATGGCTACAGTTATGTTTAGCTACCAGCCAAATAAGGGTTAATTTTGAGAGGGCTTTTGAACTGTGGGCCTACTTTGGAGCTCTGTGGTTGGCTGTTAGTGATGTCATACCCCTGTCTCTAAACCCTGTGAATGTATATGACTCTTATTGTCATGTGTGTCACCTAGGGGCTGGGCATGCATGTCAGGGCAGTTGCTGGGCTGCTTGGGTTGTTACTCACTCAGTGGGTGGTTACTCGGTCTGTGTTGTGCCTCTTACACTTGCCTGGGGTGGAGTTAACTCCCTGCCTGCCCTGTCTCAGCCCTTAAATATCCAGCACAAGCCATGCAAAGCTAGTGCGTTGCTAGCGAGCTGGGTTCTCAGTTACACAAAGGCTCTTTTATGACCCTGTGACAGTATAAAGGTGCCTCAGTTTGAAGGAGAATCAGGCACAGTGACTCTGGCTTTGCCACTGGTAGGTGTTTGTATAGGAAGAGCAGCTCATTATGGGACCTTAGGAATGGATAAGGAGCTCTGCAGGGGCAAAGGATTGATGCTCAGTTGTGTGTATTTAACTGTTGAAATAAAGAGCTAATAAACTGAGCAGTTAATTTCTCTGCTTTCATCAAATAAGAAAGGAGATGATAAAAGTGTATAAATAACAAATAGTAATGATAAGGTGGACAGGGAGCTTCTGGGTTTCCTGTCTGATGGTGCAAGAATAAAGAGACATTCAATGAAATGAAAATACATCAGATTCAGAATCAGTAAATGATTTTTTGCCCCCACACAACACTTAACCTGTGGAACTCTCTTCCACTGGATGTAGCTGAGGCCAAGATTCAAAGGGGGATTGGACGTGTCTGAGGATAAAATAGTTAATGCAAACATACATTCTGGAAGAGCTATTAAAACCTCATGCTTGGATCTTAAACCAATCTCTAGCTTTTCTTTTAATTCCTGATAGTTAATGTGGGGAGAAGTTTATCCTCCATCTACCTAATGCAAAGTATGTTGTCCCTTTCGCTGAAGCATAATGCTGGCCACTGTCAGAGTCAGGGTACAGAAAGCTGGACGGAACATGGATCTGGTCAAGTTTCGCATTTCCTTTGGTTCACTGGTTTTAGACACTAAGCTCCTTGGGTGGAGACCCACTGTTTATCACCTAGCACAGTGGAGTCCAGATCCTTGACTGAGGCCCCTAGGAGTCACTACAATACAATACTGAGTCTCTACTGAGATGCTTCAGCATCGAGGCGCCTTTACAAAGTGAGTTCGTCATTCTGTCTTTGTAACTGCACCATTACGTGTTTCCTTTCTTGTAGATAATCACACTGGTCGTGGGCATCGCCATTCTGATCCTCTCTCTCCTCGCAACCTACTTCATCAATGCCAAAGCGCATGTGCTTTTCAGCAGCCCTGGGGACGGTGGGACCGTGGCTTATTGAGGGCTTCCCGCGGGTTCAGGAACCCCAGCACTTGGATTACAACTGTTCTGACTAAAACTGCTTGGCTGACATTGGAATGTCTCTGCCTTTATAGGGACACAGGTGGATCGCTCCATGATTTCCAAGGGTGAGCCCAGAAACTGATCTCAGAAACGGAAGAAACTCCCCAAAAAAACTGTGTTGACCAAGTCCTAAAGAGATCATGTTGCTTTAAAGTTTCCAAGGGCCTTGAATCTTTGTCCTCCCTTTTGGGCAACTCTGAAGAGGATCAGTACTGGATGCTACCAGCACCCAACTACCATGGATTTGTTTCCAGACTGGGGATGGGTGTGAAGCGCATGAAGGAAAGGCCTCTGTGGGACATACATGGATGGCAGATTTTCTTTGCTCTCCCTGATTGTACCTCTTTTATTTGGATTAGCTGAAGAATTGTCTGACAGCTGCTGTGAATCTATGTAAATTACAGTATGGACAAGGGAAAGTGTGTTGAACAAATAATCAGATGTCAGATCTCCTCCTTTTTTAAATAGTGCAATATTTGGGAGGCAGCCGGGTTGTACATATATAAATAGCTTGGCTTAATTAAAAAAAAAATCACTACTTACAAACTAATCCTTTGCTTCCACTGCCTTTCTCCAGTGCTGCCTCTTATAGGACCAAGGAACTCTGGGGAATGTAGTCCACTGGATGTTGCCATGTCTGTTGCTCAAGGGAGAAATGGAACTTGTCAGATATTTACTTTCCTCACAACAAAGCTTTTCTCTCCTTTTATAATAGACCGAAGGAGGAGAGAGCTATGTCCGGAGATTCGTTACCCCTGTCTCTATAGAATGTCAGCCTTTCGGGGGCTGGGATTGTCTGCTACTCTGTTTATACGGCACCTAACACAATGGGCCCCCAATCTTGATTAGCCCCTAGGCACTATCACAAAATAAACATGATTAATAACTAGCACTGACCTCAGCACTTGCAGGATTGAACGTTTATTGGTAGTAACTAAGGCTGATTGGATAGGAGGACCAGCCTCTCCAATGGCCCTGGATTAATTTTTTGCATCAAAGATTCCTCCCATCCTTCAGTATCCTTGATTTAAGGAGAGGAAAGTGATATTGATATCCCAAGTGAACAGCTCAGATTTTGTGAAGGAACAAATCAAAGAAAGTGGAGCTGGTCAGTTCCAACCCAAACATCATCTTCAGTCCCCTGAAGGGTTAGTTATTCCGTCTGTTCTCCAGTTGAGTCTTGAATTTCCACTGCTTCTCTTAGGGAAACTGCTCCACTCACTAATACGTCTTGCTGTCAGGACACCATTCCTGACACTCCAGAACGGACTGTTCCTTTGCTCACTTTCTTCTCTTTGCTCCTAGTAATGATGGAGAAAAACTTCACATCTCCCAGTTTAGGCTGAAAACCTACCCTTGCATCGTAACTGATTTTGACACCCTTCACCTGCCTAACTTCTAATCCACCCCAACTCTGTCAGAACTAAACCAATCTGCCTGGAATTGCCATCGAGAGAGTATTTCTGCAAATGAAGCTATTAGGTGATAGGGGAACTCAAAGATATGAGCTCACAGTTTCCTAAAAGAGGGGGTTGCGTTGTTCAGTATATGATGCTTGCTCTCCTCTATAAAATGCTGTAAGATTTATGAATGAATGGTTCTACTTAAGGGCAGGATGGAATTATTGTTACATTCAATCAAAAATCATGTTGCTATCATCAGGGCTTCAGCCATATTTTTATATTGTTGGGTTTTTTCTTCTCCATGCAGATTTAATGCTCATGCTGTTTTCAGAAGGCTGCTTGACTGATTTTTTTTTTTTTTTCTCTCCCTCCCCCCTCGGTATTTATTCCTCTATGAAGAGAGAAATAAACCTTCTCCCTGTTCTCCACTCCAAGCTTTTTGTTCTAAAGCTGATCATTGGCGAGGCTAACAAACAGCTGCCTCTGTTGTCTGTGCCTGCGCCACTCCATGGATGGCCAATAGGTCTCCCTGTGGACAGTGCAATAAGCAACCCCCTCCTATCACGGGCTGACAAAGGGAAAGGAGAAGCAAGGGGCCTGGCTGGAAAGCTGAGCAGCAAAGACAAATTTTCTACGCTGCTGCCAGTGCTGGAAAACACCAAGTCACTTGACTGACAGCCCAAAATTTGCTCTGGGTTTGGGATTTTTAGTCTCTCAAAAACCCTGGTTGCCAGCAGCGTCGCCTAACCAAAAGGATGAAAGCAAGGAAGTAGTCCTCTGAATGTTTCCCTGTCCTGCTGTAGTCAGCGAATCACTTGGTTCACCCTTGTGCCTCTCTTCTTTTTAAGAGAAACAGGATTGAGGCGTCAGGACTTCTGGGAGGGGAGTGAGATTTAATGCATGATAGGACATGAGGCAGCAGCCCCAGGTTTCTGTTCCCTGGGTGAATCACTTCTGTGCCTCAGTTTCCTGATTTGCAAGCAGGAAGGATGTTGTCCTGTTGCATAGGAGCATAGTGAGGCTTAATTTATTTCCATTCATAAACTGCTTTGAGATCATGACAGGAACTGTACAAAAGAAGGCAAAGTATTTGTGATTAAAATGTAGCTAGCACTGGTGAAAGGTGTTGGCTTGCCAGTCGTGACCAATGCAATCCTATTTTTACCCATGACCAACACAGGGCAAACCCTTGTCACTCATAGTCGTGGTGTGGAAGGGGGGTGAAGTTTCCATGGCTTATCCAGTCCTTTGGCCTCACCCCTGACATGCAAACCCAGGGCTCCATGCCAGTTGTGGGTTTTGGGATACAAAGACTCATCATACTGGGAGCAGACGGAACTGCTATCATGCAGCTACCCAATGGCTTTCAGCTGTTATGTGCTCAGTGTGGATTCATAGCCGTGACCTAGCAATGGAAAAGCTCATTCTCCTATTCCCAAGCCATCCCCTCCCTGCATTCATTTAGATTTCAGATGTCTCCAGAGGAGGCTGAGTCCTCACTTTGAAACTGCCCAGCTCAGTCTCCCTTCGTTCCCCTGGCTGATCTACTAGCTGCTTTTATCAATCACAGTAGCTGCTCTGTCGTTAGGCTTGCAGCTTGGTCGGGGTCTGGCTTCTGTCGCCAGCTTCCACTGCCCATCCTGCTTTAGCTGCAGCAGTCCTCAGCTGCAGGGATGGAAAAGTTTATAACTCCCCTGATACGCTTTCTCCATCATTCTGGCGATTATACACATTAATTAGAGCGTTCCTAATGCTAATAAGCAGTGGTGAATAAATGCCTTCCCGGTACCTGACATGCTTATTCTGTACATGGATGTAGAAAATAATTTGATTCTTTTGCCATTGACTTTGATTTCATCTTAGCCTTTGCAGTAAACGTAAAAGCATTGAAGTTAGAGGTGATTCATTTGTAGTAAGAGGTAAAAATCTTATGTCTCGTGCTGGAGAAAATAATGCAGAAATCCCAAAGAAAAATGAGTCAGAACTTCTGTTTCTCATGCACTTCTACAGAGTCTTTCATTTAGGGATGTCCCAGTGCCTTGATGATGATAGGTACTTATCAGCAGTAGACTTCAAAGCTCTTTACAAAGGAGATAAGCATCAGATGCGCAAAGGATGGTTCAGTGGACAGAGATGCTGGCGACCCAGTTTCAGTTGCCGGCTCTGCTACTGATTGGGTCTGACCCTGAGGAAAGGTGTTGGCAGGATAAAGTCCATTAATGAATGAGATTATTGGAGTTTACAATAATGAGGGCCATATGAGTAGCTAGAAATATGAACAACTATGGATTGTTTAATGTGTGTAGTGTGGTAGCACGGTCCTTAATGTGCCAGATGTTGTGGGTGTATGCACAGAATGGAAAGGCAGTCCCTCCCCCAAAGAGTTTACAATCCAAATGCATCAGGTGGGTGCAGCACACCACCAAATTTCCAGTTGGGGAAACTGAGGCACAGAGCGGTGAAAAGACTTGCCCAGGTGCATCAGTGACAGAGCTGGGCCTGGAACCTAGGAGTCCTGAATACCAGTCCTCTACTTTAACCGTGGGACCACACCACTTCCTACTGTTCCCTGTCCCTGTTTTTAAGTATTAGAGGGGTAGCTGTGTTAGTCTGGATCTGTAAAAGCAGCAAAGAGTCCTGTGGCACCTTATAGACTAACAGACGTTTAGGAGCATGAGCTTTTGTGGGTGACATGAATCCGACAAAATGGGTATTCACCCACGAAAGCTCATGCTCCTAAACGTCTGTTAGTCTACAAGGTGCCACAAGACTCTTTGCTGCCCCTGTTTTGTGTGTGTTCTTTTCAGGACACGGTCCAGCTTCTATTTCTGCTTGATCTTATGCTACAGCCGACTGCGTTCACATTAGCTGGCACCACGGATTCAGCCTTGCCTTCTCTGCAGGAGGATGAGGCATGCTGGAGAATTCCCTTGTTCCAAGCCAGTTTGCTTTGATAATTAGGAAGGGTGGCAAGGGAAATTATGCAAAGCACATGGAAAGTAAATAACTTCTCTGCAGCAGGCTCCGTGGCAATGCCTTGCCTCATCTGAAGCGGCTGAGTGTTCTGTCTGGTCACAGTTTAGTTCCCCAGCTGTGACTGCCAAACTGAGTGAGGCACAAAGTGGAGCTTTGACTTCGTCTGCATGGGAGTTTGGGCCAGGAATGCTCAGCTGTCCCTAAGAACATCTCCCGATCTGGTACTTTCACAGTCCCATCACTGGAGTGTCTGTGCATTTCACAGTCTTTAATGTATTTATGCTCACAACCTCCTGGAAGGCAGGGCAGGGCTTTTATCCCCATTGTACAGCTGGGGAAATTGAGGCACAGAGAGAGAGAGATCAAGTGACTTGCCCAAAGTTGCACAGAGTGTGGCAGAGAGGGAATTGAAGTGAGGTCTCCTGAACCCCAAGCTTTCACCCTAACCACTGGCTGATGCTTGCTCTCAAGAACAGGAGCAGAGGAAGTGCCCGACTGGTTCAGACCAGTGGGTCCACTTAGTCCAGGACCCCGTTTCTGATAGTGGCCAGTGCCAGCTGCTTCAGAAGAAGGTGCAAGAACCCAACAGTGATGAGAGAACCTGTTCCCAGGCAATGATCTGTCCTGACCCCCCATTACTGCCCATTAGTTAGAAGTTGGTTCATGCCCAGAAGCTTGAGAGTTTCTCTCCTTCCCACAACTCTTAGCAAAACAAAGCCTGGTTTAACTCTGTGTGTTCTTGCAATCAAAACTAATAAGATCCAATCTTCTTTTGAAGTCTACCTAAGCTCTTGGTGTTGTGTCACTAGGTGACACAGGCTAACTTTCCGCTGGGTGCAAAAGTATTTCTGTTGATCATTTTAAAACATACAGCTTTCAGAGTGGTTTTGTAAAACCCTTGGGCTTTCACATCACTCTCCAGTGCAAATATGCCTATATGATGTGCAAAGGTGGCAAAAAGAAAGGAGCAGAGGAATGCCAGGCTCTGGATTTGATTTTGAACCCCCCTTACCGCCCTTCGCCAGGACAATAGAAATGATGCAATTTACGGCAAGTGTTGTTGAGATGCTGTTTAAAATAAACAGGCTACTGGCGCCTGAGGGCTTTGGGCAGCTGCTCCCAGGGGTGGGAGGTTGTCTCTGCACAGGGCTGCTGTTTGCTGAGCAATGTGCCTCTTCTAGGGAGACCCTGCTGCTTCATGCCCAGTTCTTTAGATGCTCCCAGCCTCTGCCCTGCCCCGGAGGAAAGGGAGGGCAGTTCAAGCTGCATTGCCTCTGCTGAGAACTTGGTTGAAGGAGTTGGGTGCAAAGTGTGTTCCCCTCCCTGCCCTCTACTAGTAGCTCGATTGTTCCTTCCATGTGTCCATTACCCCCACCCTATTATGAGTGGGTGGGTCTCAGTGCTGACCTGACAGTGTGGTTGTAGTCGAGTCAGTCCCCGGATATTAGAGAGAGGAGGTGGGAGAGGTCACATCTTTTATTGGACCAACTTCTGGTGGGGAGAGAGACAAGCTTTTGAGCCATGCATGGCTCTTCTGCAGGGCTGGCAAAGGTACTCCCAGCATCACCGCTAAATGCAAGGTGTTTAGCATAAATAGTTGGCACGCATGGTAAAGGACTATCAGGTAGCATGGCCTGTTACCACCTCTGCAATCATTGGACAAGAGGAGGGGTTAGTGGGTTACAGATTGTTGTAATAAGCCATAAATCCAGTGTCTCTGTTCAGTCCATGATTTTTAGTGTCTACCAGAGTTATGAATTTAAGCTCCCTGGCTTGTCTGGCTTTCCTTTGAGGATGAGGACTGAGAGGTCAGACTCAGAGTGATTGCTGGTGAAGCGTGTGTTTGTCTTGTATCATTTTTCTGGTGAGAGTTCATTGGAGAGCGGGGTGATTGTCTGTCTGATGTCAGCCCCATAGTGGTTATCAGTGCATTTAGTGCACCGGTTGAGGTACCCCACGTTCTGATAGGCATCTGTCGGATCGTGAAAGGTGTGTGAATCATTGCAGCAGTGAAGATATGCCTGCAGGTTTTGCATCTGTTCTAGCAGGGGCTGGGGCTGCTTTGGGTTGGTGTGTCCTGGTCTGTGGGGAGCTTGCTTCTGATAATGAACTTGGTGAGGTGGGGGGCTTGAAGGCCAGAAAAGGGGCTGATTTCAGGATGGGGCTCCCCATTGAGTATGGGTTGTGGTTGTTTGGTGAGACCCCAAATGGCAGGGGTTCTCAAACTGGGGGCAGAACCCCTCAGGGGGTCGCAAGCTTATTACATAGAGGGTCATGAGCATCAGCCTCCCTCCACCCCAATCCCACTTTGCCTCCTCTGTTTATAATGGTATTAAATATATTTAAAAGTGTTTTTTTATTTATAAGGGGGGTTGCACTCAGAGGCTTGCTCTGGGAAAGGGGTCACCAGTACAAAGGTTTGAGAACCACTATCCCCTCTGGGACAAGCATAGCACAGACTGTGAACCGAGCTCTCCTCATGCCCAGCGAGGGCAGTAATTCAGTGGCTGCTTCCTCCAGGTACCGTACATCCCTCTTACCAGCTATAAAGCACCATCCCCTGGCTAAGCCCATCTCCCTCCCTTGGCCAAGTTCCCCACTGGCCGCGCTGGGGATAGAACCCAGGCATCCTGAATCCCCAATCCCCATCCTCTGTACTTTAGCTGCTTGCCCATGCCTCGTCCTGCTGCCCCAGGGCAAGTTCCCCCCACTCCTAGTGTGCCCGTCTGCCCCTGCCTTCTCCTCACTCGTCCTCCAGAGGAGTCAGAGGGAGTTCAGGTTGCATCACCTCTGGCAAGAGCTAGGTTAAAGGGACAACTTGACAGCCACCTTGCCCAAAGGCTGCCCTAGGACCTCACAGAAGCCCCACATCACCTCACTCCCCTGCATACCCTCCCTCCTTTGAGGGTGCCCTCTACTTGGGCGACCCCCGCTGCCTGCTGCAAAGAGAGGGTGGCGCTCCAGAGGCCACTCCTCCCCCCACCATAGCCACCATTTCTGGGTCAGACAAGCAGTCCCGGTTTGCAATCATTGGGCTGGGGGGCCTGGGAGAAAGACAGCTAAGGGGACAGCTGGCATTTGCAGGCCCTACCATGGAGCATTGTCGGCCTCTAGCCGTGTCCAACGCCCCAGGAGGAACCCCTGCTTCTGCCAGATTCCCCCACCTTCCTTGTTCATTTCCTTTTCCCTTCTGACTCTACTAGGGGCTTGGCACAAAAAGATGCCACTGACTATCTTGACCTCTGACCTCAGCTACATCCCTGGAGGCAGTGGGGTGGGGCTGAGCCCGAAGAGGAGGGTTTGCAGCTGCCCTGGTGCCTGGAGGCAGGGCGGGGGCTGGGGATCTCTGGGGGTGTAATATACCAGGGGAAGCCCTGAATTAATGCCCCCACATGGCATGTCACTGTATGGGCAGGCTGGGAGCCAGGACTCCTGGGTTCTCTCCCAGCTCTGGGAGGGGAGTGGGGGCTAGTGGTTAGAGCAGGGGGTGCTGGGCTGAGAGCCAGGACTCCTGTGTTCTCTCCCAGCTGTAGCTGAGGTTTCTTCATCTGAGTCTCACTATAGTGACACCCTCGCCCCCCCAAGCATTAAACATCGTGACTGATTTCTCCCACAGTCCAGCCAGGCTTTTCCCTCCCCTGCCCCCGGAGCTGGGCCCTGAGTCCCTTGGCCAAGCTGCGCCGACTCCAGCAGCTGGAGATTGAAGACGGGGCAGCTAGTTCCAGGCTCCCCGGCCGGGCAATCCCTAGTGACGGTGATGGCGGTGCCCCTAACTCCCGACCCGCAGCCCCTGCTAGCCCTGCCCCCACCCAGCCCTGCCGGTNAAATCAAATAGGAAATGTACATCTTCCTAGCCGCCCAGGCCTCCCAGCCCCTGGAACTTCTGGCTCCTGGAATATGAAGAGGCGGGGAAGTTAATGAATGCCCAGAACAAAGCCAGGCCTGTTTTGGCTGTTCAGATAAGGAAGCACTTTGGGCAGATTGGGGGGGGGGGGGAGGTAATCAAAATTGGTGCCTCTAAGTTATTAGCTTATTAAATTTTAAAACCAGCTAAAATGAAGATGAGGCCAAGCTGTGGAATTTGGAGCTGGATTTGCAATGAGATGAGCAATGCCAGGGACTGGGGCAGTGGTTTAATGCTACTCATATGTTAGGAGAAAGGCTCGAGGATATATCAGTGCAAGGCTGTTGCTTGCATCTCTCTAAGGAACGTCCCTGTCCCCTGTTACCCATAGCACCCCAATCTTTAATGAAGTTAGCATCCCAGCAAGGCAGGGCACTGCTACCAGCCCTGCTTTACAGGTGGGGAAACTGAGGTGCAGAAACTAGTTACCCACCTTTCAGGAGGTGGGTGTATGTGATTTGCCTAGAGTCCCACAGGAAGTCTGTGACAAAGCAAGAAATTAAACCCAGCTCCCAGGCAGGCACTCGAACCGCCAATCCATCCTTCCTGGACCAGACAAGAACTAACCCACTGCCATCTCTGAAGGCCCCTAGGTCTTTTCCCATCTTTGGGAGAGAGAGACAGTTGGTGTAAGCTTCACTGAAACCAGCTGAGGATCTGTGTCCTCTGATTTTTGTAAAAACAGCAGCAATCTTTCCAAGTCCCCAGCTTTGTTCAGAGCATCTTGCCTGGTTAACGCAGCCTCCTCTGGGGTGGAACACTGCAGCTGTTCAGTGCAATGGCTTTATTATGGAGCGATTGTACCCTAGCGGCAGAGCCGAATACAGCCCATGCTGCCTGTGTGTACTTGAGTCAGTGCAACTTATTTGATTCCCGCAGCCCAGGCCATGCGCTTAGCAAGTGATGACAAGAACATCATGCATTTACAAGCATTTCACAGGCATGAAATGACTTCACTGGCTGGCCATCCCACTAATTATTCTCACACCCCTTTGACAGAGGACTGGAAAATTTGCTAGCATGAGAAATGGGTGACATATTTTACCAGCTACCAGGGTATTATTCAAGCCAGGGCTGGAGCCTGGTGCATGTTAGACCATTGCCTCATAACAGGACTTGGCAATGCTCCCCCCCAGGTGTTCCTATTTCTCCTGCTCAGTGTCCCACATGCACCCTGCCAACAGCATGCATTGTGCCCAAGCTTCCTCCCTGTCATATGGATCTGCAGGGACACTGCTGCCTCATAGTTCTAATGCTGGAATCCAGTGTCTGCCATTTGGCAGACAGCATTTGCAGGTAGCCTGCATTAGATGCCCCCTAGATGGACTTGGGACTGTCACACATCCCCAGGCTTCCTTCTGTTGAGGGAGGCTGGTCTGGTGGCTAAAGCACTGGCCTGGGGTCTGAGCTCTGCTACTGACTTCCTGGCAAGTCACTTAAACACCTAAATACCTTTGAGAATCTGGCCCTTTAGTCTCCCTAAGTCTTGATTCCCTCTCTGTACAAGGGGACAATAATCCTGCCTGTGTCTCTGTAGATGGTAAGGTCTGTGGGACAGGGACTGTCCCCCATTGTGTACGTGCAGCCATGCTCTGGATAAGAAGTGCTAGTGACGGGTAGAGACCTGCTCAGATACAGGCAATAAACCTGGAACAGGGAGATGTGCAGAAATCAAGAGAAAAGAAACAGCTAGAAAAAAATACAAACCTGACCCGGTTTGCTCTCTACTTTTACTGTATTGATCAGAAGTTTGCACATCCCGTGTGCCTTTCGAGTGAGGCGCTCAAAGCGCTTTGCAGACATAGACCGCATGCATTTCACAGCCATCTGCCCTGTCCCACCCCCATGTGATGCTCAGATACTGAGAGAGGTAGGTAAGTGGGGTCATCCCCTTTTTACAGCTGAAGAAAACTGAGGCACAGAGAGACTAACTGGCTAGTCCAAATTCTGCAATCAGTCCCGGGGAGAGCTGGACACAGAACCCAGGATTCCTGACTCCTAGATCCCCTGTTCTAACCACTAGACTCCATTCATTCCTAGTGCACTCGGGCCAGATTTTAAAGGTATTTCCGTCGCTGTGCTCAGTATCACAACATCTAGCTGATCTCATTTTCAAAACAGATCTAGCCATTTAGGAGTCTAATCCCATCAGCTGCCAATAGGATTTGAACTATGAAGTGCCTAAATCCCTTTTGAAAATAAAATTTAGGCTCCTAAATTAGTTAGGCGTTGCGACGCTGAGCACAGCGTCATCTAAATACCTTTAGAAATCTGGGCCCTACTCCCATGCTCTGATCTTCTGTGCTCTCCATCAAGTAGCTAGTGAGATCCAACAGAGCGAGGTGACGCAGAGGAGCTAAAGGGTGAATATCGCAGAATTCAAAGTACGTTGTCTGGCACCCAGCCTGCATCTAACTCCCACCACGTGTTTGAAATCCGGCTCTGAACATTACAAATAGGAACCTAGGCACTGCCATACTGGATCAGGTTCCTGCTCCGTCTAGCCGAGCAGCCCGTCTCTGACAGTGGCCAGCACCAGCTGCTTCACAGGAAGGTGTCAGAACCCACAAATTGTCCCAACATCCAATCCAAACCCTAGCTCTGACCTGCCTCCTTTCCCCTCGAGCCTTGGAGTGTCTGAAAACGAAGGGCCCAGTTTTCCAGCGCCCCCACACCTTGTTTCATTGGCCACAGCTATGCAAAGTGGGTGCAAAATGCAACAAAGTCCAGATCATGATGGTGTGTGTCACTTTGCACTCTCTCTGTCCCCATACACAGCTATCTGTCCTCATACGCCCCCTTTTATCTATCACCCTACAACCCTTTCTCTCTGTTTATCCCCAGACACACCAGTCTATCCCCAGACACTCCTTTCTGTCTATTCCAATGCTCAGCCTTCTATCTAGCTAAACGTAGCATCAGGACTCTAAAACAATGGAATATTTTCCCCATCTGCGTTTAGGAAGAAGGGATACATTGATGCTTCTGGACATTTCAAATTGGATCCCTCCCACCCCACCTCCAGGGGTGTACCCCCTGCAGCCCGATTTTCCATTGACCCCTGCCTTGTGCTGTCATTCACACCCACACAAAGTGGGTACAAGACACTGCCCAATCCCAACGGTGGCATTTCACACCCACTGCACACGGGTGTTAATGAGGAGGTGAGGTGCAGAGCAGCAGAGGGACATAGGCTGTGCAGCCCCGAGGAAGTATGCTGCGTATGGCACAGGGCTCTGTGCCACGCAGGTGATCTCTTCCCATCCCTGCCAGCGCAGCTTTAAACAGCAAGGTTGCTGGGGCTAATCAAGATAGACTTGCAAACAAAACAGCAGTGCCACATCCAGAGCCGGCAGAAAGTGAGAAGCAGATGGGCACAGCGAAGCAGGGAGCTGCTGCTAAATGGATTGATGGAGAGGCCTCTAAGAGAGATGGATTGGAGAGGGACCCGCTGGAGGAAGGGGCCGGGGCAGCCACGCTGCAACGGGGGCTGGGGCGCGAGGACACGGTGGGGAGGGAGAAAGGCCTACAGATAACAGATGCATGGACACAAAGACCGGAATGGCAGAGAGGGACAGATGGACAGGCAATAGCGAGAGTCAGGAGAAGAGAGGGATCTGAACGTAATTAGATTGGATCCGATTATGACAGACTCGATTAGAGCGACATTATGATTAGGAGCTTCTGTCGCTATTTGGCTTTTTGAGGGGTGGGTGGGGAACAAAGCCAGGAAGCACATGGGGAAGGGGACAAGTGGGGACAAGGGGAGCCAGGGCGGATGAAAGGAGACTTCTCCTTGGGAAAGCTGTCAGTGGCGGCAGTGACAGATTGTCTGGTTATCAAGTACCGGGGCCGTCTGTCACCGGCCGCTCACAAAACCTGCACTCCATAAAAGCCAGGGAGACAAAGGCGAGGAGGGAAGAGGGGTGACGGGAGCCGAGACCTTCTGTCACCAGCCAGCCGAGCGTGCCCGGGGCATGGAGAGAGCCGTGCAGAGCAGAGACCTTCTGTCAGGAGCTGGGCACACACGCGAGTAAACACCCCTGAACCTGTGTGTGCACACACCCTAAACCTGTGTGCATGCACACACCCCTACACACAACTGCCCCCCACAAATATTAGTGTCATACACGTAAATACACACACACACATGCAATTGCACAACCCCCAAAACCACCAGTGCACAAACACATGCATCTGCAAACACATAGAGACTGACACACCTGGAGACACTAACACACAGACTCTCATAAGCACACACCGAGGTTAACACACATGCAGCTCTGCAGGATCTAGGGCCAAGCAAAGAGAATGAGTTTCTCACCCTAGTCCCTTGGGCTTTTACCACCCACTCATGTCCCACAGACTAGCTTTGAGATGAAAGGGAGGAGAAAGCATCAATTTGACACCAGGCTGGATTCTGCTCAGCGGTGCCGGTGTAAACCCCCTGAGGTCAGGTCACTCCGAGAGAGAATCAGGGAGAGGCAGCTGGTAGGATGAAGATGATGATGGGGGAGAGGAGCTAGGAAGGGGCAGAGCAAACCCACCCCTGCTGTAACTGCATGGATCTCGGAGCAGCATCATGGACGTGAATCCAGCCCCAAGGCTGTGAATTCACAGGCAGGCCTGTTGCTTTTCCATTGCCTGTAGCTTGGGTGGTTGTGTTCTTCAGGGCCTGATTTTCTCTCCCCCTAGGAGCTAAGGTTGGGCCTAGCAGCCCTTGTGTCCAAGGCGCAGGCAGGTCACCGCAGCATTGCTAGCAAGGTCTGTACAGCCCCTTGCACCAGCCATCACAGCCATCCCAGTTGCACTAAGCACTATGGGATAGGTGCTCCAGGAAAACCACAATGCACCGGTGCCTGGAAGGCACCTGAGAAGGGGTGTGTGTCAGAGTCACCAGGCAGGAGAGGACTCGCCTGGCGTAAGGAAATGTGAGAGCCAAACGCTGCATTCTTGCCATGCAGTCCTCACTAGGCTAACCACGTACCATCACCTCCTTGTCATCCAGTGCCCATGGTGCTCCAAGACAAAGGGTCCTCACCCCTACATGGGCAGAAGCTAACTTGCCGGCACATAAACACCTGCATACAAAAGCGAAGGCCCCCAGAGAGGAAGGGTGGGATAGTGTTTAAAGCACCAGAGCTGGACTTGGGAGCTCTGCCCCTGGGGAACCTTGGGCAAGTGTCTGCATCTCTCTGTGCCTTAGTTTCCCCGTGTGTAAAATGGGGATAATAATTCTGCCTATCCCTCACTGTCTGTCTGTCTTCCTTGCTTGTGTAGTGTGTGAGCCCTTTGTGGCAGGGGCTGTCTCTTACTCTGTCTCTGTGCGGCGCCCGGCCCAATGGGGGCCCTGATCTCTGTTGAAGCCTCTAGGCAATGATTTAGGTTTCCAGCAGCTCAGCGTAAAAAGCTCTGAAAGTCAGGCTTGCATCCGCTCCAGCACCTGAAGGGTTAAGGCCGTCTGCTCTCCCTGACAAACACGAGCCAGTTTGGGTCCCCAGTGGGTTTGTACAATATGTCGCCTCATCTCCTGCCAAATGCTGCCTTCTCTAGTCTCTTTCCTGCCTCCCTGTGCCCCCCTCCCACACACAGCCCCAGGGGTGTCCAGGGTAGCACGCTCAGCTTGTGGTACCAGAGTCAACCTCAGCGGCTCCTTCTTTGCAGCTGATCCCTGGCCCCCGTGTCTGCCAGTCGAGGTGGGCAGATCTCCGAGGGTCCCGGACGGTTTCATCCTCTTGGAAACGTTGCCAGTGAAGCAAACTCAGCGTTAGGAGCAGGGGGCCCAGTAGATCTTCAGCTGCCTGGGGCCCAAGCCCAGCCTCATCTGAGTTTCGATAGAGGGTTGGGCGCCTTCTCCTTCCCTTCCTGGTTGTTTTTCGTTTTGAAGCTGGCGTGAGCACCCACGCGTGGGGCAGCCTAAACCATTCCTCATGAGCTGGGCATGGCACAGCTGTTCCGTACAATCCCAGCAATGTCAGGCAAGTCATCCCCCTAAGGCAGGCCCTAGGCCAGAGTCTGTCCTGCCTGTTGTTAAAAACCTCCGGTACCGGGGACCCCACGGCCCAGGCCTTACCCATCCTAGAAACAAGCTCTAGCCTTCTACTTCAGGCACCTAACGCTTTCCCTGTGCCCTGATAGCAACCCCGTCTCATTCCCCTGTCACAGCTAGGGCCTGACCCTGGAGAAGCCCCTGCCTCACAGGCTGGTGGGTTTGTGGCACTCAGCCCTGACACTCTAAGCCGAGTTCCTCTTGAACCAAGGACTGTATCTAGAGGGTATCTTAAGCTTGGAAAACGATTGCTCGTTGTATTACAGTAGTGCTTACAGGCCCTACTCCCATTGTGCCAGGCGCAGCATAGCTGGAGAAATGGTCTGAAACGCTTACAATCTATAGGCAAGGCAAACATAGGAAGGGTTCTTATTCCTGTTCTACCAATGGGGAAACTGAGGCACATAAAGAGGCGGTGGCTTGCTCAGCGTCACACAGGGAGTCAATCTGGGGCAGAGCTAAGGACTGAACACAGCTCTCTGGCGTCCCAGACCACTGCTTAAACCCCGTCCAGCTCCACCCCATCTCTTGTAAGGGGCTTTATTTTCTTAAAGAAGCAGCAGCACAGTCTTTTAACCCAGTTCTAACTTTTAGGTTTCAGCTCTACACCTCTGAAGGGCTTCTGGCCACTTCCCAGTTCTGACCAGCTGTCTGGGCTATGGTCCTGGGCACCTGTCCACTTGCTCCAGGAGGACCCACCACTGGGGCTTCCCACCCAACACCCTCCAGGAACAGCCTGTCCCAATCAGTTCTCCCTTCCTGGCCACTAGCAGCCTACAGGCCAAAGTGTAGCCCAGCCCTTTAACTGGCTGCATTGGATTCACCGGTTCTGCTCCAGACAGGATGGGCCCAGTTCTAGTCACAGGGACCCGCTGACCTGTGACAAACCCCAGCACCAAACTCACCCAGCTCACTGGTACCAGGACCATGGCACTGAATGAGCCGGAAACCCATGGGAGCAGTGATCTGGCCCTGCCCTGGGGCAGAATGGCGTATGAGCAGGCGTGGAAGGCTCCGATTTTGATCGGAGAATGTCAGTGAATGTCGATTTCGCTGCGTGCCCAAACCAACGGAAAAATGTTTCCCTCAATAATGGTCGAGATTTACAGTGAGGTAGAGTAAGAAAAACGCTGCCTGAGAACTTAGGAGGGTCTCCTCTGAGGCAGCTGCCTTTGTATCTTTTGAGATGTGATGTTGACAATTTGTCTTTTAACGGTTATAGATCTCAGCAACCACTGTCATTAAATAATTATCGGCTGATGCTCCCCCCACCCCCATTATCTGACACCCTCCCCTGGGATTTCCAGCCCTGGCTGGAAGTTCGGAGAGAAGTGAAGGGCTGCATGGCTGACAACGCAGTGCAGTGTGGCTAGGTAGCCGGGGGGGGCTTACTATGGGGGGGTGAGTTTTTGGGGGGGGGGCTAGATCTCAGCTGCACAGAACGTTTGTCTAAGGCCTGAAGGAAGCAGTCACTGAAGAGAACAGAAAGCAGAGAGACCCAGGCACTGAGCTGGGGCTAACAGGAAGCCGAGAACAGAGCAGGCATGAGATCCCGGGCTAGCTGCCTGCATTCCCTCCTCCCAGAGCCCGGGCAAGATTCCCAGAGACCATCCCATCATCAGCTGCAGAGATAGGTAGGGCCCGGCTGGCATCCTGGCAGGGGGAGAGGCGCTGGCCCCTAGGAGTGGAAGAGAGACACAAACAGGAGGGGCAGGGATTATGCAGAAAGAGAAATAAATAAATATGTATGTGCCCCATCAGTCACCCCATGGGGAGAGGGGATTGCGGAGGGCAGCAGGCAGAGAGTGTGGGTGGGTGTGATGGACCTACAGGGAGATGGCAGTGCTTAGTTTGTAATGAAAGAGGTGCCCGGCTCAAGCAATTTTTTTACATTCATAACAGATGCAGCAAACCCAGCGGTGCCAGGGCTCTGAACTGCCAAGCCTAGAGGTGCCGGGGCTTAGCCCTGGCAAGCCCTGGCCCAGCTTAAGCACTGGGTGTGTCATGGGTGTAGTGTGTGGTGGTGTCGAGCGTCTGTGGTGTTTACGTGTGTCTGTGATGTTTATGTGTGTGTGTGATGGTTACAGGGGGGTGCTGCGTTTGTGTAAGTGCATGTGTTTGTGAGAGAGCGCGCTGGGCACGGGGGGGGGTGAGATGTGCACTTGTATCTATGTGTGGGTTAATTTCAGGGTGGATGCTGCTATTGCCACGAGCTCATTAGGCAGATATTGTTTTTTAATCAGTGCCATAGCAATGGTGATGCAAGCTCCTCGCCGCCACCTGATCCCTCCCCAGCCCTCCCCTCCTCTCCCTGCAAACTCCAAGACCATCTGCTAAGACGGGGCCCCAGGCTGGAGCTTGCCCAGGTGTGTGTGCCCATCACCTGGGCACCTCCTGCCGCTGCGACAAGGAGAAACCAGCTCCTGGGTGCACTGAGTGGGGACTGGAAAGGGGGACGGGATGGAAAGGAAACCCCAGACCCTATTGGGGGAGAAGAGGAAATAAGAAATGGGATGGGGAAAGGAGGGATGTTCCCAGTTAGCAAACTGGGAGTAGATAGATAGATAGATAGATAGATAGATAGATAGATATAAATAGAGGGGGTGTATGGGGATAGATAGATAGATATTAGATTAATAGATAGATATTAGATTAGATGGATGATATGGGACTAGCTAGGTAGACAGTCCAGGGAAGGGAGTTTGTGGAAAGATTATTGGTATTGGGAGCAAAGTAGGAAGGATTTAAAATGAGATTTTAAAGGAGGGATTTGAAAGAGGAGGGGATGGGCTGCCTGGCAGGGAGGACGTGGTTAATCTAACCACCAAAAATATTCTAGTGTGTTGTTAAAGTGCTTGTGAACACATTGTATGGATATTTGGATGTTAGGGACAGCAGGCTGGCTTGCTTTCTTATCCCATCAAACTTTTAAAAACTATACAGGCACTTTCAAATCAATCCCTAGAAGGGAAGGTTCCACTGATGCTAATAGGAGCCTTCCTAGATCCCTTGAGCTGTGTGTGAGGCACATCAACATCCTGTGCTTGCCTGCCTCTCTCTCACACACACACACATGCACATACAAGCATGCACACTCACACACAAAAAACACAACCATGTACAAACTCACGCGCGCACATAAACTCAGGCACACACACACAAGCATATGCACAAACACGCACACATATACGCAAAGGCCTGCTCTGTGCTTTGCACCAACGGTCGGAGTGAATCCTCAGCCCAGGTTCTGCAGGGTGGCCAGTCTCTGTGAACACACATTATCCATTCAGTTTCTGTTCCAAGCACTGTCCCCTCTGTCCCACCCCCACACAGAGGAGAGGTCTCTGTTTGTTTCTCCTCCCCCCCACCCCCAGTCTCTCTATTTCTCCTTTATGAAATATGCATGGTGAACAGATGTCTCCTTCTCCCTCCCACCCCACTACCTCCTTCCCCCCTGCAGGACCACATCCAACCCCACCTCCTCTTCCCTCCCCTCCCAGGGGGGCTTTAACTTCCCTCCCAGCCAATGGGATCCCCTCTGCTGCTTTTAATATTTATGAGGGGGAGCACTGGAGTGGCCAATAGGAAGCCTGGGGTGGGAGGCAGCGTGCTAGCCTGGGTGCGTGTATATATAGTGTATGGACCGCATGCTTCAAGGTGTGTCCATATAAATGTGTAGCAGCCCGTTTGCACCTCCACATGTCTGGGCCCCAGTGACAGGATCGCTGCCCTCCCCAGGCTTGTCCATCAGTGCAGGAGTCTGAGCGCACAGGGGGCAACTTTCTTCCCCATCAATGAACGAACGAGTCAACCGGATCCTCAGGGCTGGGATTATTCGGGCTTGGTCCTGCAAGCAGAGAAAAGCCAGAGGAACTTCAGAGATTGAGGATGTCGTCCGGGTAGGGGTAAGGCAATTGCTTGGGATGGGGTGAAGTGGGCATTATAGATACACTGATAGATTGCAATCAGATCCATTGCTGCGATACCATGTGGTGCCATACTACGGTGATAGATAGATCCATATAAATTTAGAAATAGAGCAATATTCAGGACAGAGAATTTCACCCACCCACACTCTGTTAGCCTTTTGATATAATTTTTGGTGTATGCACACTCACTTAACTTTGGAGAAGTCAAGTTGAGAGGGTTTTTGGGGATGTTGTGATGGCTCTAAAAAAGAAACCTCAGATCCAAACACCTCTTACTCCTGGGCTGGGGGTGGAGGGGTGTCCTGAGTCCAGATACGCAGCTTTGGCTGTCCAGAGTCCTGGTGCCTCTCACCAGCAGTCACGTGCTGCATTTGGTGACACCGCACTTGGAGACAGGGAAAGGGCCACAGAGGGAGATTTTGGAAAGGGGAAAAAGGGCCTTTGGCTCAGAATTTTGTTTTAGATTTTGGTGGCCATTGAATGTGACTGCTGGATCCTGCCCAGCTTCGCAGTGCGAGGGGCTCTCAACCCAGGCTTCTGCAACAGCCAAATTGACTGAACACTCAGTTTGCGTTTATTGCAGGGGGAAGAAGTGAAAATCTCCCAAGAGGGAAAGTCATTGGTGTAAAGCATCAGGGACTTACAGTAGCTCAGACAAGCAGGCAGCTGGGAAAGGAAGCTGTTTAGACCCAATTCTGCAACCTGTACTCATGCGAGCGAGCCTGGGAGTTCCGTGAGTCAGGACTTGATTAAGGCTCCTGCGTTGAGCCCCACGGGTATAAATCATCGCTCCTGCCTGGCGTTCACACCCAGAGGCCTGTCTCGCTAGTTACCTCACGTTAATAACAAAGGGCCAGACCTTTGGCCGGTGTAATTGGGCATAATTCCTCTGTCTTGGATTGCGCTAGGGCAATTTACACCCGCTCAGAACCTGGCCCGGCCATCCAGCGTGTTCCATGCAAACGGCTGGCAAGTGAGGGCACAGCCAGTTCTCTTGGAAATGTTGCTGGCGATTGTTCTGGGGTGGGGGCAGGGAGGTGGCGTACTCTGCCCCCACCCCAGATTCTGTTGGCCACTCCTTTTTCATTAATCACCTCCCAGGGGGTTGGGGCTGGGTGTTTAAAGCGATTGTGCCTGCATCAGGGACATCGTCACAAAAATAAAATTGTGGAAGGGGAGGGAGTTGTGTCAGCGTATGGAACGTTGTATGTGGTTATATTATATCCTCCAAAGTCAGGGTGGTGGGGGGACAGCAGAGCATCTAGACCTATGGAAAGTCTGGGAAGGGGGCAAAAGCCCCACTTGCCCCAGAGAAAATGAACCTCCATGTCCATATATGTGACCTCACCCATCCACCCCTGTGCAGGAGCAACAGAACCGGGCTTGGTTGCAGCCTCACTCCAGTTTGACACCGGTGTCATTTCATCCTCACCGTGCACCTTGCGCAGTCACTCGCACCAGCACTGAGTGAGCACTGGGCTTTGCACATGCACAGTGATGCTGGTGACAAACTGGCCTAACTTAGCGGTGGGGCAGTCCCTGGGGCGGGCATCAAAGTCCATGGTCCCGAGGAGTGTGGGGCATGGTTAGAAGGAGCCGTAGGTTTGACAGGCAAGTGTTATGGGTGCAAATCCAGCATGAGTCCACCAAAGCCAGGCAGCTCCTCTTAGGGGCTGCAGAGACCTGGCTGCAAGGAACGCAGCCTTTGCCTTAGGCAGAAGAGTGAAGAGCCAACTCCTTCTAAGCACGGTACCGCTGTCCAGGGATGTAAACCCTACCTGCTCCCATGGCTTGGTGATGCTGCAGCATGAAGCAGCTCTCCGTGGACAGTACTTGTGAGCCAGGATTGTGAACTCTTTGAGGCAGAGACTGTGTCTCGCTCCTTGTGTGCCCAAGCACTCGGGAAAGAAAAGCAGCTCCCGGCTGTCCCTGCTGCAGGCAGACCTTCCCTCACTATTGTTTGCTCTCCCAGCACATTGCTCCCAAGGCCAAGCGGGGAGGGAGGGGGCCTGGTCTCCCCTCTCAAGCTTAGAAGTGGGAGATTGGGGATCCTAGTTTGGTGGGAACATCCTTGAGAAAACAGGAATGAGAGAGCAGCGGAGAGAGAGAGGGACGAGGCGGGGTAGGGAAATGGAAGAGAAAACGTTACATTAGACAGACACAGCGCACACTGGTGGCAGGGGACGAACACACTTAGAGAATTCAAACACATGCCTAAAAACTGGGCTGGATCGGGGCCTTCTTGATTGACACCTGAACTGGTGTCTCTGGACCTTGCCACAATGAGGGTAAGTTACTAATGGGTCACACACTTTGTAGCTCATTGCACAGCCCCGGGGCTCACTGGTTCCCTCCCACCCGACCCCACAAGCTCTCTGGGTGTCCTCCTCCCGTTCCCATTTATTCTAGGGGGTCCCAGCAATGCTCCCCAATCCCCCGCCATTGCAGGGGTTCTGTGTGTTCCCTATTTCCTCTTCCCCCGAGACCAAGGTCCCCCAATTTCTCCCCCATCACACACCCCACTTCAGGGTGCAAAGCTCAGATCTTTGAGGGAGAAGGGGACATTGGATCCAGCTACAAGCAGTGCCCGAAAAGCAGTTCCACCTGAAAACAACTCCATCTTTGCTCCCCAAACCCTCGACCTTCACTAGGATAACTTTTAATTTGTTTTTAATTAAAATGTGCCATATGAGCGAAATAATTTGCTTTCTGGATTTTTATTTTATTTGGTACAAGATTTCTAGGGAATGTATTTGACAGGTGTTTCCCCATATTGCAATGTAAGTGTGTGGTTGTGTCTCTGTGTGCGTCTCTATGTACATTTGTGTGAGTTTGGCTGCATATATTTATTTCTCTCTGTGTGTGTGCACGTGTGTGGGTGAATTACTGTGTGTATATGTGTGTGGTTTTGTGTGTATGAATTTGTGTGTGTGTTGTTCGCATACTGTGTCTGTTTTTCATGTGTGTGACTATGTGTGTGTATGTGAGCGTGTGGGTGAATTACTGTGTACATATGTGTGTGGGGTTTGTGTGTGTTAATTTCTTTGTGTGTGAATTTCGGAGTGTATTTTTGTGTGTACAAATTTCAGTCTATATGCCTGTGAGTTTCCCTCTCTGAGTTTGCACATGTCCTCTGGGTGCATTTCCACACAGTCATGAGGCTGTGTCTGTACATGTCAGTCTTTTAAAGTCTGACTCAGAATATTTCTTTCATTTCATTGCCTCTGTTTATCCATTCTGTTTATTCAGCCATTCTGCTTGTTTCTTATAATCATATGGCTTGTTAGAATTCAACAGCATCTCACCATGTGCAAAAGATGTTATACAAGAATAATATTTTATATGCATCTATCTATCTATCTCTCTCCTATTCTAGCTAGCTAGCTGTCTGTGTATCCAGTTTACAGTCTCTGCTAGCAGTAACAGCTCTCTCTAGTGCTGAGATCTTTTTTTCTAACCTCTCTTCGTTCCACTCACTCCAAACTTTGTTTCCCTTTCCCCTCTGGCTCTGCCCCTTGCCCAGTTCTGTCTCAGCCTGGTTGGGAGGGGTGGCTCAGGCCGAGCCTGCCCTTTCCCCAGACCCATAGTCCCTGCTTTGGAAGCATCTGTGTGCAAGCTGGGCTCTGCAGAGTGGGGCTGTAAAGGCAGCAGAGGGAGAAGACGGAGAGCCAGTGTTCCTGGCCTGCATGCGGAGTCCTGGGGGAGCAGGGAGCCAACTTCCATTTGGACACGTCAAGCCAAGCAGCTGTGTTGGGTTCCATATGTCTGGGGTGCCAGAATCCATGACATACGGGCTCATTTAATATACAATAAGCCCCCCCCCCACTCCCACAGTCTGTCTTTTCCCCCCTCGCTCCAATCCACCACCTGTCATCTCTCCAGAGAGCCAGGAGAAATGACTTCCATCTAGTCCCACAGCCTCTCCACAGGCTCCCCTCTCTGGGCCTTTCCCTGCAGCCACGGGCTGCTGCAACCCCTAAGACCCTGCCCACAGGCCTCATTGCTGGCAGCCATGCATGGGTCGAGCTGCGTCCGTTCTCTGCATGGGGCCAGGGGGCTTTGCTGGCTTATAACTGGAACTGTTTGCTTGTCCTAAAGGCACAGACAAAATAAACTTTCTTTCTTTCTTTCTTCCTTTCGTTTGTTAAGTGGGAGCAGAAAGTTAGTGAGAACTCCTTTGTTTCTGTTTTCTAGAGCACTTTGGAGGCAATTGCAGAGGCTGACATCTGAAGAAGGCAAACCACGCCACACAGCGTGCCGAAGGCGGACCCTGCAATCTACATGTGCACATAGAGGAGAGATTTATTTATTTAATTTATATATTTATTGGAAATTTATTTAAATTATTTATTTGGAAGATTGTTGATTGTGTGACTAATTCCCTGGAGAAAGGAATTTTCCTTGGAAGGATTTTTTTTTTTAAATGATGATGATGTGAACCAGAGAACAAAATATTAGCAGCAGAGCAATTTTATTTTGCAATTCATTCTATCTATCTATCTGTCTGTCTATCTATCTATCTCTCTGTCTATCCTGATACACATCCATCAGTCTATCTATCCATCCATCCTTTGAAAAGATGATGCTCAATTCAGACCAGACGGAAATCGACATGCCCCCGTCTCACTCAGAGACAGAGTCAGTTTTTAGTGACTGTGGTGGGGGCGGTGGCCGTGGGGCCGGAGTGGAGGAGGCCGGCAGCATCGGCTTGTGTGCCCAGTCCCGACTAGCTGAACCGGGGGAGGCTCTGAAAAAGGACCTACAGCACTTGAGCCGAGAGGAACGTCGGCGGCGGCGGCGTGCCACGGCTAAGTACCGGACAGCCCACGCCACGCGGGAGCGCATCCGCGTCGAGGCTTTCAACATGGCCTTCGCTGAGCTGCGCAAGCTGCTGCCTACCCTGCCCCCTGACAAGAAGCTCTCCAAGATCGAGATCCTCAGGCTGGCCATCTGCTACATCTCCTACCTGAACCACGTGCTGGACGTCTGAGCCACCGAGCACGCGTCCGTCTGTCCATCTGTCTGCTACATCTACCTGAACCACATGCTGGACATCTGAACCACCGAGCCCATGTCAGTCTGTCCGTCTGTCTGCTACATCTCCTACCTGAACTACGTGCTGGACATCTGAGCCACCGAGCCCACGTCCGTCTGTCCATCTGTCTGCTACATCTCCTGCCTGAACCACGTGCTGGACATCTGAGCACCATGCACACGTCCATCCGTCTGTCTGCTGCATCTCCTACCTGGATGTCTGAGCCAACGATTGTCCATCTGTCTGTCCATATTTCTCTACAGATCCTGCCAAACATGTGAGCCACCAAGCTCATCTCTGTCTGTCTGTCTGTCCATGCGTTTACCATATATCCTACCTGACTACTTCCTGGAGTCTGAGCAACCGAGCCTATGTCCATCTGTCTTTGTTTCTGCTACATCTCCTACTGGGCATCTGAGCCACCAAACCTACATCCATCCGTCTGTCTAGCTGCTACCTGAACCACATGCAGGACATCTTGAGCCTTCGAGCCCATGTCTGTCCACCCCTCCATCTGTCTGTCTGCTCCATCTCTTACTGGAACCCCAAGCTGGACCTCCAAGCCGCAGCAGCACCAACAGTCCTGGGATCTAGCCCATGTGTCTCTCTGCTCTTTCTTCTACCTGAGCCATGGCCTGGATTGGTGAAGTGCCAACAGCAGGAACCTTCCAGGCCTTTTGTCTGTTGGCTGCATCTCTCCCTGCTGGCACCATGCACTGGGCTCCCAAAAGGCCCTGTCTCGAGGGGCTGCTGCGCCATCTGAGCCTGACGCCCCCGGGCAACCCCCGGATCTAGGCAGACAAGGAAGAGAGCTTGACCCCCTGTGATCTCCAGCATTCCTTGCACAGCCGCAGGGCTCCTGGCTTTTCCTGCCCTGAAAAGAAACACCAAACATGTTGCAAAAATGGAAGACATGGGGCAGCCCCCAGCCCTAGCCCCACAAAGATGGGAAAGCAGCAGCTTTCCTGCAGGGTCCAGAACCTAATGAAGGGTGGAAGGTTCCCATAGATGGATGGGAAAGAGGGCATTTCCTTGCTTAGATCGACTCCAGAAGACATAAACCTTGTCCTCTGTCATGACTCCATCCCTTTTCCAATAAGGGCAAGGGAAAACTGGCTGTGAGTCTCTCCCTGGGGGGAATTTCAGTGCCCCACAGGGTGAGAACTGCCACCAAGACTGGAACTCGAGCTCCCGAGCCAGTTCCCAATTCAGCATCCCAAAGGTCAGAGTTTGCTCCCGTTGCAGTTAATAGGCACCAATCTCCATTGTCCTGCTGTTGTTTATAGTGGTGCAAAGTGAGTGTGAATGGTGCCCATCCTGACTCAGGAGTGTTTTGCACCTGCTTTGCACCAGTATAGGTGACTGGACAAGGTGGACAACAGGCAGTCAAGCCCAGTGAGTGTTTGATGGCAGCAGACTCTGGTCTCTAAGGCTGTTCCATGTCTCCTAGTAAGAGGGGTCAGACTGGGGGAAATGTGGTGACTCTCCACTTAAGCTCCAGATACCATCCCAGACTACACTGACAACCTCAGATGACTGGATTTACCTGCTGTAATGATCAGTGCACAGTGAATAAGTAAGACTGACCTCTACCTTCCCATCATTAGCCTCCAGAGTGAACATCTTGTTGCAATGAATGAGTAGTTAATTCACACCTCTCTTAGGGTTTCAGGCCTTGACTCTCCTTGGCAATGCACCTTGTGTTGTCATTAACCTCCATGCAAAGCAAGTGTCAGGCCTTGCCTTCACTGGGCTTCCAGTCACTGGTTTTAACCCCTTAGTGGGACACAATTTACCCCAACAGAGCACAGTTTTCACCAGTGCAGGTTATCCGGTGCCTCCCTGGTGTAAGCTATGATCTGCGATGGGTTTGCACTGAGGCAGCTGCACCTTAGAGGGATCTCTGCACCCAGTTTGCACTGGTGCAAATGACGGCCACAGGGCTAAATGAATGGGAACTGGGTGACCAATCCCCCCAGGCCATTGACCTATGGGGTGCATGTCTTCTCATGCTCCCTGGTGTAAATCAGGCACAGAGAGGCAGGCGCTGTAGCCCCAAGTGAAGGCATCTGCAGACAGTGCGGGATTCCAGCCCCCAGCGAATCTGTTGCACAGAGCAGGAGCAGGATCTCTCTCTAATCCCCTTCTGGGAGTCCTGGCCCCAGCCCTGGGGGTCAGGCGGTGCCCAGCTCAGCAAATCTGTCCCCCTTTCCAATGGCAAAGCCAAGCCATGCTTACTGTCGGAGAAAGAGAATCTGATTGGTAGACATTAGAACCAAAGATAAATGGTGTCTGGCCAATCCAATCGCTGCATGAGCGAACTGTGAACAAAACACAGGGCCTGTGGCCAATCGAAAACGAGCTGGCGCAGACAAGTAAACAAGCATAAACTTTATGGGTCTGAGCCTGCAAAAATCCACCTATTGGCTTCAATGGGATCGTTCCTGTGGCTAAGGCTCAGCAGGGTCAGAACATCTATTTATCATTTATCCCCACACACATCTCTCCATCCCCATACACACCCATCTATCTATCTATCTATCTATCCCCACATACCCCATCTATCTATCCATCCCCACACATCCCCTCTATCTATCTATCTATCCCCATACTCCTCCATCTAATCTGTCTGTCTGTCTGTCCTCATACATATCTGTGGATCTATCCCCATACACAGCCATCTATATTGATCTATCACATTACATATCCTTTTAGCTACATATCCACTCTCCCTCTCTGTGTCTAGCTGTCTGTGATCTTCTGTCTGTCTGTCTTTCTAGGCATGTCACCGCAGCCACCACAGCTGAATCTTTCCAGTTCCATTTGGGGGTTCAGATGAAATTCAGTGAACAAAACTGATGAAAAGAGGGTTTTTTTTCCCAACACGCTGTTCTAATCAGGCCTTTTGGGCTCTGTTCCCAGCTCTGCCACTGATTCACTGAGGTGTGCCACTTCCCTCCTCTCTGCCTCAGTTTCCCCCTCTGTATAAACAGGGAGAATGCTACCTACCTCGGCCTCATGCAAACTCATCAGCGAACATCCACCACGTGCTTTGAGATCCCTGGATGGCAGGGCATTATGAACAGTGAAGACAGGGATGGATTTCCCACCCTCACGCAGTTCAGGAAGGGAAGCCGATGGACAGGGGAAGTGGGGCCGACCCGCTGCCTCCTTCACTCATCAGTCCCATCTCTGTGCCACAAGGCTATTTATTGAATTAATTTATTGATAAATGTTGCTATTTATTTGTGGGGTTGTGCACTTTTTAAAAAGAAACGAAAAGCAACTGTGGAGGGAAAAAATATCCCTTGTAAATAACATGCCCTTGTGTGTGTGTGTATCTTGGCTGTTTAGAGTGTGTGAGGATTTATTATTTATTATTGCATAAGAAAGTCAGGGAGGTGGGGAATGGAATTAAACTGTGCCACAGAAAAAGAGAGGTCTCAGCTTTGGAAGAAAACCGCTTCCATCTTTCTTTCTTTCTTGTTGCAGCTGGGTCATTTTGCGAGCGGTAATGGCCAGTTGCGGCTACGCCTGTTAAGACTGGCGGGTAATCGAATCTCGTGCTCCGACGCATGAAATGATCACAGCAGGGGGCATGGATTTTCCTCCTGCCACACACAACTGGCGGAGGGTGCTGATCCAATGTGGCAAGGCGCTGGCTCAGACAGGGCCCAGGTGCATCATGAGATGGGTCCACACCTTGAACCTGGATCTGAACTGGAGGGTTCACAGCGGGTTTTGGGGGTTCTGTTGCAGGCCTATTTCTACCGTAATTGTGGGGCTTTTGCTCCCTCTGAAGCATCATCTGTTTATGGTACTTCTCTGCCCATCTCCCATCACTGTAGCATCTGGGCATTGTACAGATGAGGAAACTGAGGCACAGAGAAAGAAGCTAAGTGATTGGCCCAAGCTCACATAGGGAGTGTGCAGCAGAGCTGGGAACTGGAGCCAGTCTCTGAAGCCTAAGGCTAGCATCCTAACCATGGGACCAGCCTTCCTTTCTCCTGCGTTGAGTTCTGCAATTGGTGGGTGAGCTGCTGGACCGATGGTCTGACTGGGTGCAGCAAACCTATTTCCTATATGACAAAATCACCTCCCTCAAAGTGGGAGACAAAGGAGAGGAGAGGGCGTGTCAGTGCCAGGCCCTGAAGCACTGGTGGGGGCGAGGTAGACAGGTCATGGGGCCAGCCCATTCTCACCCTCTGCCCCACATGCTCTCCCTTGCCCTCGGTTCGCAAGGCTGGCATGGCTCAGCAGGATCAGAGAGACTCTGAACTCAGAGCGGGGAGTGCAGGGCAGGGACAGACACGCACAAAAACCCAGCACCCCTGTCTCCCTCCATGTCTGACCCCCCACCCTGTCTGGCACTGCAGCCACTCTAGAATCTCCCAGGGGCCTTTGAACCCAGACGACCCCAGTGAGCTCGAACCTTTAAAAGAACTTGTTGAAACAGACACACGAGAAAGATCCAACCAGTGAGAGGGAAGGGGGAACCCGCCCCTTCAGAGGAGTGAGATGAGGCATGTAGTGGGTCCCCCCATGACCCCTTATATCCCCCACCTGCCCCCAGCCCCAGTGCTTCCCCTTGGAGGCTCCACAATGCACGCTCAGAGCAGGGACCAGGGAAGCAGGAGGCAGAAGAGAAAGGGCATGTAGAGCAAAGAGACTGAAAGCCCTGTGGATCAGCCCCTCCGTACCCCACTCCTGGCTCAGACCTGCTCAGCAGCAATGAAAGTTCCCCTCCCACATTAGGTCACCGTGACAGCGGCAGGAATGGAAGCATCGGGGGAGGGAGGATCTGAGCCAAAGTGATCCCCCAAATCACATGCAACTGCCCCATGAAACCCTCCAGACTAGCGGATACAACTTTCTCCAGCTCAGAGGGTGCTGCCCCTCTGTGCCCCAAGTGATTGTAATGAAAATGCCTTTTTGATCCCCTTGTATTACCCAGAGTCCATTGTCCCTGCCTCAAGAGCCAGGAAATCTTCCTGCAGTGCTGATTCTATCCCCTGGTTGTGACTGTCTTCACTTGTTAGCTTGATGGCCTTGTTTACCTTATATATAAATGTACTTTCATTGTCCTCTGCCCGTAATCAAGCCGGTCAGGCAGGTAAATACACGTTCCTTTGTCTAGGGCAGGCTGGATTTATGCACGGCTTCAAATACACCCTTAAGAACACATTTCCAGCAGACATCTATATCTCTTGGTCCACAATTATGCATTGGTTTTTGGGACCAGCACATCACCCATTTGCATATGACACCTTACATGACACTTCTTAAGTACTTGTTATGGCAGCAGTGTATTGGGGGTGATGAGTGTGTCAGGCCTGAGAGGCATTACAATGGCCTCTGCCAGCTAGCACCAAGGGGTTCCAGAGTCGCAAACACCCACCTCCGTCCCTCCCGGCCCCTCTGGTTGAAGCAGGGAAGAGAGCGTGCTGCTCCTCGCCCTTCGTCCCTGTCCTCTGACGGACGGGTCCCCGCGGGACAAGTTGCAGCTGTTTGTTGACTTGCTCCAAATTTCTTTACATAATCGATTGGCCTCGGCTCCATGGGACACATTAAGGGGAAATGAAAAGCATGGCGGGAGGAGGGAAACACAGAGAGACGGTGACGGAGTGGGGCCTAATCGTTAGAGCAGGGAGCTTGGTGTCAGGACTCCTGGGTTACCTTCCTGGTTTGGGGGTGGGTGGTGCCTAATGGTTAGAGTAGGGGGCTTGGCGTCAGGACTCCTAGGCTCTGTCATCAGGTCTGGGAGGGCAGTGGGGTCTAATGAGAGTTTTATTCCTAGCTCTGACTCCACGGGACCTGAAGTGCATCACTTCCCCTTTCTGGGCCTGTGTTCCAGCGCTGGCTCTGGCTCCAGACCTCCCTCACCTGGTGCCTCCCTGTGCCTGGTGCTCGGCCTGGCACAGCCTCAAGCTAGGTTCTCCGATCTGCTTCCAGCCTTTCCCGGGGAGCCTGCCCTGGACTTAAACTCTGTCTCTCTGTCCCAGGGGCCCTCAATTAACTGGGGCACAGTGTGGCGGATGCTGTCTCGTTCCCAACCTCGAGAGAGAGCAGGCCCTTTCCAGGGGCAGCCCGAAGTGAGAACAGATTCATCACGTTACCAAAGTGTGAACATTCTGTCGCTATTTCCCAACCGGCTGTGGTGCCCATTGTTACCCGCCCTGCCAGCCAAGTCCCCGACATATGGTCCGTATTGTGCAGTGCACAATGGAAACACTTCATGCTAATTTAAACACTGGCTGTGGCCGTGATGTCTCCTCCCACAGAGTGGAGCAATGGCCCTCACCTAAGTGTCCTTTTGCCAATGGGGAAAAAAACACAATTTTGCTTCTTGTTCACTTTTCAGTGTGTTTTTCTTAGAAAGTTTTGCACTGGCCTCAAATCAGTTTCTCTTGCTCGACTATCGTAAGGGGATCTGTCCACCTATCTGTCACCACAAGAGGATTGTCTGTCTGTCTGTCTAATATCAGAAAGGGATTATCTCTCTCTCTCTTTCTCTCTCCATCCACCTCCTTCTATCTTTCTATCTATCTATCTATCTATCTATCTAATATCATAAGGGGGCTGTCCATCTATCTAATCTTTAAAATGGTTATCTAAGTATGTATCCATCTGACCTGTAAGGTTATTATCTATCTGCTATAACCTTTCTGGTTTTTATCTCTGTGTCCATCCACAGGCTCTCTCTCGTGTCCCCTCTGTAGTATGTCAGTCTATCACAGGGGTAGTCAATGACTTTTTGTCAAGGTCCATATTTCTTGGTCAAAGTATAGTCAATGCCCAGACCCCAGAGAAAATAATAATAACAGTAATAATTAATAAGTACATAAAAAGATTTGAGAATCCAGCCATTCAGAAGCAGGGTCCGCCTATTGACTATCTCTGGGTAGTATCTCTCCTCCCACCAGCAGTCTCTGTGTGTGTGTAATCACAGATTATCTCCAGGGCCCGTCACTGTGGTACCTAAGAACTGACTGATGCCAGCTCATTTCATAGTATATAAAGCACCCCTGACAAATTCAGCTCCTTCCAAAAATCATCTCACCTCTTGGTTTTCCATCATCCAAAAGGCAGGTCAGTTCTGGGCGCTCCACTGCTCTACGTGTGATGAAAAGCTACTGGTAATTCTGTCCATAAACCAGGATTGCCGTGTGCTATTATTATCCAATTACATTAGCACCCCAAGGCCTCCGCTGAGCTCAGGTCAACACTGTGCTAGGTGGTGTACATACACATAACGAGAGACAGCCCCTGCCCCAAAGAAACACGGTGGACCAGAGCTGGGAGGGGGAATTTACTTATGCAAAAATCACCCTGCAGGTCACTGGCAAAACCCAGGACTGACGTCGAATCCCCTGCCCTACCCATTAGCTCACCCTGCTTGCACACCGCAGCGTGGATCCTTAGGGCAGAATAGTTAACGATGTATCCTACGATGCAAGAGAGGGGAGATGTTGTCACCTTTTGAGATCACACACAGGATTTTCTCTGCAGTCCACACACTCTTGTCCTGTGGCCTGTAGGTCCATGAGAGCATGGCTGGACTTGCATGAACATGCTTCTGGGTGTGTGGATGTCTCGGGGTGGCTGTGTACGGATGCATATTTCTGTGTCTAGCTGAGGACTGGCTGGAAAACCAGAATTCTGCTTCCTGCCAAACGTTGCGAGTTTGATGTTTGTTTTCACGTTGGTGCAGAACAGAGCAGAGAGCAGAGACCTCTTGGCATTTTCTGGGGAAAAGCATGAAAACAGGAGCACCCCAGGGTAGCTGGCAGTGCTGTGAGTAGTGCAGTCAGCTGGGATGTCGAAACTCAGGCTCAAGTCTCCGCTCCAAGCCAGGCTCAAACCTGAGTCTCCCCCATGCCTGCTTGAATCACCAGGTGCCCTGCCCCACCCCAGCAGCTCCCCACCTCCGCCCTGACATGCCCCCCCACCTGCAGCTCCCCCCCGCCCCAGCTCACCCCTACTCCACACACGAGCATAAGCACCCTGAGCGCGCCATCCTTGCTTCACTTCTCCCACCTCCCAGGCTTGCGGGACCTAAGCTGATTGGCACTGCAAGCCTGGGAGGCGGGAGAAGTGAAGCAGCCATGGCGTGCTCAGGGAGGAGGCGGGGCAGGGGTGAGCTGGGGCGGGGAGTTCCCCAGCATACTACCCCCCCCCTTACTTGCTGCAGGCGGCCCTCCCCATGCTCCCCTGCCCCAGCTCCCTCTGCCTAAATGCTGGCAGTGACCAGGTTGGCTGAAGATCCGGCCGCCCCGGTCGCTGCCGAAGAAAATGCTACCCCCTAAATCCTAGCACTGGTTGCCTAAATGGTTGCACCTGCCCTGGCGATGGGCCCAGCCCCACCTGTGAGCCACTCAGCTCCCCTCCCCAGGTGGAAACAATGAGCAAAGTCCCAGGGCAGGCCAGACACGTGGCGTCTGGGGTGAAGATAACGCAGGGGCCTGAGGAGAGCAGAGGGAGATGTGTTGGGAGTTGCTGCTGGACACAGAGCAGGCAGAGGCTCAATGGAGCTGGAAGGGTGCACGAGCTGCCCTTTCAAGAGAGACTCCCCCAGGCGCAGGGCTGGGGGTGCAGCTGTCCGCTAGGGGGAAGTTCTGGTGTTTCCTTGTGAGCTTGGTTAATAAACCCAGCGTCCAAGCAGGGCTGTAACAACCTGTGAAAGCCTACGGCCAAGTTACTGACAAGCCCAAGAAAGGGAAACGGAGGCAACAGCAGCTAGTTTGCAGCCAGACCAGGTAGGTGGCGGTAGGATGACCTCCAACAGGCGAGTCCCAGTAGACCCAGCAGGGACTTGAGCCTGCTGGTAGCCCAGGAGCATGCCCTGACCACTAGGCTCTTGACTAGTCTACACTGAGCAGCAGTGGGGGAAGGGCAAGGGCTTCCTCATTCTCATTGTGACCGGAAATTCCATCCTGGACCTAAGGAAGCGAGAGACCAAACTGACCCTTCTCTGGGAACAGTCTTGGGTTTGGCAAAGCGGCGTTCTTTGCTGGCAATTTGCAGGAAAAATTCCTGCCAAGCTCTAGTCCATATGCATGCTGAAGTGTGTGTGCAGTGTGTATGTGTGTGCATGTGTGTGTGCGCATGCACACACTTGCAGGTCTATCTTGCATCCGTGCACTTGTACACACTTGCACGAAGGTCTGTATATGCACCCCTGGGATCCATGTGTGTTTCCCACAGCGGGTGCATCTGATTTGCGTGCCGGCTTGCTGGTTGGCACGTCTCAGTCTGAAACAAGGGAATAGCCTTGTGGTTTCTCCCTCTCTGTGTCCCTCCGCTGCATCCAGAAGAGGCCCTTGCCCCCCATGCAGGGGCTCAGCACCCAAGTGTGTCAACGTGCAGCCTGCCCAGGAGAAGCCGGTGCATTCACAGGATTGTTTGCATGCTTCCTCCTCCCAGCCAGAGTCCCAATGCCGTCGGCATCTGGGCCCCCCATATCCCAGCCAAGAATGAAAGGTGCATGTTGTCCAGGCTCCCATCCAGCACAGACAGGCCCTGGGAGAGGGGATGGGAGCTCAGAGAGGAACCACCGTCTCCTCCATCCTTCACCCAGAGCCCAGTGCGGGAGTGGGCTGTGCCCTGAGGATGGAGGGTTGGCTTTTTGTGTGCTGCTTCCAGAACATCCGTTATATGATCTCCCCAGCACTTATGGGCTGTGGGCTGCTGCATGGCAACAGTGGGAGGGTGTCTTACTAAACATCCAGGACATGCTCTTCACCCTAAAGCCCTGCCTCAGTTTCCCTGCAACCAGGGACTCTGTCCAGGATCTGGGGTCAGCAAGGAGCAGATTTGTTTTTGTGCTGAATCAGGAGAGTCAGGGTGGGCAGCAAAAGTGCCTCTTCCCATCTTAGTGGTGGGAGGGGAGTACAATCAGTGTCTTCCTTGGCATATTCCCCCTCTCCCGCTGCCACACCCCACCCAGGCCCAGGAGGAGCTGAGCTGAGATCGGGCTCCCTTGCGACAAGGAACGCAGCTGGGTAATGAGGGAGGGCCAAGCCAGGCCCCTCTTGTCTAGAGCTGGCTGAGAGTTTTGTAGGTGAAAGTGAGTTTTATGCAAAATGACTTTTTCTTCCCAAAGAAGAGTTCTGCAGAAAAATGTAAGTTTGCCCAAGTTTCCAGATGGGTTTTGGGGTGTATTTACTTATTTTTTTTACTAAAAACGAGAAAACAAGAACATTTGCATGCCTTATTTTTTTATTTTCAGAAACAGAACGTTTTTGCCACAAGCCATTTTTCCCCTAAAAACGGGTTTTTTTAATTTAAAAAATACTTTTTTAAAGAAAATATATTTTATGGGGAAATTCTGGTGAAAACCAAATGCCTTCATTATTTGTTGAATTCCCTGCGAAAAGCAAGCGGCATTGTCTGCACATCTCCCTGCCTCCGTCACCACTGCAGGGGTGGGGGAGAGGATTAGCTGGAGATGGCAACTGACACACACACCCAGGTCTGATCTCCATGGAATTACACACACGCACTGATCCTGTGCTGACACACGCCCCTGCACACCCCATTAAGGCCAGTGGGGTGTCAATTTTGGCAGGATCTGACCTTACCTCGCCTACTTGTTTTGGGGGGGAGGAAGGGGACCCCTCCTCTAGTCTAGCCCAGAGACATTTCCCCATCTCCCCTGTTGCTGACAGCCCTGGCTTGAATCTCAGCAGCCACTTAGGCTGCATCCTTATAGTCTTCTGCTATGGCTCTCCAGTGTCCTTGGGTAGCAGGAGTGGCTAGTATTCCCTGGGGTGGCCAACTCTCTGCTCTGAGCCTGCAGTGCCCTCTGCTGGGCTCTCAGCCAAGACCCCTTCTCTCAGGTTCTCTGTTCCATGCCAGGCCTTTTGGTGACGGTAATAACACCGGTTTCAGAGCGGGAGCCGTGTTAATCTGCAGCAGCAAAAACAACCAGGAGTCCTCGTGGCACCTTAGGGACTAACCAATTTATTTGGGCATAAGGCAACTCCCATCTTTCCATATGCTGTGTATTTATACCCCTCGACTGTATTTTTCACTCCACGCATCTGATGAAGTGGGTTTTAGCCCACAAAAGCTTATGCCCAAATAAATGTGTTAGTCTCTAAGGTGCCTCAAGGATTCCTCGTTGTTTTTATAATAACACTGTTCACCATCTCTCTCTGTCGTAGATCTCAAAGCATTTTCCGAGGGGTGGGCAGCCTACCGTCATTTTTACAGCTGCAGAGAGACTTGCCCAGGGCGGCGACAGAGCCAGGAAAAGAACCCAGGAGTCCTGAGTCCCCTGGCCTTGCCCCACTGATGACTTCTATAGCACTGCGCCAGGTGCTGTACAAATAGAGAGATGGGCTCTGCCTCAAGGAGTTTACAGCCAACAGGTGGTTACAGCCAACATGGGGAGCACAAGGAAAAAAGGACCCCAAGACGTACCGCTTCAGGAACGGTAATTAACCATTGGATCAGCTCCCCAAGGGACACGATAGAGACTTTAAATTGAGCCAAAAGGTCTTTCCAAAGGGTCAGGGGTTGCTATCATGACCCCATCCCATCTAAACACAGGAGCCTAGTCCCAGCATGTCTTTTCAAGGCACCTCTTCTGTTATGGTGTCCACCATACGTGTGAGGTCATGGGGGCAGAGAGCACGGTCTGCAAAATAACCCCCCAGCCCCTCTTTCTGTACAAACTCAGCACTGCTATGTGGGGTGATCAGGACCCCCGGAAACCTGTCCACCACCCCTAGTGGAGACCCCTTGGTCTAAATACTAATACATCAGTTCAGTCACTAGCTCCTGGGCTCCAGAGTGTCACGAACACAATAGGGAAGAATTAATCCTCCATGGCAGGAATCATCGGGGTCAGACTAGGTGATCCATAGCTTGGAGATTGAAGCACATGGGACTTAGCTCATCTCTGCTAGAGGTGCCAGATTCCCTGGGCTGGGCAGAAAACAGTTTCCCAGCCCATGAAACAGATTTGAGATTTCAGAATTTTTCCCCATCCCAAACTGGGACAAAAATGTCAAAATCTCAGATTTCTGCAAACCCACAAACCAAAAATTGTTCCCAGTCTGGACAGTTGAAACCTCTCATTTGAATCATTTCAAAACATCTTGTTTCAGTGATTATCCTTTTTTTTAAGTCTAAATTTACTAAAACTTCAAAACAAAAAGTCAGTTTGGCTCAAAAAACCAAAACTCTTTTTTCCCAAAAAAGACAAACCGGGACCTTTCAAAACCTTCTAAACTTTTCCCCCAAAAAAACTTCCAGGCAGGAGATTCATCAGAACAGACCCTGTTATGGAAACAGTCTGGTGTTGCTGAATCGACATTTTGGGGGCCAAAAAACAGTTTGTCAAAAAATTATATTCCTGATCCCATTGAATTTCAGTCGTGGGGGGGCGTAGGGGGTTTCCTAGTTCAATTCCTGGCTCAGACCCTCGGTTCCGATTCCAGGCAGAGCCCTGACTTCCCTTTGGCCACCGAAAGCTCCTTTGGTGACCCATCATTTTAAATTCTGATTATTTATAGCATGGCAGTGCCCAGACCCTCAGTACCAATCAGAGCCCTATTGTCCTGGGTGCTGCACAGACACATGATAAGACACAGACCCTGCCCTACAGAGCTTTCTAGATACACAGAGGGGGGTACCATGATCCCAGGGCTGGGAAGAGAAGCAAAGGGACGTTAAATGATTCCCAGGGAGAGTCTGTCGCAGAGCTAGGAACTGAATCCATTTCTCCTGCGTCCTTCCTCCTGGGAAACGGAGCAGCAGTGCTAATGGGCTGCTCCCACCTAGACGGGCTGAAGTGACAGATTCTGGCCAGCCTGGATAAACCCTACCATGATGTTCCCATACCTGCCCTACTAGCAATTCTCCTTCTCGGCCACAAGAGGGAACCAGTCGCCAGCACTATGGGTCCTCCACTGCCTGGTCTGCAACCTGGGCAGGGCTCTGCCCTTGCTGCTGTTTCTAACCTGAGCTGTGACCATAGGCCTGAGCTCGCTCTTCCTAGAGGGATTCCCAGCATGGCCACCCCGCCCCGCTGTCCCCCACTGATCTCTGCCGCCCTGCTGGGGAGCCGGTGGGATATTTCGATGGCGCCGGGGGAGGTTGGGCCAGGCTGGAAGCTGGAATCCGGTTTCCATCCGCAAAACCAGGGCAGCACAGGTCTCTGGCCGTGCTCCCACTTTGCCCTGGAGAGACACCCCCCTTGTAACTCAGACCCTCAAAGTTCCTTAGGCCCCTAATTTCCATGGACCTAAATACCTATGAGGATCAGGCCCTCAGTCTCTGGGCCTCAGTCAAGACTTGCCCCTTCTCTGCTGAGATGCAGGAGCCGGGCTGGGAGCCACCAGCCATTTCACGTGGCAAAGGCCACCGCATCGTTTCTGGGAAGCCGTGTGGCCTAGTAAATAGACCAAGGGCTCAGGTGATCTAGGTTACAGTTCCAGCCTGCTGAATTGCCTGGGACAAGCAATGTCACTGCTTTGTGCCTCAGTTTCCACATCTGTAAAATGGGGATAATGACACTCAATCTCCCCGGCAAAACACTTGGAGATGTATGGACGGACAGAACTACCAAAGAGCCAGGATGTAGCCACCTGGGCTGAATTCGAGGTGGTGATGTAAGATGACAACTCGATGGAGCTGGTAGAAACTGATTGAAGGAAATCAGTTTCTACGATCTGTAGAAACTCAGAGTTCCGAACTGATCAAACCATACACCTCGTCTGGAACCGGAAGGACACACTCAGGCAGCAGCAGAGACACAAAGAAAGCAAATACTGTACAGTGCTGTGTTAAACTACTAAAAAAATAAACGGGAAATTTAAAAAGAAAAAAGATTTGACAAGAGAAGGAAACTGTTTCTGTGCTTGTTTCATTTAAATTAAGATGGTTAAAAGCAGCATTTTTCTTCTGCCCAGTAAAGTTTCAATGCTCTATTCAGTCAATGTTCGGTTGTAAACTTTTGAAAAAAAACACCATAATGTTTTGTTCAGAGTTATGAACATTCAGAGTTACAAACAACCTCCGTTCTAAACTGCTCGTAACTCTGAGGTTCTACTGCCCCATTATTAGAACATCTTTTTTTAAAAGGGCCTTTGCTCAAAATCAAACATTTTCTCCCCCAAAATTGTCAATTTTTGGATGTCATTTCTCCATAGTGTTTTTCAATATCTGTCCATGAGACCTTTGTAAGTTTCACCTTTTCCTCCCTCCTCCCCAAGCCATCTTTGAAGATCATTGGTTTTTTTATGACTGATTGGAGAAGAGAGAGGAGCTGTGAACAGAGAAAAGATTTGCAGCTCTGCAAGGGGCGTGGGGTTGGAACAGGGAGTGGGGGGATTCCTGGGTTCTCCTCCCAGCTCTGGGAAGTGTCTAGTGAGGTGTAGTGGTTTAGAGCAGGATTCATGGGCTCCGACCTTGTGTGTGAGAGGGAAAGGTTAGGCCAGGGGACTGAGAGCAGGATCCTGGGTTCTCTCCCCTGCTCTGCAGCAGGTTCCCTGAGTGACCTCTCGTCCCCACTCTGTGCCTCAGTTTCCCTGGACGTATAGAAGAGATGAAACTGTAGGGGGAAGGGAAGGAGGAAAGCCAGAGATGTCAGGGTCAAAACACCAGTTTGAGGGGAAACGAGCATGGTGGCCCTGACAGCACCCAGGCTGAGGGTCCCAGTAGGCAGGAGCTCGTCCTTGGCATTCTGTCCCTGGGAGATGGAAGAACAGGACATAGAGGCCTCCCCGTGTCCCTGCACAGCTGCCTGATCCTTACCCCAGCTCAGGAGAAGGGGCTGAGCTCATGCCCTGGGGATGGAGTTGAGCTCAGCTGCCTGCAGGAGCACTCCCCGATCCTGAGGGGGCTGTGCCACTGGGAGAGGTGGGGGGAGCCGTGTAAAATCACAGGGCGGAACAACGAGCCCCTCCCCAGATGGCAGAGCTGCTGCTGAGGATCCCAGATGGCTGGGAGTTCTCCTGACAAGCCCATTAATCACCTCTGCCTCCCAGGCAAGTGGATGGGATGGGGCAGCTGGATTGTGGGAAGCCACGTCCGGCTCCCAAGACAATCTCCAAAGGGCTGTTGGGTAGCAAGGGCCTGATCCTCCAAGGCGCTATGCCCACCCAGAGCACTAAGCTTTCTTGTGACTCTGCTCCCAGCTTGCAGTCTCTCTGTGCCTCAGTTTCCCCTTGGCTGGGGATAGTGATCCTGCCTTGTCTGTTACACTGTGCCCTCTTTGTATCAAGGACTGTCTGATACAAATGACGCAGAGCAATGGATATGGACGGGGTTGGACAGGAGGGAGCTGGGATGGTGGGGAAGCTTGTGGCATCTCCTCATTTGCCCTGCGAGCCCAGCCCCATCAGCCCAGACTCTGTGCCCAGGCTGAGAAGCCCCCTCTCCCATGCTCCATTTATAAGGGGGGCTGGGCTGCTGACACAATCTGCCTTTTCCATCCACTCCCCATCTGTCTGCCCCTTCTGTCTGCTTCACCCTCCCCTGCCCCCACCCTTCCTGAGCTCCCCCCATCTTTTCTCCCCCTCTCTCACGCCTTCCTCTTCCCCATCCCTCCCCTCCACATCTCCTCCTCCCCTTTAAGAGAAGCCAAGCCATTTAAATCCCACCAATGGCGTGGGGCCGAGCCAGGCTCGCTTGGGGATTGGTCGGTGGGGGTGGGGGAAGACGAGCTCCGCCCCCCCCCTCGGGCCTGTCCCATTGAATAAAAGTGGCCGGGAAAGCGGAGGTTGTAGCTTGTGATTGAGGCTGACGGATGGATGGGGTGAGAGGCTGGACAGGGGCTTTGTGCTGCCCGGGCTCCCCACTGACCCTCCAAGGAGGGCCAAGGGCTTCTTCTAGGCAGCCTCCTTGGCCCCCAGTGCTGCTGGTCACCTGCTCTGAACCCGCCAGCCACCTCCGGCCGGGTCTGCAGGGCTGAAAGGGGGGGACCATTGTACCCAGGCTCCGAGCTCAGCCCCCCCCCCATCTGTAACGTCTGTGTAACTAAAGTGAAATGTGAGGGGTGGGGCCCCACGAATGCGATGTGCTGGGGTCCCAAATGTCTCTCGACAGGCCGGCAAATGGGGCTGAGTGTGGCGTGGTGCCGGCGGGCAACTGGTAAGCTGGGGACGGGGAAGCTGGCCCCACGGCCTGGGCTGGTACTGGGCGGGGACATGTGGCCAGAGTAGGATGATTGACTGGGCTTTTCCCACGGCTGATTCCTGCGATTTCCCCGGCCCCCACCTCCTTTAATATCCAGCTGGGAGAGAGAGAGATGGGAGGAGTAGGGGGACCTCTGTAGGGTACATGTGAGGACACCCAGGCACAGTCTGTATCCACCTATCCAGAGCCTAGCACGCTGCTGGGTCGGCCTATCAGTCACCTAAACACCCATCTAACCCTCTAACCCATACCCCCACCTTCCCTAGGACTTTCCGCTGCCGAGCTAGGGCCTGTCATTTTTCCAGCTTTCTTCCTATGCCTATAGACATGTATGTCATATATTACATGTATCTTCTGTCCATCCAGGTGCTGACATTATCCCCATCCACCCCCTCTATCTATCTCTCTATCTTACACACCCCTCTGTTCATCTCTGTTACCTACACATCTATCTGTCTCAATCCAGCCATGCTGGCCTCCATCTATTAACTCCATGTCTCACGTGCATTTAGCAGGGCCCATAACGGCAGCAGCTGCCCTCAGCTTTTCCATTTTTGCTCAACGCCAGGCCAGGAGAGGCTGGAACTGGAGTATCTGGGAGTTCCCCCCACAGCCCACACTACTACCTTGCTTCCCACAGCACCCCCTGCTGGGAGAAGGTAGGGCCTGGGTCTGGGGTAATTACCAGCTCCTCTCAAGCAATGTACTGATGTCCTGCTTCCCAGTGGGGGTAAGCTGGTGCCTAGGTTCAGCCCAGAGAATTTATTCCAAACTTCCCTTGCACTGTCACCACATTTTTTTTTCTAAAATAAAAGTTTCCTTGAGATGCAACCTAATTCCCCCAGCTGTCCTCTCAAGCAAATAACTGCAAGAGACAGCCACCACCTAAGGTTTGGTTCTGAGTTTAGAGACAGCGAACGTGTCTTCCCCCTCCCCCCTGTTCTAGATCTCCCGTGCCACTTGCTTGGAGCACTCATTTCTCCAACCTTTCATCATTTCTGCTAATCTCCTTAGGACTCGCTGCAATTTGTCAGTTCAGGTGCCCGCAGGGAGGAGAGCGTATGCACGGTTCAGAGGATAAGTAACTGGGACTTGGAGCTTCTAGCAACGGCTTTACATTCAGCCTAGCACGACTCAATCGGTTGTCACCCGACAGCCCGTGTGGTATGAGTTAGTGGGGTCTCAGCCCAAGCACAATTTCTGTCTCTATAAAAATAATGGAACAAATGTGAAGTGTGAGGGGGGGAATCTTCCGCATGTAACAACCCCACACATCACCTTTTGGCTTGAACCCAGGAGCCTCAATAGCAACAACAACAAAAGCATAAAGAGGTGATGGAAGAGGAGAGCTGGGTTTCCTTCCCAGCACTGACATTGGCTGACTGGAGACCTTGGGCAAGTCACTTCACCTCCCTCAGTGCCTCAGTTTCCCCACCTGTAAAGTGGAGACAACACTACGGCCCTGCTTTGTACAGTGCTGTGAGATCTACTGATGATACGTGCTAAATGTTATCAACAGCCTCCGCTGCTGGAGCTTTGGCACAGTCATTTATATGGGTGCAAAGTGGCTGTGGAAGGTGGTCCCTCTGACGCGGGGGTGTTTTGTGCCCACTTGGCACTTGCTGCAGGCTGTGCAGCCTGCGCAAGAGCAGCCACGAGGAAGGTATGAGGAAGAGAACAAGTGTAATCCCTCCTGCTTTCCCGTGCCGTTACCCAACGGAGGATGTCAGGAATAAGCTGGTGTAGCATAACTGATTGATTTATTATTGTGGTAAGCAGCACAGTGGCACCAAGAAACTCTCATAGAGATCCAGGGGCCTGGCACGCCAGATGCCATCAGTCAAAGATTCAGGTTTTTGGTTAAGAAATTGGTTCGTTTTAAAGAACTGTAAAGTGTTCAGCTTTCAGGTTTACATTAACACCCCCCCCCCCGAAAAAAAACAAAAAAAAACAATCAGCCACACCTTTCTGTGAGAAGTTCCAATGAAAATGGAAAAAAACCCTAAAAATCCCCCACATTGAGAACAATGCAGAATCCCCCCATTGAGAACAATGGCCACTGCCCCCATTGAGAACTATGGAGAATTCCTCCATTGCGAACAATGTCCTCCACTCCCCATTGACAACTATGGAGAATCCCCCATTGAGAACAGCAAATTGCATCCAACGAAGTGGGTATTCACCCACAAAAGCTCATGCTCCAAAATGTCTGTTAGTCTATAAGGTGCCACAGGATTCTTTGCTGCTTTTACAGGGCTACCCCTCTGATACTTGACACCATTGAGAACAATGTCCCCCGCCCCCCATTGACAACTATGGAGAATCCTCCTTTGAGAACAATGGCCATTGCCCCTCATTGAGAATGGGGGTGCTAAGCACAATGAGTAAATCTGGCCCTTTGGTCAGCATGGGATTCACAGCTGTCCTGTTTTTTTGCCCAGTCATTTACACCAGTGCACATGCAACCTCTGATCTGGGGGCGTCAACGTCCACTTTGGCCCTCAGTCCCTGCTGCAAAGAATGACCCAAAGTTCAGGGCAAGGGACGGGTGCATCAGAGCCCAGACTAATGGAACTAGGTGCTTGGGCCAAGGCTGCTCCCTGGGGGAAGGACTTGCAGGACTGGGCTTGACCCTGCAAAACAGAAATGAATGGGACAGCTGAAGTCCCTGATTGAATCCATTGGGCTCTGAATCTGCAAAGTAGCCTAGCACCCCATGGGGTCAGTCTCCATGGCTCCGTTTGCAGGATAGAAGCCATGTTGGGTGACCAGATGTCCTGATTTTATTGGGGCTTTTTCTTATATAGGTGCCTATTTCCCCCACCCCCGTCCTGCTTTTTCATATTTGCTATCTGGTCACTTAAAGCCATGAGTGGCGCCACTGCAGTCACGCAGCCATAGTAAATATTTGCAGGATCGGGGCCCTTATTTTCTGCCATCAGTCATTATTTTCAGCCTGTGGGGGTCTCTCTCTGTGGCTTTACCCCCATCTTCTCCCTTCGCCTCCAACCCCCAAGCAGGAGGCCAGACACACTGATGCCCAGGGATTGCGCCAGGTTAGGAATCCATCTCATTTCGCCTCCCTCTTGCTTGTGAGAAAATCACAGGAAAGTCGCGTGCAATAATTCACCCCTCCCCGCCCCCCAGCTAAAATCTGGGAGGACTGGATGGCCCCTTCCTCTGGCAGGAATCTTAGAAAACGGCCAGACAATGCTCTTCCCTCCCCACGTCGCCTGCTCCTTCCCTTTAACACCAACAGACTACCGAGGGGGTGGGACTCTGGGAACTTCATCCCTGAGACAATGGGAGCGCTGGAGGGAGAGGGAACCGGTTCCTAGAACAGCCTGGGGGGTGCCGGGGCTCCGGGACTTGTGTTCACACACACGCAGGCTGGCAGGAGGAATCTGCAATTTCCAGGCGCTTTTCTTTCCAACCGGATTTTTTTTTTCACCTTTTGCAGGCGGCTCCAAGTGAGGGAAGGCACAGGCTGGTGAACCCAGGGCATTTCCTGTGGATTTGGGAAGGGGCATTTTGGAAGCGACGCTTTTGGCTTTTCCAGTTGCTGTTGTTGCGAGGAGGAAAGTGTGTGTGGCGAGGAAGACAAAGGCCACAATTAAATTGCAGTTTTGTGTGTGTGGAGGGAGGCGGGGGGGGGGGGGGTTGCGAGCTAACAAAAGGCAAAGGAGGATACAAAAGAGAAACTGCCTCCTGGGTTTAAAGCGAATTGGCCGCTGGCTGCCCGGGCGCGGCGATGGTGAGTGAATTCGCCCTCTGAAGAATCCGGCGTGAAGCCTGCTGGAGCGTCGGAGCGAAGTTTGCATCCACCCAGCGCCCGAGAATGCAAAGGAGCAGAGCAGGCTCTTGCGCTACCATGGTCGGGGTGAGTCCCGGGCAGGGGGGGAAGGTTTGCAAGAGGAGATTAACACGGGGGTGGGGGGATTGTTTGTGGGCTTGGATATTGTGCAGGATTTTAATTGTTGCTTCTCTTCCCCCCCCCCTCCCCCAACACAAAAAGGCCTTAGAAGCCAGGGACTTTCCTGGGGTTGTGGCCAGGTGGGGAATGCGTGCGATGGAGGATGGAGAGGGAAAGATTTTTTTGTTTTTTTTTAAAGCAGGGATCCTGATCAGATGAAGAGCGGGCTGCTGTTTATTTCCCACCCCCTGTGTGTGTGGTGGTTTATTTTGTTCGTACGGCGGGGGGGCATGGTACATAGCTCCCTGGCCTTTGCAGATGGAGCATGTTCAAGAAGGGGGTTGTCTGCAGGCTGTTGGGTCCCTTTTGAATGATCAAAACCACCCTTATATTGTGGGCCTCCCCCGGTGGAATAGATACCACATGCACTGTAGGTGAGGCTGGAGGGTCTGGGATCAAACTGGGGCACAGGGGAGGAGGGGGGACGTGGTCTGAGTATATTCCTACAAGTCTTTTTTTTTTCTTCTTTTTTTGGCCTTTGGTTTAAAAATAATTTGCCCTGGAAAAATGAAATGTGAAATTCATGGTGTGAATTTAAGTGCCTGCCAGGTGGAAGAACGAGGAGGTGTTTGAGACCTTCCTCCCCATACAGAAAAGCTGGGTGTGTTTTAATGTCTGGGTTATCCATGCAGTGTAGGGCAGGGCTGTGCATGATTATAGCTGCACGAGTCCAAACCTCAGCGCAAAAGTGACATGCGCTGGTGTAAACAGTGGTGTGCCCCCATCCAGGTGAAATCAGGGTGAGCCATCACTGGTGCAAATCACTTTTTTTTTTTTTACACAAGCACTAGTGTGTCTACACTAGGGCTTTGCACTGGGGTAAGTACATCAGTGCAAAAACTCTCCAGTCTTGATAAGACTTGAATGCCCCTGTGGTGCAGAGGGGGAATTTCTCAGAGCTGGTGCAAATTTAGAAAACTGTAGTAACCTCACGTATCATTGCATGATTCGTGCAAACGAAAGATGGTGACCTGGCCTGGCGGCTGGGCTAATATCATCTTGATTTGGGGCAGGCCAGGGGAGTTTGTATGATTTTCACCTGATAGATATTCCCTTTTTTTGAGGCAGTAGCAAAAGTAAGTTTTGATTGGGGGTGGGGAGAGGTGTAACTGTTTGACGCACTCAGTCAGATTCACTGGGATCTGCCTGTCATGCTTTCCTCTGCCAGCTTTGCTCTCCTGGATCTGTGAGAGCGAGGGGCTGGATTCTGATCTCACTTGCACCAGTCCCTACTCCAGAGCACCAAAGTTAACTACTAAGGAGTTACACCCCGTTTACCCCAGTGTGAGACCAGAATCCGGCCCCAGGTCTCTGTCTGGCTTGGGAAGCTTGTCTCATCGTGGAAGGGTGGGTGAGTCGATTTCCCCTTTAGGCCTTGAAGTAATAACTGAAGAGGAGGTTTAAAAGAAAATTAGTTTCACAGGGCCCCTGGGGTTGGCTATTGCTTAATCACAGCATTTCTGGATTGTGTTGGGACTGATCTGGGCTCGGAGGCAGCCGGAGTCTGATCCTGATCTCCCTTAACACCGGCGCGAGTCCCCTGGTGTTACTGCTGCTCTGTGCTCTGAATCCCTCTGACTTAATGAACAGATGACTTCATTTCGATGAGGAGATGGCTCCTTTCCTGGCTGGGAGGCTCAGGGGAGCCTGGTTGCCTGGGGTGTTAAGTTTGTGGTGCTGCGGGATGGAAGAATAGTAATCAAGGGTTAAAGTGATGTCAGAGGCCTTCAAGCAAAACTCGACTGAACTTTGGTTCGTGGATTTCAAGGCTGGAAGGGATGCGTCTGATCATCTGGCCTGACCTCACGCATCACACAGGCCAGAAAACGTCGCTCAGTGATTCTTATATTAAACCTTCTAGCGTGGGGTGGAATCTGCTTTCGGGGGGAGAACTGGTGACGCTATCTGGCCTGGAAGAGCTCTGTGCCTGTGGCATTGCACGTGAGCTGTAGGTGAAGCCAAATTGCACAGGGATCCGTGTGAGGTGAAGCCCTAGCCAATGCAGAGGAGAGATGACCAGGGGGGCTGGAACTAGGGGGCCTGCCTGGCTGGAAGTGGCTTCCATCCTAGGCAGGGTTTAGTGCTTGGTTCAGTGGTTCTCAGCACCCCAGTGAGACCCGTTGTCCCAGTGTCCCTGTCCCTGAGCTCGGGTTAACTGCCTTGGGGAGGTGAAGAGATTGCAAAGGCAGGGAGCTGTGGAGTCTCCAAGCTGATGGTGACACCTTCGCTTGGGGTGATCATGGCTCAGCGAGAGTCCCACCAAGTGCGCTGAAGTGCAGGTTCTGGGGCGGAGAGGAGATGTGTGACGCATTAGAGGGGAGAAGTGGTGAGTCTTCCATGAGTGGCTGCATGTGCTAGAGGCAGAGCACTGGACTGGGAGACAGGAGACCTGGGTTCTGTTCCTAACTCTGCCACTGCCCTCTGTGCCTCAGTTTCCCTTCCTGCTCTTTCCCGGGCTTGTCTCTTTCGAATATAAGCTCTTTGGGTCTGTTAGTGTCTCTCGCTGTGCATGCGGCGCCATGGGTCTCTGATCTTCTGTGGGAGTCTTTGAGCTCAACTCTAAGGTTCATCCTGTGGAGACGCAAAGCAGACAAAACAGCTGTGAGGGGGAATCCTGTGCCAAAGGCACATGGGCTGCCACGAGAAGAGAGCAAATAGGCTGCTTGTGTGTCTAGACTTGGGGATCCTGCAGGCTTCTGCGCTGCTTATTTAGGGCCTGACCCTGCAAAGGGCTCCGTGCGAGGTGGACCCGTCCTATATGGCACCTCAGTGACAGGCCCCGATAGAAGACTTGTCGTTGTCCTTTGTGTGGCTGTCTGCAGTCGTGCGAAGGGAACATATCGCTCTTGTGATCTGGTAGCATTGTGCTCGCCCTTCACGCGGCTGCAGATGACTGCCCGTGGTCCGGCATAGGGAGACACCCAGCCAGATTCTGTTTGCAGCCGCACAGGTGTAAACCCAGAGCGAATCCATCCGTGTGGCTCTGGATTTGCACCAGCCTAAACTGCAAATAGGATCTGGCCTCCTGTGCTGTAGGCACCTTCGAAGGTATGTTTTGCATTGCCCCACAGGTGCCGTCTCACCCTCCACTCTTCCCACTGCTCGAGCACGTTGGTGGATGAGTCCCGGGGAATGGGAGCTGTAATTATGGCAGTGTAACATTCCAGCCCTAAAACTGCACGCAGCCTTGGTGCAAGCAGCTGAGCAGCTGCCACCAGCTCCTCCAGATGTGACTGGGTTTCCGTGGGTGAAAAGAAGGCAATGTGGTCTGGTGGTTAGAGGAAGGAGCAGGAGTTGGCCCTGCTGGGTTCTGTTCCCGTCTCTGGGGGAACAGGACTCGCCTGAGCATCTTTCCCGGCTCGGCTGCTGGATGGCAAATCACTTCCCCTCTCCGTGACTCTGCCTTCTGGTCGGGGAGATGAGGATAATTCTGACCTGATGCCAGGAGCGTGGCGAGTTACTCAGACACTTGGAGATTCTGGGATGAGAGCTCTAGTGGGTTGATGAGGCTTGGTTTGTTGGGTGAAGTGAATTTGGGGCAGGGACTGTCACTTGCCAGGTTTGTACAGGGTCTGGCACAGTGGGGCCCGATCTTGGCTGGGACTAAGTGCCACTGAAATATAAATATTTACTAATATTTTGTAAAGAAACAAAAATCCCCCTGCCCCCTTGCATATTTGCTTCAGAATGTGAGCTGCTAAAGAGTGTAAAACTCTCGCTCCAGGAAGCCAGCCCTGCTTCTCAAACATGAATGGCTTAGCTTTGCCAAGCCTGATGGGCAGGCCTGGGTTCAAATCCCTCCCTTGCCACAGACGTCCTGTGTGACCTTGGGCCTAGCGGCTCTGTGCCTCAGTTTCCCATCTGTACACTGGGGCAGTAGCCCTGCCGTGCCACACAGGGGGGCTGTGAGGATAAGTAAATCGGATTGCGGGGTGCACAGATGCTAGAGGAATGAGGTTTCAGGGAGAGCAGAGATGGGTAGCGGTTAGGATGGGGGAAATCGAGGCAGAGCGCCTCGCCCAGGGACATGCTGTGATGGCGTCCTAGCTGTCCGGTTGCGGGCGCCTTCTCCGCAGTCTAGCTTCGCGGCTCCACATTCATGTAAATTAGCAGGATTTCTGCGCTGGTTGGTGCCCGGGTCAGGCGTTGGGCGGGGTGAACACAGAGGTTAAAGTGAGGGTGATGGGAGCGGCTGGCCTGCCCATTCCAAGGCTCTGCCCTGTCCTTGAGGTGAAGATCAGGCTGTGCCCTGAGGCTGCACACTTCCCCACTCATGTTGTCTGGAGCTAATGAGGTGGCTTTGAGTGTCAAAGGTTTTGATCTGCAAGGAGGCCCCATTGGAAGGGGCTGGGGTGAAAAGAGGAGGCCCAATGGTCTGGAAGTTGCAGTTGGCAGCGTGTGACGGTGGACAGAGAGTGAGCTGGTGGGGGTGGGAGTGAGCTCTCCATTGCACACTGTGGGGCGGGAAGACAGGGCTGCTTAGGAAATGGGACTTCTCTGCCCCTGCCTGTGGAAATGGCCCGGGTCCGCACTGCGTTTAGGTTAAGCCCGCTGGCCAATGCCATGCTGTTTCTCCTTGGAGCTTGGGGATCTGGGCCAGGAGGGCATGTTATGACAGGTCTCTCTCTGCAGCTCCTGCTTGTGAATCGGAGAGGGCCCAAGCGGGATTCTTGCTGCCAGAATGAGCTGGGGGCTTTTTAACTAGAGGACTGAGATAGGGAAGCGAGGGAGCAAATAATCCATCCCAGGGCTGCTCTGGATCTCTTAACCAAAGCTGCCTGTTTCAACCCCTGGCGTGGGTACAAACCAGGCCCATTTTACAGTGTGATTCGCTTGTGCCAGGCTGGCGTAACCCCCGTGCAAACGGAGGGCGGAGTGGCTGTGAAAGCATTGTGATTTAGTTGCCTGTTACAGGCAGATTGCACTGGTGTAAATGAATGCACAAAGTGCAAGGTGTTGGAGAATCGCTCCCCAGGGATTTGCAGTGGAGCACAACACGGTTGCTACTCCTGCTATCTGGATTAGAAGCCAGTTTTCCGGTCCAGTTCTTGTCTCATTGAGGAAATTGCACCAGTGTTATTCAATCAGTTTTTAGATAGATTTAGTTAAAGTGGTGCAAACCCATGCTTGCATCAGCTTGCGCCTGTAATTTACTGATTGAAGCAGTTTTAGGTGCATCTGCATTAGGGGATTTGCACTGATTTAACTAGATGGATTTAATGTAGATTTTAGTTAAACCAATACAACTTTTCTCATATAGACAAGGCCAAAGGGACTTGGTAGAAAACTCAAACGACCCGCTCCCCCACCAAATCCTAAGATAGGCTTAAAATCCTGAGTTTTTGGTTGGGGGGATAATGAAATTGGGTTTCTGGTTTTTGCCTCCCTTTAATCGGGAGCGCTAGAAACATACTTCGTGAACTCTCACGATTTTATCCCGTGTCTCATAATATTTGGTGAAGCCCCCGTGCTTGGAATCACGTGACTGTGTGAGAATCCCAGCTTTTATCTTTTAAAGTAAAGTGTCTCGCTTTTGTGGTTGCAGAGAGAAACTTGAAAATATGTCCAGAATGCACCATAAAAGCTCACAATCTAGCAGGCAAATAAAAAATCCCACGAAGTGTATAATTTAAAAAACAATCTGGCTTAAAAAAAAATTACAAATCTCACGCTTTTTGGACCCAGCTCAAGATTTTTGAATACTTGACATTGGCAATACTGAGTCTTGTAATCACATGCCTCTGGGAGCTGTGGCTTTCAGAAGAAAACATGGGAAGTGATCAAAGAATATATAAGCTAATGAAAATAAAGCCTGGAAAAGGCTGGTCGAGAATGTCGGTTCTCCTCATCTCGTAACACAGGAACAAGGTGGAAATTAAACGCTGACAAAAGGAAATACTTTTTCAGCCACTGTTTGATTAGCCTGTGAAACTCACTACCACAGGAAGTCATTTTGGCCAAGAATTTAGCAGGATCCTAAAAGGGGTTGAACCTTTATATGGATAACCTGAATGTCCAGAGTTATCGTAATGACTGACAACAAATTTAGGCAGGGACATTAAACCTCATGCTTCAGGGTTTAAGCCAATCTCTAATAATTAGAGATCATGATTAGACCATTTGGGGAGGACGGGGACGGATTATCCCACATCTCGCTAATATGAGGTTCTTACACCTTCCTCTGAAGCAGCTGGTGCTGGTCGCTGTCAGACACAGGATACTGGCTAGATGGATCTGTTCCAGTCTGGCAATTCTTCTGTTCCACCAAAAATTGCAAAACTTGCAACAAAATCATGAGAGCTGCCAGCACTGGGATTGTATCTGGCCCCTGATTCCACGTGCGTGAATGAAGTCGGGGTGGCGGTGTCTGTCTGTGTGTGCGTGTGTGGTGTGGGGGCAGTTGCCTGGTTTTCTGACGGTGTGAGAGGTCTGGCTGGCGGATCAGAACCAGGAGGCGAAATGCTTGAAGTCTTGCAAAGCTCTAAGCTCAGCTGGTTATATCCAGGAGGGGGTGAAGGCTGGAGGAAACCCAGGGGGGTGCGGAAGAAAGATTTTTTTTTTTCTTGGTGTTTGAGCTTCTAGGAGGGAACTGCAAACAATGGAGAGTTAAGTAAATTTTGTCGGTGGCCTCTTTCCAGCTTCTCAGCTGAGGAGAGGTGGGGCCGTGGAGCTGGCGTTCAGGGCTATGAATAGCCGCAGCTTTCCCCAGCCAGTGAGAAAAGCGTCTTGGTGACCCACTTCTCAGTGCTTTTACCTGGGAAGGGCTGGGGTTTATCTGCCCAAGCGGAACAGTGTCTGCTGTACCCTCCCCTTCTCCTTCCCTGCTTGGGTACTTATGCAACCTAAGCCCCTCTCTAGCCAGCACGACCAATAGCCGTGGCACCTTGAGCATCTCACCGTGGCGGGCAGGTGTGGGTTTTAACAGTGTGCTCTCTGAGGCTCGGCCTGCCATCTGCGGGCATCTGATTAGCGGAGCCAGCAGCAGCCCCAGCCTCCCGTAGCATTGAGTGCCCATGTGAGATCCTGGCTGTGCTGCCCAGGCCTTGCCCCCCCTTCTCTTAGCCAGCTGCTCCCCTGCTCCAGCCGAGGGGCACACGCTGCAGAGGCCTGGTGGGGGGTGGAGGTGGCAGTGATGTGGGGGACAGCAGGGGAAAGCTGTCCTATTGTATCCAGCCAGCTAGCTGTATGGAACCAAAAAAACAGCGTTTGGAACGCAAGCGGGTGTTGTCTCCGATCCCAGGCCATACGGGTGTAGGAGGGAATGGTTCAGCTGCTAAGCTGGAACGTTGACTCATCTATTCTTTGTCGCTTGGAGTCCTTACATTGAGATCGGGCATCTCTTTCTCAAAGAGCGAACTGGCTTCTGCAGACATCCCGGGACATGGGGGAAGGATTCTCTGGCCTCTTTTATGAGTGTGATTATTAATAGTTATTAGGTGTATTACGGTAGCACCTAGGAGCCCCAGTCATGGACCAGGACCCCAGGGTGGTTGGCACTGGACATTATTTATTAGGTGTATTACGGTAGCACCTAGGAGCCCCAGTCAGGGACCAGGCCCCCACTGTGCTGGGTGCTGCACTTTATTGTTTAGTAGGTGTATTACGGTAGTGTCTTGGAGCCCCAGTCATTAGCCAGGACCTTGTGGCGCTAGGAGCTGTACAGACACAGAACAAAAAGGCCACACTGGATGATCACAGTGGTCCCTTCTGGTCCTTTAAACTTTCTTTCACTTTGGAATAGCAATTTCGCTCCCTCCCCCACACGGCCGCCTCCCCTCTCCCTGTGTGAAGGATCCCAGCCCCTGTCTGACGGTTTAAATGACAAAAACAGCCAGGCTGCTCAGTCATCCGGGCTCCTCTGCTAGACAGCAGCTAGCAACCAAGTTCTATCCAGGAGAGAGGATGGCCCAGTGGTTAGATCGCCCAAGTCCCAAGCAGCTGTAGATTCAATCCCCTGCTCTCTCTGACTCCGTGTGTGACTTCGGGTGCTTGGTCTCTCTGTGGCTCGGTTTCCCCCAGGGCTGCTGCGAGGATAAATATGAGGCAGATTGTGGATGGACTCAGATGCTGTGGTAATGAGGGGCCATGTAAGTGCCTAAGGGTTTGTCTACACCTGTGGCTGGCCCGTGTCCACTGACTTGGGCTGTGGGGCCATACAGTTGCGGTGTAGCCATTTGGGTTTTATTACAGGGTGGACATGCCCTAAGACGGACAGAACTGTCCTCTCCCCACCCCCTCACACTGACCTGTGTGCCGGTCCCCCTGCCTTGCTAGGTGCCCTGGACGTCAACAGGTAGGGCAGGCCCATGAGGGCTTGCACAGAACCCCCTGCTAGCCGCCCCTCTCTGCCCTATCGAGAGGGCTGTAGCATCAGGGCCTCCGCTGATCTCCAGCATGTCACGGGGAGAGAGAGAGACGATCTCTCTGGCAGGCTGATCCAGGCCATCGATAATCAATGATGCTAATAATGATAAATAACCTTCTAGCTCTTATCTAGCCATTTTCATATAGATCTCAAAGCACTTTCCACAGGAGCGCAGTATCCTTATCCCCCTCCATAAGATGGGGAAACCGAGGCACGGAGCAGGGAAGTGGCTTGCCCAAGAAGCAGTGGGTGTGATTCTCATTGGTGCTAACACCTGGTCTGCAGTTAAAAATGAGATCGACTCGGCTGTGTTGTTCGAGGGCTGTGAAGTATCCGGTGGCCTGAGCACTGTAGCCCCTGGTGTGGACGCAGCTAGGTTGACAGAAACATTCTTCCATCTATCAAGCCACCGCCTCTTGGAGCTCACCACAAACCCCTTCTGTCAATGCAGGAAGCATCCACGCCGCGGCACAGCTGCTGCTCCGTATCTGTGCTGCAGTAGGGTCAGAGTGGCCTTAGGCCCCTTACTCTGCTGGGCCGGGGTACAGGAGCCTTCAAGTGAGCGTAAGTTACACGCACCCCCCTCATGCTCTCGGGGTCTGTCTGTGCTGCGAGTGCCGCGTGGGGGAGTTCTGATCTAGCTGGCACAGGTAGCGAGAGTGTAAGCAGCAAGGGTTAGCACCCCCGGCATGAACCCAGACTTGCCCATGGGCTTGCATGGGGAGGCTACCCTGAGATGAAGTGTGTGCCACGCCGTCTTCACTACCGTTGTTGCCTGTGCTACCTAGGTTAAAGCCAGCGCGGGTCTGCCTTGGCATGCTGCTGCAACGCCCTTGTGTGCAGTGTAGACATGCCTGGCTATTTCCCTGGTGGTGTGTGGCGTTGAATCCTGTGCACTGCTTGGCCTGCGGGTTGATTGGAGCGCCAAAGTGGGATCCACCCGACAGGGCGCCCTCAGATCCTGAAGTGCTTTGCCGGTTGCATTCTGGTGGTAAGCCCTTCACCCATCACTAGAATGCAGCCACCTCTGGTGAGGAAAGGGGTAGGCAACCAGCACCATGTACAGAGTGAGCGGTATGGGAGAGGGAACATTAGCTAAGTGCCTTCTCTTCTCCCCCCCCCACCCCCCCAAATAAAAAGCACAGTGCAGTCTTTAATGTCGACACAGAGCTGATGGGACGGTTGTTTTTAAGGCATTCTCCAGCTGAAGATGAAACGTGACAGATCTGTAATCAAAGGCCCTGCTTTTGCATGGCGTGGCTAAGTAATAGGGTGACAGAGAGGTGCAGTGGGGACGGCCCTACGCTGGGATCCAGGATTCCTGGGTTCTATTCCCCACTAAGTTTCTGATTTCTGTGCCTCAGTTTCCCTGTTGTTGCAGAACCTTGGGAGGTCCGTAGGTGAACAGTCCCATAGAACTGTGTCCGTGCTACCACTTCCTACTAGTGCAATCTCTGGCTTGGCTCCTCCAGCGGAGAGACAGGACTCTAGGCAGGGGCAGGTGTGCGAAGCCTTGTGTCATCTCACCCTGATTTAACTGTCATGTTTGTTTATTTGATTTAGATTAAAGGTGGCGCCAGTGGCATGAATCACAAATACCTCCTAAGTGCAGTTAGCACATAACCCATCTTCAGGGAGCTGGGCAGTTTAAAACTCACCTTCCCTCTTTTCAAATGCCTGCATGATAAACACCTAGGGTAAAACCTGGATCCTGGAGAGTTCTGGCAGGGAGGCTTCTTGCCCTTGTTAATAAAGCAGGAATAAACCACAGTTCAGCCACAAAGCCCCCCTACAGCTCTTTCTGGGAAGAGGGAAGAATTTACCAAGAGAGGTGCTGGCTTCTTGGTCTTTTGACGTCTTCAGAGCCAGACTGGCTTCCATAGCTCAGTACAGGACTTGGGAGGACTTAGGGTGACCAGACAGCACATGTGAAAAATCGGGATGGGGGTGGGGAGTAATAGGAGCCTATACAAGAAAAAGACCCCAAAATAGGAGCTGTCCCTATAAAATCAGGACATCTGGTCTCCCTAGGAGGACTTGTCTGGCCTGGGCTATGCAGGAGATCAGTCCTTGTGGTTTAAGATCTATGAATCCTGAAACGGTGATGTCCTGTTTTGCTAGTTGCAAGCCCTTAAGCTAATTTTGATACTGCTTTGAGGGTGGAGGGAACCCAGTGGATAGGTGTCCTAGGGCAGACATAGCCTCTCGGTTACTGGTCATAATATTTTAGTTACATTAGTATCTAAAAGTCCCCTGTCTGGAGGAGTGCCCCACTGTGCTGGGTGCTGCACAGACACGTAGTGAGAGACAGTCCCTGCCCCAAAGAGCTTGCACTTTGGATAGACAAAAGGTGAGAGGGGAAACTGAATCACAGACTTGCCCATATGTCTGTGGCAGAGCTGGGAATGGAATTCAGCTTTCATCCTTCCTAGTCTAGTGCACTGTGCATTAGGTTGCACTGCCTTGCCTGGTGGGTGTTGGGCAGATTCCTTGTCTGGGCTCTCCCTGGAGCTGGGCCAAAAAATGAGGGGTTTTCTGTGAACAAAATCATGGGTTTTATTGTTTTTGGCCACTTTTTGGTCACATTTTGAATTTTCCTTTTTTAGACTCTTACCCCCTGATTTGCAATGGTCCTTCGGCCTTGCGCTGCTCAGCCTTTGCAATGCCTCCAGATCACTTTCCAAAGGGATGCAAGCACAGAGTTGTCAGTGGGATTTCTGGCTCCCAAGGTGTCTAAATCCCTTTTGAAAATGAGCCTTAAGCTCCTAAATCAGTTTGGTGTTGCAACACTGAGCGCAGCAGTGCCAACATATCTTGACAAATCTGGGCCTTAGACGGGACCATTAGATCATCTACCCAGACATCCAGTATATCGCAGGCCGGAGAATTTCACCCACTTACCCCTGTACTGGGCGCAATCTCTTCCAGACAGGCATCTGGTTAAGAGCTGGAGCTGTGAAGAGATGGAGAGCCCCCGACTTCCCGTGGCACTTCGTTCCAGTGGTTAATCTCCCTCGCTGTTTAAAAAAAAATATCTGGGCCTTATTTTGAATTGGAATTTGTCTGGCATTAACTTGGCGCCACTGGGTCTTGTTCTGCCTCTGTCCACTAGCTTACGGAGCCCTTCCTTGGTGGGGCGAAAATCCCACATGCCAAGCATAGACGCTGTAAATGCTGAAGACGCATCTAGCTCATCCACTGCACCCCGGTGCTGTTGGGCTGCGATTCTTGATGCTGGTGGGGAAAGATTTTTAACTTTTATAAATACAGGGTGGGGGGCACGCACATGAATAATTAGATCCAACCCTATGGGCATTTTTCCGCCATCCCATGTATCCCTGAAATGCTGATGCAGCCAGGCCAATCCCAGCTGACAGCCCCTAGAGATCTTGTGCTGGGCCAAGTGGCAGATGCTGCCCTCCCGTGCGCCTCCACATTGGTTCTGCGTTACTATCCTGTGACACACGCTGTGATGCCCAGTGTGTGTGTGTGTCTAGGTGGAAGGCAGCCAGGAGGGGGGCAGGTGCTGAGGTGGGAAGACGGGAGACCAGCCGGGAAGTGCCAGCTGGCTGCTTTATTTACAAACAGACCTTGCAAAAGTGGTGGATTGATTTCCACCCCCTCCACCCGCAACCCTTCTGGCTTTGGTCCTGTTCTTCGGAGCAAGTTTTATCCCTCTGGGCTCAATGGCAGTTGCGGGTCTCTGCAGCCTCCTTGTTTCGTGGAGGTAACTTCTCCAGGAACAGATGGGTCTGCTCTTGCTGGTCCCCAGGTCCAGTGCTGCTAGAGAGGATGCTCTGGACTGGCTCTTCCATAGAGCAAGGCACAAAGGGACCATTGTTATCATCTAGTCTGACCTCCTGCGTCGCACAGGCCAGAGAACCCACCCGGTGTTTTCTGCATCAAGCCCGTAACCGCTGGCTTGAGCAGTGCCTACGTCACAGCCAGGGCAGCGGCACCTGTATTCCCCCCTCATCGTCCAGCAAGGACACCCACTTCTAGACTCCCGGCTCCTGGGGCAGAGACGTATGGTCCCCCCTGAATGGGGTATTTCCGGGATGCACAGCTCCCTGCCTGCACTGCGAGCCAGACTGCTCAGCCTGCTCGCTTTGCTTTCTCTGTGTAGACACCACCCGTCGTTAGCAAGCACATTTATTTTTAAGGTGAAAGCCCTGCAGAGGAGACACAATAAAAGAACCCACCCACACGTTAATAAACTTAGCAGAGATCTTCCCCCAGCTCCAGCAAGGGCTCTGAGAGGGGTCAGTCCTTCAAACCTCTCCTGGGGTTTCTCTGAAGTTACAAGTTCATAACAGGTTTGGCTGCATGAATAAATCAGCCTGGTCTTTATCTAGCTGGGCTCTTTGATCTAGAGATTCCAGGAGCAAGTGATTAATAGACACTTGCTTAGGGGATAGCTTCACAAGGCTGGGTTTTTGCACAGCTGGAGAAGGGGAGGGTGCATCTGCATTCACCTCCCGCTGGGGACTTCGTAGGAAACCCACTGAACCAAAGTTCACTCTGGTCTGGCACACTGTTTCAAAGAGTTCTTTGTTGCTCTTAACGCTTCCCAGGGTTTACCCTCATTGTCTGCCCCGCAGAAACATTCTGCACTATCCCCCAATATTACATAATACAACAAACTCGTACGATGCTTCAACTTAATTCAGCAAACTTTGTCCAGGCCGTGCGTGTCACATGTCTCTCTTAGAAAGGTGTCCCGTCTGGATTTCAAGACCAAAAATCCGCCGGGGAAGCTTTTTCCATGGTTAATTCCCTCCCTGGTTAATGTTTGTGCCTTGACTCCAGTTTGAGCTTCCTGCCGTTGCCCTGGGTCTCATTTCTGCTCATCGACTGGCTGGTCTCCTGTGTTCGTATCCATGGGTCGAGGTTGTTGTCACCTGCTCCTGTTGGTTGCTTGACTCCTGCCATCTCGGGCTTGTGGGGCTCGGTCTTCGGGGCTGAAAATAAGATCGTAGCTGTTCGGACAGGGGCTGGAGCCAGGGCTTGGAGACTGGGTGAAGGGGAAGGGCTGGGAGTTGAGTGGGAACACCTGCGCTGCTATTTTTAGCCTCGCAGTGCTGGCCCCGGCTCTGAGGGGTGCTGCCATGGCGTTTGTTTGCGATGTAGCCGTATCTGAATACTGACAACACCTGGGCCAAGATTTTCAGGAAGAGGGAAGCTAACGTTAGGCTGCTAACAGTGAAATTTTCAAGGGCGCGGCAGTGATTTAGACGCACGAGTCCCACTGACTTTCATCATGGACTATGCTCCGAAGCCATTTTGACAAATCCAGGCTGCGTATGTAGGCTCCTAAATCAGCAGCCTGGATTTGAAATGTAGTGCGCACCCAAAGCTCTTATTGATGTCCGTGGGTCCAGCACGCAGAGCATGATTTAGAAGTCCAGGGTGGTCTACGTGGAGAAATTGACCAGCGTCACTATGGCAGAATACGCTGTTTTGTGCGTGGACTCTGTTCTGCAACAAAAGTGATTTTATTCCAGGACAGCGTGTGTACACGGGGGAGTTATGCTGGAGTAGCTAAATTATACTCGACTAGCTGTGCTCGTTTCATTTCCCCTGACTTTCAGCTCCTGCCTCGGAAAACCTTAGCTGAGATTTTCCAAAATAAGTAGTGATTTTGGATAGCTAAAATTTTTTGGGGGAGATGCGCAATTGGAGATGCCTTAAATGCTCAGAAAGCACGGAGCATCCATGCTCTGAAAATCATGCTCCTTTAAAGCATCTTAAATTGGGCTCTGGACACCCTTGGCTTCTGGAAATCTTGGCCCTTGTGCAGTAATTTTTGCCTGAGCAGCTCAAACTTTTCTTTCTAGTGCTGCACTGGGCCTTGTTTGGCAGGTGACATTCTTCGTGGCTGGAAGGGCTGGAAACTTTTGGTGGCTGAAGTTTAAATTCTGTCAACGTCACTGGCACAGGCCTCCCTGCTGACTGGGGGAGAAATGACTTGGTTGCTGCTGAGGAGTGGATTGTTTTCAAGCCCTGAGTCAGTATTAGTCTCAGTTTATAGATGAAGGAAGGGAGGTACGCGAATGCCTGCCAGGTTTAAGGGCACACAGCAGTTGCAGGAATGGAATCCAGGTATCCTGATGCCCAGTCCCACTTGCTCACTGCTAGACCTTTCTTTCCCAGGGGCACGAGTAGGTGTTTTGTTCCTTGAAGATCAGAACGGCCAGACTGGATCAGAACAAAAGGTGCATCTAGCCCAGTGTCCTGTCTTCTGACAGCGGCCAGTGCCAGGTGCCCCAGCGGGAATGAACAGAACGGGTGATCATCAAGTGATCCATCCCCTGTCGCTCATTCCCAGCTTCTGGCAAACAGAGTTGGGGACACCATCCCTGCCCAGCCTAGCTAATAGCCATTGATAGACCTATCTGCCATGAATTTATCTAATTCTTTTTGGAGCCCTGTTATGGTCTTGGCCTTCACAACATCCTCTGGCAAGGAGTTCCACAGATTGACTATGCGTTGGGGGAAGAAATACTTCCTTTTGTTTGTTTTAAACCTGCTGCCTATTAATTTCATTGGGTGACCCCTAGTTCTTGTGTTCTGAGAACGAGTAAATAACACTTCCTGATTTACTTTCTCTACACCAGTCATGATTTTATAGACCTCTATCATATCCCCCCCCTTAGTTTTCTCTCTTCCAAGCTGAAAAGTCCCTGTCTTATTAATCTCTTCTCATATGGAACCTGTTCCATGCCCCTAATCATTTTTGTTGCCCTTTTCTTGGAGTGGGCGTGTGCGCGGACTCACATTAGGCGATCAGCTCGCAAGATGAATTATTATTTTTCCCCTTCTTGCCTTAACGTCCTGGGCTACAGATTCCAACGGGAAGCTAAAACTGACCTCTTAGGATGCACACTTGCAACCTAAGCCTCTTCCAGTTACACAGCGTCGTAACTGGGATTTTGCCGGTGCATGAGGGCAAGATAAGAATCCAGCTCATTTTTGCCAGGGCTGACGAGGAATAATAATTAACATTGAGGGGATCTGCAGAAGGGCGGTGAAGATCTGTCAGGTGGGGAGGAGCTTTACCTCCTATTCACCCCGCCTGGTTTTTGTAACCACTAGATCTTGGGACAGGGGGACCAGATGGGGGCTGGGATGATACCCACAGTGCAGCGCCTTGTTTGTCATACTGCCTCTTGGGGTGAGGATGCCCATCACTGGCAAAGGCTCCATGTGGGTTCCACCAACGCTGCCTGTCAGCAGCAGCATGCCCTGTCTAGGGGCCGTAAAGTGGGCATCTGTTACAGGTGCACTCACCATTTGGCCCCTTAGTCCTTAAAGGGGGCTCGATGCCAATGAGATTCTGAGCCCCTAATATTGACCTCTTCTTTAAATGCAGTGAATGACCAGGAAGCAGTGGGGATCCTCGCCTGCTCCCCTTTCTCTCAGTCAGTGGCTAACATCTAAACTAACAGGGGTCAGCCTTTGGACCGTGACTTCAGTGGGGGTGGGAAAGATCAGGGATGGGGAGGGGTTCTCCCCTCTCTTGCCAGAACAGATCAGCTTGCTTGCTTGCTTCCCCTATGCTATGCCACAAACTGCTGCCCGGAGGGGATTGTGTGTGGCCGAGCCAGCGTGTATTGGGCGTTGGGGCGTGAGAACAGCTGCAAACTCCCAACCCCAACAGGCAATCGAGTCCCTTAACTCTGGTGCTAATCTGCTGGAGTGTTCATGTGGCCTGGCTGTGAACCAGAGCCGCTGTTCTGTGCCGAGAATGAGGCCTGCGGTTCGCTTGCTGCAGACCCATGTTCACCTCTCTGTCTGGCACTTGGCAGGGTGTTTATCTTGCAGCCTGTTCCTGCAAAATGCAGATCAGACATGCGTCATGGGCAGGCTGCAGGGAGGGAGTAGTTAAGTGGCTTTGAGGTTAAGACGCTGGCCAGAGATGGGGAAGATCTGCATTCAGTTCCCAGCTGAGCTGCTGCTTCTGTGAAACACCTCTGTGCTTCATTTCCTCATCAGTACACTTGGGATAATGATCCTGCCTTGCCCGTTTCAATGGTAAGCAATTCGGGGCAGGCGCTGTCTCAGCCTTTGTATGTGGAGCGCCCAGGGGTCTCATCTCAGTCTGGGCACCAGCAGAACAGAAATAACTTCTCTGAACCTGGCATCATCCAAGTCCCTCTTTCCGGATGTTATTTTGAACCTTAGCAGCATTATGTAGAAGTTAGAGGGTTTGTTTTGGCCGGGTCCTTGCCCTTTGTGTTTCCCAGTTTGAATGAACCTGAAATTCAAAGCAAAACTTTGGCCCATCCCTAGCTCTTCTCTCATGCTTTTCATCCGTAGAGCTCCAGGCATGTTGCATGTTGCTATCATGATCCTCATTTTACAGGTGGGGAAACTGAGGCACAGGGAGGTGAAGTGACTTGCCCAAGGTCACCAAAGAGGCCAGTGGCGGAGCCAGGAATGGAACCCCAGAGGCCTCTGTGCACTATTATTAGGCATCACTGTCTCCCCAAGACTAGATGTGGGCCCAGCTCTGGCAAACGTGGGCAACATTTCAACTATTTAAACTGGATCAGGGGTTGGGGTTGTGCAACTGCAGGGTCTGGATTGAAATGCTTGTGGCCAAGGAGGTTTGGGAGAACTGTCTTGAGAACTAACAAGCTCACTCCAGTTCTGGATACCAGACTTCAGGAAAGATGGGGACAAACGGAGAGAGTCCAGAGGAGAGCAACAAAAATGGCCAGAGATTTAGAAAACCGGACCTAGGAGGAATTGGGCAGATTTAGTCTTGAGAAAAGAAGACTGAGCAGGGACCTGCTAAGCCTTCAAATGCGTGAAGGGCTGTTATATAGGGAACAGGGATCTCCATGGCCACTGGAGGTAGGACAAGAAGCAATGGGCTTAATCCGCAGCAAGGGAGGTGTAGGTTGGATATTAGAAAAAACTTTCAAACTCCCATGCTAGCTAAACTCTAGGACAAGTTTCCAAAGGAAATATGTGGGTCGGGGGAACTGGAATAACTCCACTGGTGAAAGCATTGTCCACAAGAGGAGCAATTACTGGCATTGGCTACCGGCATAACTGTGCCCATGAGCCCTGGTTCTCCTTGCTGTGTGGGAATAGCTACACCGGGATAAGCATCTTTATATAATCGGATTCCAGGCTTGTCACTCAGATGGCTCGACTGTCTGCTGAGTCAGTGTGAAATCACGAAGCAGTCGCAAGCAAGGCTGAGAGCATGTTTTGTTCCGACTGTCCCCAGGTGGAATCTCATGGGGGTTCCCTGGCTGTTACCGCCCAGGGTTGGACGTTATTGGCCATATTTTGGCTTTTGTAGACACTCGATGAATTGCTCCCATATGCCAGGTTGGCACCCATATCGTTGTAAAGGGCTTGTACGGCTCTAAAGGTACAGGCAGAGTTCGGTGCAACCTCTGTAGGTTGGAAAGGCCTTTGAAGATGGCCAGGGCTGGTGGGAAAACGGTGCATGTTTTTGCCAAATAAATACGGAAAGAGAAAGATGTCCTTGGTTTTGTTTTTCATCCCTCGTCTTTATTCCCCCCACGGAAGCTCTCCCCCTAAAAGAGGAGAAATGAAGCCTTTCTGTTTAGTGTCAAGCTAGCCAACGGGTTTCGTTTTGAGGCTACGTTTTGGCAACCACAAACAGCTTTGGGTTGGTGGGAAAAGCCGGTTTCCCTTGGAAGACACGTTTTGACCTGCTCTCCTGAGAGCCGGCTCAGGGGCTGCTGATGGAGCTGGCAGGAGCTGGGGAAGTGGCCCATCATTTTGGGCACCTAACTTGCCACCTAGTGCCCCTTTTATTTACTTTTATGGCACCCACTCCTATCCTGCGGGAGTCCATTGCCCAGGTGTGGGGTTGACGTTCAGAATTAGCGGTTGGTTCTGCAAAACCTTGGCTTCGCCCTTGGAAGGCAGCTGGTGTTTCTTAAACAGCTTGGGACAGTTTGCAGGCGCTTGGCTTAACAAGTCTGGCAGGCTCATTAAGACAGAGGGAGCTGTGAGAGTTCAGGGCATTGGTATCGGAGCGTCAGTGGAGCCTTTTGCCTCTACGCCTGACTGCCTGTTCCCTGACTATCTTCCCATCATCAGCTGGTGGTTTGGTGGCTTACATACAGCGAGTTTGCTGGGTCTCAGCCCAACCCCTGGTGGACATTGGAGCTGGGCAGAGCTAAAGCAGTGTTTGTATGACAGGGGACGTTCTGTGGATCCATGCTCGGTCTCCAGGATTCCTGGGTCGGGCCGGGGTACCCAGGTGTCTTATTTGCTGCAGCAGGGCCTTCGTCTGCTGATTTTCTTTCTCTCTGGGTTTCCTGCAGCTTCCCAGTGGGACCCCGGAGCAGAAGCCCAGTGCCTGAGCTGCTCCAGATGTGGAGTCCCGCAGCTGGCTGGACCAAGCGGGATCGGGATCTGCCTACCGGTTTCTTTTGTGGGATCGGGATGCACTGGCGTTTCGGCGACTGATCAGACAAGGGGGACAGGACCCTTCTCTGTCCCGGTGCCCACCCTGCTCCCGCTGCACCACTGGGTCGGTGAGTTCCCTCCATGCGGATAGGGGCAGGACTCCTAGGTTCAGAAGGTGGGTGGCCTTCCCCTTCCTTTACTCTAGCGCATCTCCCCAGGCTCCTTCTTTAAAGGGAGCTGCAATTGGTCGCTATCCAGGATTTGTCTTTAACTCCCAGCCGGATGAGTGTCACTGATGTCCGTGGTGACATCTCAGCTGGGAGCCGTGGGGAGAGAGAGAGAGCTCAGTTTGCACTGGCGTGTGGGGGTGAAAATCTAGGCGGCCTGGGGTGCATGCATGTCACAGGCTATGTCCATGTGCAGACGTGCCTGGGGAGGTGGTGGTGGGATGAGTGGGTGTGCCAATGAGAGGGCCTGTGCATGCATGTGAATCCGTGTGCAGATGTGCACTAAGGGTGGGGTGTGCAGGTGGAGCTATGACAAGGTTAGTGCAAGGGGGTGGATGTGCGAGTGTGGGTCCCAGGGCATGAGGGGATGCCTGCAGGATGTTGTGGGAGGGGATGCACAGGTGAGTCTGGGCGTAGGTTTCCGTGACTGTGTGAGCAGGGGGTGCACTTGTGAGAGGATGCACTCACGTGTGCAGTTGCACATGTGTGTGACTCAGGGGGGCTGCATGCAAGGGGGCATGCGCAGGCCTGGTGCTGTTGGCAGGAGGTGCGGGGGGCTGTCTCACTGCAGGCCCCGTTGGCGTTGGGAACAGACAGCAGGGAACGCAGCCCCGGCGTAAATCTACTGGCGCTAGTCAATAGGCCTGTGACGCAGGCGGCCCCTGCGTGGGGAGGGCTGCTTCTCCGCAGGCCTCAGCCCTGCACCCCTGTTGTTCCCTGCAGAAATCCGATTCCTCCTTTCAGACAAAGCCCCAAAAGGAGAGTAGGGGGGGAGGGAGTCAGGCCCTCCCTCTTTCTGCTTGTGTTTCCTCCCCCGCTTCCCCCTCCGCTTGGGACACCGGGATGCAAGCTCCCTGGCCTCCATGCCATCTCCTAGACAACCGGGGTGTGGGGGCTTTTGTTTCCATAGTGATAAATGTGAGAGAATCCAGCATCTCGGACAAAAGACTCTCCCCACCCCCCAGGCCATCTCCCCTCCCCAAAGCAGAGGGGCCTTGGGAGAGGCCAAAAGACAATTTTGGTTTTATTTCACTGAAATGGCATTTCCTTGGTAACTTGTCTCTCTGGGCCCTGCTGCCCCCAGCCCTGAGCCCGGTTTCTCTCTTACCCGCCGCAGGAAAACTGGGCCGTGGGGGTGGGGGAAGCCATGGTAGGGTATTGCCTACCCCAGAATTTAGGAAGGATTTTTGCGAGGGATGAAGTTGAGGTCTGAATAGTGGGGGGCATGGCTGGGGGGGTCTGATTACTGCTTGCCCTGAATGGGGGAGAGGTCTGGGGTTGGATTTAGGGTCTGAAATCTGCCATGACGCCCTCTCTCTGCTTGGATCAAGCAAGTGCCCTTGGCATGTGGGATTTCAGTCCAGCAATGCTCACTCACGTGGGGCAAGCAAGCCTGTCAGTCTCCGGGGGCTCTCTGGGGGCCCGAGAGCTCATCTCTGGGGAGGATTTGTGAGGACTGGATTTTGCAACACCTTTGGGCCGGGCAATTCTTTATCACCTTGAATGGCTCCAGGTCCTGACTCAAACACCATCTTGCAGTGGAGCTGTCCTTTCCCATCTTGGCACCCCCCCAAATCTTCTAGGATGGAGATCCTCTCGGTCTGTCTGCCTCCCCTCCCCAAAACCACACTCTATGCCCCATTAAACCTCAAGGATACAAACACAGACAAGCCAACTGTGTGTCCCGTGCCCCGCGTTTCCACCCCTCCTGCTCCCGTGTACACTGAGGCTGCTTGGCTGGCTGATTTCCCCACCATCACCACCCCTTTGGCCTTAAACTCAGGCCTGCGCCGGGATCTTACATAAACTGGAAATCCAGGAATAGCAGAGAACTTCTGCTAACACCTGGTCTTGTTCCTTCTGCAGGCTGATAGCGTTCTGTCCTGCCTTTGCATGCAGATCCAAATCAGCATGAGCCAGGACTCCTGGGTTCGGATCTCAGCTTGGGGTAGGAGAGAGTGGAACAGAAAGAGTGTAAGCAGGGGAACAGGACCTCAGGACTCGTGGGTTGCATTCCTGCTCCGAGAGCAGAGTTAGGTCTGGAGCAGTGATACACAGAAGTCTTCCAGAGGGTGCATCAACTTACCTGGATATTTGCTGAGTTTTAAAAGAAGCGACATTAAAAAGCACTGGCAACATCAGTACAAACTAAAATTTCATACGGACAATGACTTGTTTAGACTGCTCTGTGTGCTATGCATTGAAATGTAAGTACAAGATTTATATCCTAATTGATTTTACATGATAATTAGATTGTAGAAAGGAGAAAGTCAGAAATTGTTCAGTAACAGTGAGCTGTGACACTTCTGTATTTCTATGGCTGATTTTGTAAGCAAGTCGTTTTTAAGTGAGATGAAACTTGGGGGTACGCAAGACAAATCAGATTCCTGAAAGGGGGACAATCGTCTGGAAAGGTTGAGAGCTACTGCTCTAGAGTACTGAACAGGGGAAGTGGTAGATAACGTTGCTCTCCAACAGCCAGGAATGGAACCCTGGAGTTCTGGCTCCTGGGGTCCTGGCTCTGGCCTAGGCACCTCAGTCCTGTTGATTTTTGCTTTCGGAAATTCCTATCAGCATCTTTAGGAACCTAAATACCTTTAAAACTCTAGTCCTAAACATCTTGCTCATAGTCACACAGGGAGTTAGCCTGGGACATGGGGGACCACCCTCCTTCTCCAGGAAGGATGCACTGGTTTACCTAGGTCAGTTTGGAGTCACTCCTTAGCTGAGACCAATGTGGCTTTCCCATGCACACACGTTAAATCAGTGCAGCTCAGCTGGAGTAGCTGGGAACTGATCTACACGCAAAGTCTAGATTTGAGTTTTGGAGGAGACCTCAGGGACTGAAACTCAAGGGGGCAATCACACCCCCAAAGGAGTAACTAACTCCGCTGTACCAGGGAGAACACCCCCCATTACACTAGATGTTGTTTACTTTTTAATAATGTGGGTCAAGCCACAAGCACTCATGCATCCTTCCGGTGTGGGGGCAGAGTCTTCTCTGCCTCTGACAGGTACCGCAGGTGGGTGGGGTGGACTATTTCTTTGCCAGCACCTTATGGCATGTCAAGCCACCCTTCTAACTAACTTGGGAAGAGCTTTGAGATCCTCAGGCAGCGGGAGCTGTAAGTGCAAAGGGTCTTTGCCTCTGCAGCCTGGTGCTCTGATGACACCGTGATAACTTTTTTCACACCCCTCTCAGTGCTCATGGTACCGTCTGTCGCAGGGTCAGATTATCTCGCTGGGGTTGGTGGGGGAGGTCTCTGCAGCATGTGGTGGGAGTCACAGTGCTGATTTGCCCTCCTTTCCTTGCCGCAAGGGTAGCGTGGTCTGCGACGCCCCCTCCTCCTGAAGAACAAGGGGCGGGTGTTTGGTGCAAGCAGCTGGCTGGATGATGTGATCCATACCTGGAGGCCTGGCATAGTAACTGATGCTGCTGTGTAATTAAAAAGCAGCCAAGAGTCAAGCAAGCACATTCACTGCATATGCAGGTTGGGGTGGGGTCCCAGCAGCTTCCCACTTCCTCTTCCCCCGTGGCCTATGAATCCTGGCCAGGATTTCGTCAACCTTCACCGGGGCTGCGTGACTCCCCCCCACTGGCTCTGCCTGTGCTCCCCACCCTTTTAGCAGACTAACATAGCACCGACTGTGGATGGAAGGGTTGTGACTGGCCCCCCCTGGTGTCAGGTCCTAGTCCCAGCAATAAGGGATGGAGATGGTTTCTTTCATGATAATCCCCAGGTTTCATAGAGCACTTTTCATCAGTAGCTCTCAATGTGCTCTGACAAAGGAGGTGTCATTAGCTCTGTTTTTACAGCTGGGAAAACTGAGGCATGGGGCAAGGAGGGCCATGTCCAAAGTCACCAAGCAGGCCAGTGGCAGAGCTGGGAATAGAAACGAGATCCCTGGAGTCCTAGTCCAGTGCTCTGTCCACTAGGCCAATCTGCCTCTTAAAGGACTCAGAAGCCTCTCTGCAAAAGTACATCTTTGGCCTATTCCCTAGGCAGCTAAAAGTCCCAACCAATATCCCACCCTTGGGGGGGTCCATTCTCTTTTCCAGCATTTACTGTTATTCCTGGGAGGGGCTCCTAGATGCACATGCAGTTCCCGCTGGGTTAGTATTATCCGGGGCATGTCGCAAGACCCTTTTCTCCACAGTGCAGTTATAGTAGTGGGAGAAAGGATGTGAAATTGACGCAGTGGGGTTTGGTGGCTCTGTTCGGGAAGGGTTCCAGGCCTGATAAGCTCAGTTAGCAAATCAAAGGCCGTTCTTCTTTTCTAGTAGGTTTGGAGGCAACGTAACCGACTGGCTAGTGCTCCAGGAGAGCTGGCATTCTGGTACCGGCTCTGGAGAGATAGCTAGCTTGGTTTCCCTCGCATGTACCCTTTGTCTTGGCTGTTCAGAGGACGAGATCTTCAGGGCAAGGATCGTATCGTGCTATGTCTCTGCGCAGTGCCTGGCTTGGTGGGGCCTTGTGACAGAGCTGGAATTCAGCCCCACGGTCACGGCAACTCCAGTGAGTTGCTCTAGAGTGGACCTCATTAAGCAGAGCTGTGCCTACTTGATGGATTGGGGTGATCAGGGGAGAGCAAAGAGACTAATTAGCCCCCCAGGCAGAGGGTAGAGAAGAGCCAGGAAGGATGTGCAAAGGGAAGATGCCTTTCCTCTGGCCACGGGAGCTAAGGGGTGTACGTCACCGCAGCTATGGGCTGCACGAGGCTGTAAAGGTGACGGGGAGAATGCTGTGAAACAAACCACGTGCGAGGCTCACCACAAGAAGGTCCTCGAGCTGTTTGTAACTTGGAAAGAGACAGAGGCAGGACCCCGCCCTCTTAATTGGCCTGATGAGGAGCACCTGGATGGGAACGCGCAGTCCAGGTTCATTTTATGGGCCAGCCGCCCCGTTATCGGCCTCAATCGCAGTGGGCACCTCTAGGTGCTTCTATAACACAACTCATTCTTTTTACACCCTCCCAGCATCCTTGTCCTGCTCTCGCGCCTTGCAGCCGAAGCCTGCAGAGTGCTTTGCAAACCCCCACGTGGAATATACCTGTGTGCTGGAGTGTCAGTGATGAGAGAAGCTCCCAGCTCCCCTAACGATTGACCCACCCTTCCTCTGAAGGGCTACAGACACCATCCGAAAGCAAGTGGGCAGAAATCAAACGCCTGAGAGGCTCCGTAAATGGGCTAGGAAGTTGGGAGGAGGAAATATTGAAAGAGGAGACAAAATGTATTGCATTCTCTTCTGGCTCTGTAGCCTCTCTGGACAAGAGAGAACCCTGTGTCTGTCCGTGTTCTCAGAGCCGAGCACAATTTAGAGCTATATAACTTTTTCCCTCAAAAGCAATTTACAGCTCCCCAATCCAATCTAGTATATGTGTGTGTGTGTGTAATAATAATTACATTGGCACATGTGGGTATAAATAACGTTAATTGGAATCATTGGGTTGCTAATGTTTTCGACGGTCTGATAGCAGTAGGTACAGGAGCAGCAGGATGCATGCTATCAAACGGGGGTTTGATTTCTTGCCAGTCACTGGCTTGTCCTGGTGACTTCTCCCGCCCTAACCCCTCGTGTTAACCTTGGGCAATGTTTTCAAAAGTGGCGGCTGATTTGGGGGGCATTTTTTTCTGAAGCAGCCTGAGTGTGATTTTTTCAGAGGAGCTGAGCCCTTCTTGGGTTTGGCTGGCAACCTACAACTGGTTCCAATCTGCCCTGATACCATTTATTATGACCTGTTCCTTATATTATCCACTGAATGGGTCATCCTGCATCTAAAAATGGTGCTTAAATTCCTTTGTGTAGTTCTCGTTAAATCCTCAGATGCTTCGTTCAGAAAGGATTCTTTTTAAATCTAGGGCCAGATTCCCAGCTGCTGTGAACGGATTTCACTGGAGTGAGACCAGTGAATGATCTAGCAGCTAGCTCATTGACCAATCTCAATCCAGTGAAATCAGTTGATCTCAGATTCTAGCCTTTAATTGTTATTCTCTACACTCCTGATGCTGCACTCAGCTTGGAAGGGCGGCACGCTAGTTTGGTCACTTTCATTCATTAACAGCCATTCTGCTGTGTTAATTCCTGGATGGGCTTTTCAGATATTTTAACATGCACCACCAGATTTGAGCTCCAGAGCTTTCACCCTTACAGATGAGTAGCGTATCAGGCCAACAGCACAGAGAGCCTTTATTAGAGGTTAGTGTATATTAATATGGTTTTCTTACACCTCTCCTCTCTCCCCCACACTTTAAAAAAAAAAATAAAATCTGAATTTGATGGCTAACCCATTCCATCTCCGTTTTCTCTGGCCTGGGCTAGCTCTGACTCTCTTGGCATTTTGCAAACTCTGATAATGGACTCAGCCCCGTGAAGCTGATCTGTGTTATTTCTCTCCCATCTCCTCCCATTTTACACATGAGGAAACTGAGGCCACAGTGGTGAAGTGGCCTGTCCAGCTTCTCACACACAGTCAGTGGCAGAGCCCAGGTCTTCTGATTGTCACGCCTCTGTGCTTTGACCACTAGACCACACTCCCCTTCCCAAGGCAGGAACAGAACCCACGAGTCCTAATTCTCAGAGGGTGGGTCTCAAAAGGACTTGTAAGTGAATCTAACTAATTTCTACCTCTTTTAAGGGGCTTCTTCCCACTGCAAGGGTGGGCCAGGGGTTAGGGTTCTCCTCTGTGACTTGAGAGACCTGCATGTGGTTTCCTGTCCTGCCACAGACGCTCTGTGGAGGTTTGAGCCAGTCACTTCACCTTTCTGTGCTGCTGTTCCTGGCCAGGAGCTTTCAGGGGTGGGGTCGTGTTTCTGGTCCGGGGCTGTGGCTACTAGGCACTACCACAATATGAAGATTAAGGATAGTAGGGTTGAACAGCCAACAGATAAGGGCCCAAACTGCATTTCTCTTATGCCATCCCAGTGACTTAAATGTGAGTTTCATGCTCTGGACCTTTGGCGGGGTCGGGCCCAGGAGATTTCCCCGCGGTTCTTTGCAGAAGCCGAAACTCCAGCATTGAGTTTCTGGATCTGAGGTTCCATGTCTGTGCCAGGAAACTTGTTCTAATGGCGCCTTGCCGCATTGAGATGAGTCTAAAGCGCTGCTCTTGCTGAGTATGTTATTTGTAAGTTGGTCCCCACTCTGGGTGCTCTCCTGGCAATTAAAATACCAGTCAAGGTATTAATTAAAACATAAATTACGCGAGACCAGTGCACGAAAAGCTCCTTTTCAGTGTCGTTTTAAAAAGGAGCGGAGAGCTCAGAGGTCTGAAAGCTGAAGCTAAAAGAGAAAATGCCCCGAGGGAAATCGCCCAAACAAGTGTAACATGTTAATGCCAGTTATTGCTAGGAGTTAGTATTATCAGAGCCTGATTCTCATTTTCCCTCCCTTTGAGGCCCCTGGGCCCTGCCAAAATAGTGTCAAGGGGCCTTAGTGGAAGGGAGAATCAGACACTGCTGTATTTTTCTTTACGATTACAGGTTATTTTAGCTGCTAAGAGTGCGCTATCAGTGATTACACGTACTACGGAGCACCCAGAGCCCACACTGCGCCAGGCGCTGCACGGACACATAGTGGGGCTGGACCTTGCCCCAAAGGACTTAGTTGAAATGAGAAAGACAGATGGGCACAGGGGGACAGAGTGATTTGATCAGGGTCCCACTGGGACCCAGTGAGAGATCCGGGGATAGAACCCAACTCTTCTAGGTCCCAACCCAGTGACGTAAAAATGCCTCTTGACAAGGGAGCGCTTTTCTACTGAGGCTAATGTCTAGGGGAAGATGGGCGGAGGTGGACGCGGCGTGGGGGAAAGGTTTTTAACAAGGGCCTTTCGCTTTGTTCCCTGGGGCTGGATGAAGGAATGGTGGGATAGGAAACAAAATGACTCAATCTATAAACAAAAGCTGCTTTCTCCTAACTAAGAAAAGGGGTTGGAGGAAAACAAGCAGCCGGGAGTCGCTCTCTTTGTTGCTGGAAACGTTACATATCGACTTGGACGGCTTCGGTTTTTATCGGGAAACGTCCATTTCGCTTTCACAGAGCAGCAAAGTTAGACCCCTGCTGTTTGAGAACTCATGAGAGCATGAGTGAAGGCTGCTTAACTTCGTATCTTTTGACACGAACATTGAAATGGATGAAAATAAGAAAAAAAAACCTTAAAAATATAGAGATGTCAGAATTACACACATAAATCGGCTTCCCAAGCTGCTGATGGCGCAGCTTGGGGAAGTTGGAAGCTGTGTTGGAAGATCTTGTCGGTGAGCGGTATTTCCTGCCTCTCCCTGCAATCTCCCAGCTGGTGCAAGAGCAGCCTTCTCTGCAGCTCCTACTGTTTGAAGTGGCCGTCTCCACCTTGCTGGTCTCTCTGACTGGTCACGGATGGCTCAGGGGATTCTCTGTTGAGGCTGCTAGACTCGGACAGACCTTGGGGCTCCCTCTGGATCGGGGCTCTGTGTTTTAGGGAGGGTGGAGTTAGTCTGACACCGAGTGGGGATCCCCTCCAGGAGTCTAATTTTTCTCCCGTCCTTCCCCAGCAGGGCGTCATTTTCTTCTGAGACAAGTCCAGCCAGCTGATCAAAATAGAGTCCCTCAAGGTGACAGTCGACTTCCTGAAGGTGCCCCTTGGCCTGAAGAAGCCCGCGCTGAAGGAGGCAGCGGCCGCCTTGGCTGCTGTCCCTGTCGGGAGACCCAAGTCCGTCAACGTGGAGCGCTACAAGGCCCGGCGCTCTGACAACATGGACAACGAGTCGCAATACTCGGGGTACTCGTACAAGTCGGGGCATTCGCGCAGCTCCCGCAAGCACAGGTGAGGGGGGGGGGGGGCTGCACCTGGGCTGCTGCAGTGGAGAGGGGGAGGGCTGACCTAGCATGTGGGGAGGGAGCTAAGCTGGTTCAGGGGGCGAAACCGAGATCTGTCTCAGGATTGGAGGGGCGGGTGAGCGAACCTGGATGGGCAGAGGAGGTGCTCACCATGTGCACTTCAGGAGAACCATGGCGGGGACTTCCCAACCCTGCATCCGTCCTGGAGCGGGCAGGGAAGAATGCCCTGCTCCCTGTGACAACCTCTCCATGCAACCACCTGCCTTGGGGAGGAAACAGCCCCCGACTCTATGGAGAGGGTGAAGCCCAGACTATATCTGCCCTTGGGGAGGTCGGGGTGTCAGGAAGGCCTGTGACCTTGAAAGATCGAGACCTGGCTCTCCTCCATCTGTCCTATGGGGGGACCCCCCTGTACCCCCACCCCACTATATTCAGGGTGGTACTGGAGAAGGAAGACCCCTTGGTGGGGTCTGGGAGGACCCCCCCAGCACATGCATCCTTGGGAGGGCGTACCATTCCCCCTTCGGTCCCACTCGCAGCACCTGCGTCCATCAGCCGCACTTCCCCATCTGACCCTGGGTCTTCTCTTCCTTCCAGAGACCGGCGGACCGGCATCGCTCAAAAGCAGGGAAGGGAGCGAGGAAGACAATCGGTGACCACTCCAGGCCTGGGGACCCCTTGCTCGATAACGATCGACCAGAGTAGATGAGAGGGTGAGTGGGAGCGCCAGGGCTGGGGGTGGGGCTAGCAGGTTGCGCTCGCGGGCTGGGAAAAGGGATGTATTGGGCATCAAGAGGTGGAGGGGGGGTCTGTGTTTTGCTCCTCCCTCGTCTCTGGGGGGGAGGGAGGAGACTTGAGGACTGTATGCCCACCACCTCCCTGTCACCAAAGAAGCCAAGGCGGGGGCTTTGAAGCCACGTTGCTTCCTTCACGCTGTGGGAAAATGCGGGGGGGAAGGGGAGGACCCCTTCCAGAGTGGCTCAGCGAGGCTCCCCTGGCCCAGACAGTGGCCTGGGTGACTGGGCTCACCTCACCCCCTAAAATACTCCGGCTCTGATTCTCAGTTCCTCCAGAAGCAGGGCGGTGGTGAATGGAAGCAGGATGGCTTCAAACCCTCCCCCCCCCAGCCCCCACCTTTACGCTCCCTATATTGTGGGTCTGCACTCAGGGCACCTGGGATGAGTTAGAGCAGCCTCAAGGCTGCTCTGGATTCACACTTTGGGCCCTGGGGCAGCAGAGAATACCCAGAGTGCAGCATGCTCCAGCCACGTTCCCCAACCACTCTCTTTGCAAGGGGCTGAGAGCCAGGGCCCTTATCCCAGCTCCACACCAGCCAGGGAGCCCCCTTGCACATGGGGAGGGAGGATCTTGGGGAGCTGTTTTCACCCACTTTAGGACCCCTTCAGCCAATTAGAGGGGCCTGAGTGTGCCTGAGAACCCGGCTCTTTACCCAGAGACTCTGAATTAGGGGTTAGGTGAGACACCCCCAGTTTCTAGAGCGTTGGCCTTGGTCCTCTCCCCTCTGCAGGGTGGGGGCTGTGGCAGCTGATGGTGGAAGTGGCTGGGCATGGGGATGGGAAAGCAACTTTGGAAGTTACTGCCCTGACCAACCCCGGGATGCAATTCTCCGGCTGTGCTGTGCAGCAGCTCAGAGGACAGGAAGTCCTGCGATTGCTGTAGATTTGTCCCCTGCTTTAATCCTCCCTCTGCCAAGCTAGACAGACTGAGGTCTTTTAATCTGTCCTTGTTAGAAAGTCCGTCCCGCACACCCCGTTTTTTGTCGTTGCACTTTGGCCTGTTTTCAAATTGGTCAGCGCTTGTGCGGCGGAGCAGAGCCCAGAACTCAGTATTCCCTGGGGGGACTCTCTCTACTCCTCATAGCAGGGGGTGGAGTTTTCGGTATGTTGTGTCGTTTGGGCCGGGGTCTGAGCTGCAATGGAAAGAGCTACCCTCATACCAGACTCTGGGCTCATGTGCACTAGAAAGGGTTTGGCGGTATAGTTTATACCCAAAGGAAATAAGCCAGACCAGGATAAAGCCTTTTATGCTCATATAACTGCATGTCCAGTAGTGCTTATTCTGTCTTAGTTTTGATAGTTAAAAAAAATCACAGTGAAGCAACATTGCTGTGCTGGTATGTGCTCGAAGGAGGATTGGGTGACTGTAGACGCTGAGATTCCAAATGTTAAAGCTTTATCGCCATTAAAACACAAATTGTCAATATCACCTGTTAAAATACAAACAGTAAATATCCTTCAATCAAACTCTACTGTGTTCACAAGCTGCATTTTTTTACTCTATCCATCTGTCAATTTCGGCAATTCTCGATGGAAATATTTTTCCTCGGTTTGTGTGTCCGGTGAAATTGACGTTTACCTGCCTGAGCCTAGTTTTAAGGGTAGATGAGGCCTTACTGTGTCCCCAGGAGGGAGTGACACTGACAGAATTATCTCAGGATAGCTTGTAAATCTTTCTCTAAGGGTGTGTCTGAACAGACAACTGCCAGCACAGGTCCGTTGGCGATCCCTGACCCGCAGAGCCAGGCTGGCAGAAGTCCCTAGTGAACACAGAGTTCTGCTGGCACATTTGTTCCTGGGATAGCTCATTATGCTCATGGGTTGAGGGGGGCGAGAGGGTGATAAGCTATTCCAGCAAAAGTGCAGCTTTTCTGGTAGAAGCTGTGTTCGCATTCGGAGCGCTTTGCTGGTATTGTGTAGTGGGATTCCTATCCTGGTCAAGCGCTCTGTAATAGGGTGGCTTGCCCTTAGGGGAGTCTTAGCCGCGTAAAAGTCTATGTGCAGTTCTTAAGGGGCCCACAAAGGGGTGCCAATAGGGCCGGGATGCGCCTGCCCATGATGGGGTGCCCAGTAAATGGTGACCCTGCTACACGCTGCTAGTGTAAGGTCTTTGGGACAAGGCCCATATTTTTCTCCTGTGTCCATACAGCGCCCCCCACCCGGTATGTGATTGACACTCCTAGCCACTATGTAAGAAACCTAAGAAACCACTGAATGATAATGGACAAGGCCAAGCGCTGCAGGCGTGCGCTGCCCTGGTGTAACTACAGCCGCCCTTTGAGGGTTGAACTGCTTTCAAGGTCCCCGTATGTAACCTTGTATGTGCATAGTAGGGAAATCACCGGGCTTCTGCTCTCAGCAGCCTACCGGGGCTCTCTGGATTCCCTCTTCCATCTCAGAAAGCATCCCAGGGGAGTGATTGCTCTATGAAGACGACATCACGGGATTCAGGGGTTCAGGGAGGAATTTGCTTTGGCTAATGCCCTACAGCTTCCCTCTACGCTCAGCGTCCGGCAAGGGGCGCTGGCTCGGGGACAGCCAGCTCAGCTGACGGAGGCCTGGTTTTACAATGGGGAACCAGAAACAGGTCAGGGAAGCCAACACTGTTGCCTGCCAGGTGTTTGGCCATCACTGTAAAGCAGAGGCAGTCCCTTTTTTTGATCAAGGTCCAAATTTCTTGGTCAAGGTCCAGACTCCAGAGAAAATAACGATAACAAGAAGTAAATATAAAGCTTTTCGGGGTCTGTTCAAAAGCGCCTCCCAATCTAGATTTGGCCCACACGCCATCTGCTGCAAAGTAATGCCCAAAGGGGCATTACTTTGCTCAGGCTAGTAATTAACGAACAAATATATCCGCACCTCGAGGAGGAAGGCTGGGTTTCAAGTCTCCTTTAAAGGGCTTGTGGTGAATCTCAGGTCTCCGAGCAGGGGTGCTCCCATTGTACTACCAGGCACCTGCACCCAAAATAAACATACTGAGCCAGCAAAGGTTGTCAGTGAACCTTGCCCGTGGTACCAGCCCATGGAAGAGGAGGTGCTGTGGGTGTCAGGAGCTTATGGTAGTGAGGTGATGTGATTTCATTGGTTGTCAGTGAGGGCATTTTGAGATGGGACTTGAAAATTTAACCTATCAGGCTCAGAGGGCTGGGTGTGGGTGCTGAATTCCAGGCCCTCTCCTCTTGTGCTTAAAGGGGCACTGTGGCCTCGCATAGCGGAGAAGGGGTGAGTGTCGGACTGGCAGGTGGATGTAGTTGCTTTTCCCCTTGTTACGAAGGGGATTTGTGTGGAAACCTTTTGACGTTCCCATTTCAGAGTTTATCTGCTGCTGCTGGTCAGGCGTCACTTGCGGGGGAAGGAAGCATGTCCCCTGGACTGGAAACGGGACAGGGAAGCAGGATGCCTGGGTTCTAGGCCTGGCTGTGTGACTTGGGGCAAAGCCGTGCCTCAGTGTTCCCCTCTGTAAAATGGGAACAACGATCGTGTCCTCCTTCACAAAGGGCTTTGAGATCTGTGGCTGGAAACCAAGGAACTGGACTGATTCTTAGTTCTTTTGATCTGGCATGGCTGGGAGGCCGTGGGGATCTGATACTGTGGGGCTTGGATGGTCTAATCTTGTGGGGCTGGGGGTAGTTCTGATCCCATGGGGCGGGGGTGGGGGGAGAGTCTGACCCTGGGCAGGGGAGTCTGGCAGAGTCTGTTCCCACAGGCCAGCCCCCGTGCGTAATCCTTTCCTCCCCGCCCCTCTAGGACGACAACTGGGGCGAGACCACCACGGTGGTGACGGGCACCTCTGAGCACAGCATCTCGCACGATGACCTCACGCGCATCACCAAGGACATGGAGGACAGTGCCCGCCTGGACTGCTCCCGCCATGTGGGCGTTTCGCTGGGCGGGGCCCTGGCACTGCTCTCCTTCCTCACCCCGCTCGCCTTCCTGCTGCTGCCCCAGCTGCTGTGGCGGGAGGAGCTGGAGCCCTGCGGCACGCCCTGCGAGGGGCTCTTCATCTCTGTGGCCTTTAAACTCCTCATCCTCCTGCTTGGCAGCTGGGCCCTCTTCTTCCGCCGCCCCAAGGCCTTCTTCCCCCGCGTCTTCGTCTTCCGGGCCCTGCTCATGGTGCTCATCTTCCTCCTCGTCGTCTCCTACTGGCTCTTCTATGGCGTGCGCATCCTGGACTCGCGTGACCGCAACTACCAGGGTGTGGTGCAGTACGCCGTCTCCCTGGTGGACGCGCTGCTCTTCGTCCACTACCTGGCCGTGGTGCTGCTGGAGCTGCGCCAGCTCCAGCCCCAGTTCACGCTCAAGGTGGTGCGCTCCACCGATGGGGCCAGCCGCTTCTACAACGTGGGCCACCTCAGGTGAGGGGCGGGGCGGCATGGCTGGGGGCGGGAGGGCGGTGATGCCTGTGCTGGGGGAGCGTGTGTGTGAGTGCCCCCTCTTGGGGGAGAAGGGGAGTGTGTGTGTGTGTGTGTGTTTCTGCCCCCTCGTGTGTGTGTGTGTGAGAGAGAGAGAGACTGCCCCCTGCTGGGGGAGAAGGGGAGTGTGTGTGTGTGTGTTTCTGCCCCCTCGTGTGTGTGTGTGTGTGTGAGAGAGAGAGAGAGTGCCCCTGCCTGGCGAGAGGGGTGTGTGTGTGTGTTGTGTGTGTGTGGTGTGTGTGTGTGTGTGTTACTGCCCCCTGCTGGGGGAAAGGGGAGTGTGTGTGTGTGTGTGTGTGGTGTGGTGGTGTGTGCTGTGTGTGTGGTGTGTGTGTGTTTGTGTGTGACTGCCCTGCTGGGGGAGGAAAAGGGGAATGAGAGAGAGAGTGTGTGTGTGTGAGAGAGAGAGAAACTGCCCCCTGCTAGGGGAAAAGGGAGTGTGTGTGTGTGTGTGTGTGTGTGTGTGTGTGTGCATGTGCACGCATGCACCATTTACCCCAGGGATGGGAAAATTGTAGGTGAATGTGTTTGTGTGTCCCACCACCGCTGCTGGGTGGAGTGTGTGACTGTCCCATGCTTAGGGGGGAAAGGGGTGTGTGTGTGAGTGTGTAAAATGTTGCTCTGTGCTGGAGGGAACTAGACCTGTGTGTGTGTTTGCGCACACTGCTGCCTGCTGCAATCTCAGGGAGGGGAGTGGCGGCAGTGTGTGTGTTTGTAGGCTTGTGCATGCATTTTGTATCCACACCTGCTTGGGGGAAGTGCGTGTGCGCGCCCATGAACATTCATGCGCTACTGTCCCCTGCTGCATAGATCTGCACCTTCGGCAACAGTGGAATTTGGTCCAATAAAAGATATTACTCACCTACCTTGTCTCTATGGTAACAGTCGCATCCATGCCATGTCTCCTTTAGTTCCAGCTGCAGGGACCTTTCTGGGGCCTGCACTGAATCCCCTGCCCGTGGCTTGTAGGGAGGCTTGATAGGGTTAGATTTTTATCAGTAAATTCCAGTAAGCATCAATTTCACTGTCCACGTGCAAGCATACCTGAAAACACTTCTTCCGGGATCACAGAAATTGACAGCCAGGCAAAATAAGAAAAATGCTGCTTGAGAACTTAGTAAAGTTGGATTTAAGGAGATTTACTGTGTCTCTTTTGACATGTGATGTCGACAGCTTGTGTTTAACGATTACAAAGCTTTGGCTTTTTGAACGTCCAATGTCTGCCATTAAATAATTATTTTCTGACCAGTCTGCCCCCTTTGCTTCCTGCGATTGTGAAAATAGAACTCAGTAAAAATCTTTACAGATGCTTAAAACCAGCCTTGGATATTATCCTTTGAAACAATTAAAACAATCAAAGTTGAGGCCTAGTTGCAGTCACCGTACAGAGGCCGGCCATCGGTCAGTCTGTACTGTCATGGCTGGGATTTGCTGCTGCCACTGGACAGGGAGCTCCATCCCAATGGCGTGGTGATGCCGCATCTCTGCCTGCGGCTCACAGATCCAGCACATCAGTCTCCCTTTTGTTCTTCTCCTACTGTGTATGTGCGTCCCCTCCCCTCCCCAGCAGCGCGAGTCTAACCTGTACTTTTGTGTCCCTCCCCGTGCCCTGGCTGTGTCTCTCACCACAGTATCCAGCGCGTGGCAGTGTGGATCCTGGAGAATTATTACCACGATTTCCCCGTCTACAACCCCGCCCTCCTCAACCTGCCAAAATCCGTCCTGTCCAAGAAAATGTCCGGGTTCAAGGTGTACTCGCTCGGCGAGGGTGAGCTTGGGTCCCTCTCCTGTCCACCTTCATCGCTCTGTCCTTACTCGCTTTCCCCACACTCTCTGTCCGGCCCTGGAGCACCGCTGTTGTTAGTGATGTTATAAGGAGGCGAGAAATCAACCAGTTTATTTCTCACCTTGCTCCCAGTCTCGGCTCTGGTTAGCAGGAGCGGATTTTATTTGATAAAGCTCCCTTTTATTACCAGCTTTCCTCCCCTCCTCCTCTGCCTGAACGCGGGATTATTCTCTGTCTTGCTGGGAATGGCTTTGGATTTGAATGCATTTATTCACACCAACACAGAAGTTTTATACCCCCCTTCCCTCCAATGGAAGTGGTTATTGGTAACTTACTGAGATCACCTGAACCGGTTTAAGTGTGTCTACAATAGGGGGTTCACATCCGATTAACTAGAGCCGTGTCATTAAATGGGTACGGTTTTCTGACTGTAGACAAGGCTTTGATGCAGGAGGCCTGAGGGTGGGATTATCAGTAGCCTGTTAATATTTGATGTGTTTGAGGGTAGGTCCACCTAGAAACCTGGGCAATGGGCAATCTAGATCTGAACACACGGTTGGATCCAGTGTTCTGGTGCCAGGTCAGGCTGCAGCGTTGACAGACAAAGCTGCAGAGACTTAAAACCCAGCGAATGTCTTCCCTTCCACCGGCTGCAGTGTTAGTCCACAGCGGCTCACTGTGCCTTGTGAGCTCGTTGCACAGGTGCAAGCCAGGAGGGGCTGAGCACAAGTTGCCGGGGTGCTATTACGTTGGGGCGCTCCTGGCTTTCGGAGACAGCCGGGGTGATGGGCGTGAGCAGGTGCTGTTTGCCAATGGCTCTAGAAATCTCAGGATGATGCTGCATGACATGCCCTCTCCCCTGCCTGCGTTAGTGGCTAGTTCTAGCTGCAGAGGTGCCAGTTGCCTGCTCCTGTGACTTCTCTCCCTGTGTCTAACCCCCCCACCCCACTCCTTCCCCTTCCAGAAAACACAACAAACAACTCGACGGGCCAGTCCCGGGCTGTTATCGCTGCGGCAGCCCGGAGGCGCGACAACAGCCACAACGAGTACTACTACGAGGAAGCTGAGCACGAACGCAGGGTGCGGAAGCGCCGCGCCAGGTACGGAAGTCGACGAGTGCAGTGCCCCCTCGTGGTGGAGAGGAGGCAGGGCTGGACTGGGCTGGGTGTAAAGGAGCTTCTGTCCTGAGGCTGTTGGACACAAACAAACCCTGCGGTTCCTTCAGCAATCCGGCTCTCGGCTTGGGAGACAGAGAGACCGACCGCAAAGCATGGGCTGCACATCCCGTCTGGCTGGGGAAGCTCCCCCTAAGCTTCTTTGTCCCACAGCAGGTCAAATCCCCCTAGAGTCCTCACAGGTTGGGTCGTGACTGGGGATTGACTTTGGGTCTTTAAGCAAGGTTGCCATTCTCTGAGGTACAGGATGGGTTGGGCCAGCTTGGGGCAGGTGCAGGCTCCGGAAGCTCTGCAGGGGTTCCAAGCGGGGCCATCTGGGTCACCACTGCTGCCTTCCTCCCGCCAGGCTGGTGGTAGCTGTGGAGGAAGCCTTCACCCACATCAAGCGGCTGCAAGAGGAGGACCAGAAGAACCCGAGGGAGATCATGGACCCACGAGAAGCTGCCCAGGCCATCTTCGCCTCCATGGCCCGGGCCATGCAGAAGTACCTGCGCACCACCAAGCAGCAGCCGTACCACACCATGGAAAGCATCCTGCAGCACCTGGAGTTCTGCATCACCCATGACATGACTCCCAAGGTAAGTAGGTGGGTGGGGTGGGGCCGAGGAGAAGAAGGGGTAGGCTGGGGAGCTCGGGGGTCGATGGGGGAAGCCCTAGTTCCCGTGGGCCAGCCCGAACTCACTCCTGCTCCCGGAGTGACTTTTCTCCAGTAAGAATTACTTCTGCACGTTCATGGTCAGACCACGAAACCAGAATCCATGTTAAACATGGATTCTGAGCCATTGCCCAGCATCCCTTTTCTCCTCCCCATCTTGGCTGACTCTGGGGTCGAGGGTCCATCCATCACTGAGGTAGCTGAGCTTCAGGTGAGAAGTACAGCAGCCGAAAGCTCTGGTTCCGTCTATACCATAGGGCTGTATTTCAGAGCCTGTCGCTCCAGCGTCTTCAGCACTGAGAGACGCCATATGAAGTCCCCAGGCTGTATTGCAGTTCAACACAACCGCGCAGCAGCTTTGTTTCCCAACATAACCATGCATCGGCCATGTAGGCCTGTCCCTCCTTACTGGGTTTGTACCAGTGCATGCTGGGAAGATCTAGCCAGCTATCCCATACTACCTCAGCCTCTGGCCCCTGGGGGCAGAGAGACCCATGGGTGCTTTTCTGCATGGTGCAGTGCACCTTGGGATAGCAGAGGCAGGAGAGCTGGGGAATGCAGTTGAAGGGCCCTACCTGGATACAGCTGGAGGACAGAGTTGGAAGTCGGGGCCTGGTGCCAACCATGTGGTCAGGGACCGTGAGAGTCCCTTGGGCCATGTTCCATGAAGTTCCACTGATAGACACCAGTTCAGGTTCTGGCCCCGGCCCCTCTGCCATTATGATAAAGGCCGGACAAGCAGATGTTGTTCTGGAGCTGGTGGGTTTCCATGGCGACGTTGCAAGGCCTCCTTCTGGCCTGACCCACCAGGTAGCCAGTGGTGCCTCACCAAAGACCACTATCCATTGAGAATGCCCCACCTGTCTCTTCTCCTGTCCCCCAGGCCTTCCTCGAGAGGTACCTGAGCGCTGGGCCCACCATCCAGTACCACAAGGACCGCTGGCTGGCCAAGCAGTGGACACTGGTCAGCGAGGAGCCGGTGACCAATGGCCTGAAGGATGGGGTAGTCTTCGTCCTCAAGCGCCAAGACTTCAGTCTGGTGGTGAGCACGAAGAAGATCCCCTTCTTCAAGCTCTCTGAGGAGTTTGTGGACCCCAAGTCACATAAGTTTGTCATGAGGCTGCAGTCAGAGACTTCGGTGTGAACTGCAAAGGGGGCGGGTTAGGTTATGGGCTCATGCCTGAGGAGGAGCGAGCTGCATCCAGGCCTCTCCCTTTTTTGACCACCAGAGCTTAGAGAGACCATCATGCAGGGAGAGCCGTGTAACCTCCCAGAGCCAGCGTGCATGCCCCAGGGCTCCTTCTCCTCTCTCTGCCCTCCGCCATCTCTGCTTGCCCCCCATTTGGGGGTCAGAGGCAGAGCCCTTTCCCCTTCCTGTCTCTGCTGTCTCCAAAACCCAGATTCTTGTAGCAATCTCCCGGGAGGTCGGAAGGCGTGTTGCGCGAAGGCCGGCGTTTTAGCAGGAAGAAGATCCCTCATTTGGTGCCAAAACTCAAGGGCTATTTTTGTTCCCTCCTCCACCAGCATCTCCAGATGCGGCTGGGTCCGAGGAATCGTCTCAGTTTCTTTTTTTATTACTATCTCGATTCTGGCCTTTTTTACAACTTCCCTGGATGTTTGGAGTGTGTTTTTAAATCCCCACACGCGAGGGTTTTGGAGCGTTTGCAAACGTCCCTCCAGTATCGTGGCTGCTATTGAAACCTCCCTGCTCCACCTGCAGGCAGGAAAAGACGAACTAATGATGCCGACTCTGGTATAGGAACCTCCTCTTTGGCTCTTCTCTGGGGTTTTCCAGATCCATTTTTTAACAACAAGAAGAAGACTAGTTTTAAAAAGGTTTTTTTAAATAGTGATTTTTTCCGTGTGTGCTGATCTCTGTGCTTTGTAATGGAATCCTGTGTTTTTTGTAAATAGAAACTCAAACCGGACCAGTTCCACTTCCTTGACTAACTGGGTCCAATTCCTCCTTTACACCACGGGCATCCTTACCCCACTCCGGCAGTGTAAGGGGGCCTTAAAGTGGATGCCAAGTAGGATTACACTGCTGGAGTGGCATAAAGGGGCCTTTGTGTCCAGGAGAATCAGGCTCCCCTCCATGATAAGGTTGGTGAATGTGCTGAATTGCAGGAGTTGAGCAGAATGACTCATGCTCCTTGTGCCGAGGCCTCAGGCTTTTCTCTGTCTGGAGGCTGAGCTTTGGTTTAGCAGTTGAGATTTATAGGAAAAACTGCACCAGATCTCTCCCATGCCCTAGGAATCATCCCCAGCCTCAGACAAGTAAAGCAACTGTGGCTCTTGCTTTTGTTAAAGGTCATGACTCAGCAAGGTATATGGCGGACTTTATCTCCCTAAGGTACTTACATGACCCCCATCACCACGGCATTTGGGGGGCTCACACACCCCGTGTGGTCGGGCCGTGCTGTTGTCCCCATTCTGCGGCTCAGTGACTTGCCCAAGGAATCTGTGGTGGAGAAGGGGCTCAAACCCAGATCTCGCAGGCCCAGTGGCCAAACCACTAGCCCATTCTTCCCCTGACCCCACAGCAGGTGTAACCTAGCAATGGGCCATTAACTGTAATGGAGCTCTGCTGATTTACACCCGCTGAGATTCTGGCCCATTGATGTAAATGGAACTATTCTTGTGCTGGAAGTCAGGCGTGTGCTTCAACGGCCTTGCTGGTTCAGGGTCTATCATCATCGCATGCACTTTTGGTGCGAAAACTGCCCCTCCAGTTGTGCTCCCGTATCTGTTGGCTTTACGGATGCAAACAAGTAATTGCTCCCATGAACCCTGCAGTGGCAAGCGTCGGACCGAGCTGGGTTCTGTTCTTCCTCCTGCACCGTCCACAGAGCCTGACGACAGCATCTCTGGCCTTGGTTCTCAGTGCCCCGAGCCTCGCACGGTCCCTTGCACCAGTGCACAGCCTGATGTAAAAGGCTCCGCCTCTGGATCTGGCAGTCTTCACCCTCCTTTTGTACTGGTGACCCAGGGCGCTGGAGAATCAGGTTCTTTTGTCTCCAGGGCTGGTGCAAGAAGGGGACAAAAATGCAGAGATTGCAGCTGGGTCCTGGGGCTGGCCACAGCTAATGAAATCCAGCTCTTGGCTTGGTTACAAACGGAGCTTGTCGGATCTAGAAATGAAGGCCTCCAGGTCCATTTCTCTTACTCACCCTCTGTAGATTGAATTAGTTTCAACACACCAACTGGCCCCCTGCACGAACAGGGCTCTTGTCCGTGGAACAGGGCGAAAGCCAGTTCACTTGACTTAAAAATAATTTTTGCTTCCTCCTGGCAAACTTTGTCCTGGTCTCCCCCTTTCATTTTGTTTGTGGAGCAGCATTGCTGGGCGTGCATCAAGGGCCCAATCCGGCTCCTGCGGGACTCTCCAGGGGCCCAGTTCCTGACCTTCCTGCCTCTTTACTCCAGCCCAAAGCGAGCATGTGAGATGCAGCCGTTCTGATCCGCTGGCATCTTGCACCCAACTTTGCACATGCCTCAGTGACCAGGGCCCAGACCCTGCCAGCTCCTACGCACACGCTGAGCTTTATCCTGTTGGGCCTGCTCCTCTGTGGCGCCCGGTGTTGTCGTGAGCGCGGGTTGCTAGTGCAAAGTGAGTGCAAACCAGAAAGGTCGTGTGTTCACACCCGCGTCACAATGATGCATCAAGGGGCTGACCCTGTGCCTTTCGGCATCCATGGCAATGCTCCCAATGACTTCAGTGGAGCAGGAGCAGGCCCAGAATGCACCAGATACAGGGTGATGGAGAAGTGGGCACGAGGAGACTGCTCACATGCACAAGTGTCAGGATCTGAGCAAGGCAGGGTGCAAGGCTGCGGAGGATCAGGTCCAGCAGGAGTCTCTCTTCCAAGGCCCCAAAGATTCATTCCTTCTTCCCTCCCGTGTCCTCTGGAGCCTGGAATCAGAAACCTGCAATTCGTTACCATGCCCCGGCCTCCCGCTTTGTACCGAGTCCCCCCACTCAGCTTGTGCATGTGTCTAGAACTCCCCATCCAGTGGAGACTAGAACTGTCTGTCCGTCTTCCCAGGGCCTGTATGAATTCTGCCTATGCCAACTTCAGTGCTGGGGAGAGGCCTGGGTCAGACCCACCACCTGCCGTCCCCAACTGCAAGTGGCAACATTACGATGGGCCCCTCGCTTGGCTGGTTTTCGTCTGACTTTTGTTTGTTTGTTTTTTAAGTCAGACCGACACAAAGTCTTTTTGGTTACAAATACCTCACGGGTTTTATACTGGGGCCTTTCTACCATCTGTGCCGCTGTCATTTGCAAAAGGCTGGTTGTGTGTGTTCGGTGTGAGGAGAACACCGGGGCACTGTGAGGGTACTCAGAAATGTCGGGTCGCTGTCGAGGTTGGGGGGTTGTAGGGCTCGCCAGATTTCGTCATTGTGATTTCTTTTTTCTTTTAAAGCACTAAAATTGGAGCATGAGGGGAAATTGACACTATTTTTCTCTTGAAGTCAGATCTGTGGTTAAATTTTTCCTTTTATTTTTAAAAGTAGGAGTTCCCCCTCTTCCATGCTGTTGCTCAGAGGTTTACAATCGTGGTAACTCCCAACCTCTCTAACAGCCCTGGGATGTGAACTGCCTTTCTGAGCTCAACTCCTCCAAGCTAGCCCCCCAGCTGGTGCCAGTTGCCGTAACATCTATCCATCAGAACACCTATCAGTCATAGGATGTTGTTTTGCCACCCATCACCTTAGTGTCTGGGCACCTTCCACATAATATCAACAGCAAAGTCCCTAGTGGATTTCATGGCCCTTTTTGGGGTCAAAATTTGGCTTGGGGGTAGGTTGACCCCCGCTGTGGATCTGGGTCTCCAACTCTGTACAAAGATACTCTGCTCTCTTCTTTCTCCTATTCTCTCACTGTTCTTTGATTTAATTAGCACCAGATTCACCATGCGGTTGAAGTTCACCCTATGCTGAAGTCCATGCACCGCTGAACCCTTTCAAACAGCATTGGTGGGACATTGCTGGTGCAATTGCTCTGTGCCAGCCCTTCTCCACAGCAGGGGAATTTCATCCCTTCTCTTTCTTCCCTCTTCCCAAAGCATCCTCTTCGCTTACCATACGGGTCCGGTTTTGAGCTTGGTTACACTGGTGTAAATCTGAGCAACATCAGTGGAGTCACTCTGGATTTGCACAAGTGCAGCTGAGACCAGTCTGACTGTCTTTTAGTCTTCTAGGGCTTTTAACCCTTTGTTTCAGTCTCCGTTCCACCCTGCTTTGGATCTTTGTACCTTGGCCTTCCTATCACCACACCAAGCTGCCGGCTTCCCCATCCCTCCCTGCTGGATCATCCCCCACCATGAGATCCGCCTCCCTTTATCCGGCTCAGTTAGTGTCTTGCCTCACATCCTCTTGACTTCATTTTCTTCGGGCCAGATTCCGATCCCAGTAACACTCATGTGGGGTCCCGTGAGGAGTCACTGGAGAGACTCTGGATTGACACCAGTTTCACTGAGATCAGAAACCAGACTCCAAATATCAGTGTCACAGCACATAGGTCAGTGAAGTGACTCTGGATTTACACTTGTTTAACCACGATCAGAATCCAGAGCCTGATTCCTCTTTGCTCTGCACCTAGCTTTACACCAATGCATAGCAGGTGTCAGCGATGAGATAAAGCGCAGGGCCACCGAGAATCCCAGCCCATCACTCCAATCTCTCAGACCCGTTTACATCCTTCACCTTCCCCTAGAAAACAGAGCCCTTAGCTGTAAGCCCTAGACTTCAATATTCCAAGGATAAGAGGATCCAGTTAAAACATCTGGATCATTGAAGATGCTTCATGCAAACATCTGCTTCCATTACTGCTGCCTTCCACCATCAGGGCGATTACCTTACCTTCGCCATTTCTTCTCCTCCAGATGATCTGTTAATCTGTCCATCTGTGTGTTTTCTTTCCTGATTCTCCAGGGGGATCTTTCGCTGGCACTGTTTTATGGATCAGTCACCATCGCTGTGATCATCTTGTCATGTTTCCATGTGCACATTTACAGGGATTGGGTGGCTTTTGTTGTTGTTGTTGTTGTTGTTGTTGTTGTTTTTAGTTCCAAAAAAAAAAAAATACAGACTCTTCAGTGGAGTGAGATTGTAAATGTAGAGGTTTTAGGGGGGTTGTTTTTCCACTCTGAGTTTAGGGGGAAAGGTTCTTTGGGGTTTTTGTTTTGTTTTGATTTTTACAGAGCTGATATCTTGTGCATGCATGTAGAAAATTGTAAAATGTAAAATTGTTTTTTAATATATAAAAAGTTTGTTTTTACAGTTTGCAGTGAATCTAAGCATTATGGCCGTGTTAGGAACTTTGGGTTTTTTTCATAAATATAGGAACTAAAACTGTACAAATTTTTTTTTATATAAAATAAACACATTTGACATTTTCCTTTTCCTTCTTTTGTCTGTGACTTTGTTACTAAATTGAAACAGAGATTTCTCTTCGCTGGTGGTTCTCAACCTGTACTGTACCAGTGCCAATATGGGAAGGGCGGCGTGGTCCCGATAGGCAGCATGACCTAGTGGTTAGAGCACTAGACTGGAACTCTGTTGCCAGCTTTGATGCTGGATAACCTTGGGCCAGTCAGGTCCCCTCTCTGTGCCTCAGTTTCCCCATCTGTAAAACAGGGCTGATAATGCCAATAGAAGAAAATTCTGGCAGGGCTATTAAACCTCATGCTTCAGGGCTTAAGCTAGTCTCTTAACTATTTAGCAGTCAGGAGGGAACCTATCATGGGGGGCAGAGTACCTTACCTATGCCTAGGGTGACGTTTCTTCCACTTTCCTCTGAAGCAGTTGGTGCTGGACCACTGTCCGAGATGGGATACTGGGATAGATGGACCATGACGGGTCTGATTCAGTCCAACAGTTCCTAGCCCCTAAAGATCTAAGCAAGGGAGCTCCTCCCCCCGTTTCCTACGGGAGCCCATTTCCCAGGTAAAGATCTCATTGCCCTCATGAACTCTGATGGTGTCAGCTCTGTGGGATATAAACTGATTCTCAGCTGCTTCTTACGCCGCAGAGCTGCAGGTGTTACCATTGGGCTGGGCTGGACACAGGCAGAAGCGAGGGTAATAGTGTTTCCCCCAGTATTCTTGGTTCCTGTACATTACGCCTGTTTGTTTTTAAAACCACCAGCTGTGGGTTAGGGTGTGTGCGTAGTAGGGGAGGAGGTGGGGTGATGGAGGGAAGTTGGTTTTTCCTCTAAGCTCACTCAGTGATCACGGGCTATGTACACTTTTCCAGCGATTGCAAAGAATCTCAGAACAGACCGCCGGGGGGGAGATGGATCATGTGACCACCGCAGAGAGTTTCTTCAAACACTGAACAGGAAACTTTATCCCAGTAAGGGAAAATGCATTCTCCTTCTGGCTGCACTGTGGAGTTTCTGCCCTATAACCTTCCCCACTCTTGCCAGACTTCCTGTTACAATTTAAAGAGCACGACACAATCACAGAACTGAGAATCAGGTCTTTTGGGGTGTAGTTAGTTTCATTGTTTCCCTTGTATAGCTACAAAGATCCAGATCCTGAAATAAGAACATGCGATTGGCCATACCAGGTCAGACCAATGGTGCGTCTAGCCTGGTGTCCTCTCTCTGACAGTGCCCAGTGCCAGATGCCCCAGAGGGAACGAGCAGAACAGGGCGATGATCCAGTGATCCAGCCCCTGTCGTCCAGTCCCAGCATCTGGCAGTCTGAGGTTTAGGCACAATGGGAGTTAGGAAGCAAGGAGCTCGCACCCTTGCCCCAGTTAGGAGCCGCAGTGACTTGAAACAAGAACAGGAGCGCTTGTGGCATGATTACTAACACATTTATTTATCTGTTAGTCTCTAAGGTGCCCCAAGTGCTCCTGTTCTTTTTGTGGACACAGACAAACATGGCTGTTTCTCTGACAGTGACTTGGCTCCGTCTTCTGGCACGCAGCAGCCCACCTACACAGAGCGGCTCCCCTAGTCAGTTTCCCTTGGTGTGTGAACCAACCTACCCAAAGCGGGGAAAGAACCACTTGAAAAATAGGAAAATGTGATTGTAGAAAACACGCCAGTTAGCCAGGGTGGGGGTAGTTCAAGCTACTTTTAATCCGTTTCTACCTAGACTGGATTCCAGGCCTCTATTTTCCCTCCAGATTTGTCCCCTACTTTAAAGGTGGTGAAAAAAGGTTCCACTCCCTCTATGACCAATGGGAATGTTGTTGTTACAAGGGAAGACGAAGATATTTAACTAAAAGGGAAAACGAGGAAGGTGGGTGAGAGTGGAAAGAATGCGGGTGAGTGAAATGATGATGGAGGGGTTTGGAGTCTTCTGGACGCCTCTCTGAGCACTGCGTGGCACTGGAAACATCCTGTATTTTCTCCCTTTTCCCCAGGAGAAGAGCTGGGTCTCAGACGCCCTCCCCACCCAGTTGGCCTGTGCTGATGGCCAGTGTTCCCCTTGATGGATCACTCTGAGCAATGTTAGTCTGTGTCATGCCTCGAGCTGCACGTCTGAATCCCTTTGCCCCTCCTTGGTTCCCTCCCGCGTGGCCTTCATGAGTAAAGCCGGTTCATTCTCTAATTAAGTTCCATTAAGGCAGACGCAGAGGATATCTTTGAGATGAGACCATGGGGCAGAAATCTAATTATGGAGAGCTTGCATCACAGAGCATGTTTTTCCCTCCCTGGTGGAGTCTTCCCCCTCGCTCTGCGTTATTTTTTTCCATTGCACCTTTGTTGTTTGTTCCCTGCGAACTTTGCCACCTGCTCTCGGACATGGTGTCATTTGTCAAGGGTGACTGACTGTGAGGCTCCTTAGTCCGGCAGACAAAGCACTTAACTGGGTCTTGGCAGACCTGAGGCCAGTCCCAGCTGTGCCCGAGACGCTCTGTGTTTCGGTAGGCAAGTCGGTTCCCCTCTGCGGGCTTCCGTTTCCCCAGCTTGGAGCTCCCCAGGGGACTAACGGGGCTTTCCACCAGCTGCGGATCTGGCCCTAGCGCTGCTGATGGCAGAAGGGGACTGGAGTCAAGAGGGAAACCAGAGGCCAGAAGGGTCAGTGTAATTCATGGAAAAGAGCAACAACCCAACCAAAAACGAGAGGCAGGAAAAATGCCCAGGAGCTGGGAAAAAGGAGATGACAGTGAACATGCGATGACAGGAATCTGCCCCAAGAGGGGGCTCCAACCAAAAAAAAGGAGGCACATGGTCTCTGCACCCCACACCGGAGCCGGCCATTAGGGGTCGTGCTCCACCGGGCAGCAGCCCAGAGCTGCAATTTCAGGGGGAATTATCTGAGCCAAATCAGAGGGAATTGGAGATTTATCTACAACGCCCCCCACCCCCCCTCACACACACCCAGGACACTTGTTTAAAAGGCCTTGCAGGGCAGTGGGACTTTATTCCAACTCACGGGGGCTCTGCGGACAATTAGCAGCTCAGATCCCATGGGGGGAGCAAGTCTCGGATCAGTAGCTAGGGGAGGGCCAGATAAATCAACACCTCCTTCCCCCCAGGCTCCCTGAAACAACCGAACATTTCCGAGGCTCAGAAAAAGCCAGTGAAATTCCCCTCCCCTGTTTGGGCCATACACCCCTCCCCCGGCCGGTAGTTTATTTGTCTTCCGGTAGCGCCGGAGGGAGCCCTTCTCGTGGACCTAGCCCCCCACGGTGCTAGGCGCTGTACAGACACAACAGAAAGATGAGGCGTGCCCCAAAGAGCCTACAGTAGAAGACAAGAGACTACAGGTGGCTACAGACAGACGGGGCAGCACAAGGAAACAGGGAGCCAGTCCAGGTTCTGATGGGCAGGTCTCAGCTCACCAAGTTCGTTGGGAGCCTCATGCCAAAGGAGAGGGATCTGGGCCACGTGGCAGATTTGCTCCACAGAGCAGAGGGGTCCGCGAAGGCCTGTTGAATACCCCATGCCGATACGGCAAGCAGCTCGTCCGTCTAATGCGTTCGTCTGAAGTGGCTGGCACCTCCAAAGCCCAGTGGCCGGATCCGATGTGGAGGCAGCTGGAGCGTGCCCAGCAAATGCCTCCCCTGCACGGCTCTGGTGACAATCCTGACAGCACCGCCTGGAAGCTTAAGCGGCGGAGCCGAGGCAGGAAACTAAGAGCTGGTTGACACACAGACGTTGCCCTGGGATAAGTAAAACCAGGTTAGTTGGCCCAGGGCAAGCCCCTGCATGGGTACTGCTCACAGCTGGATTATAGAGAGTTAGCCTAATTTGGTCAATGGCCCAGCCAGAGTAGGGGTGAGGCCAGAGGCAGCTCTAATTTACACCAGGGGCCCTAAAGACCAGGTTTGAACCGGGCAGCTCCCTGATGGTTGAAATATGGGCAAGTCCCCAGTGTAATTTCATGTGTCTAAGATCACGGCCCATGGCCAAGAGCAGGGGCTTGAATCATAGCCACAGAGGGGCTGGGGGAATGGTCTGCTGCTCAATCACCAGTTGGGGGCGGTGGGGACAGGATATTCCATTTATAACCCCCGGCACACCATCCTCCACCCCCAGAAATCCCACGTCTGTGAGGGAGGTGTGAGCATACGAATAGCACCTTGCTTTTTTGCAGACAACGACTATAAAAAGATCCACCCCGCGGAAATGTCAGCCACGAAAAGTTCAGCACTAGGCAGCAGCAGTGGCATAGATCATTGTGTGTGCACGTGCACATGAGCACATGTGTGACACACAAACACAAGTGTGTGTGCGGGCACATGCGCTGCAGAATGATCCAGTGATCAGCACCTGCTATTTCATGGCAGGAGTGCCGGGTGGGTTGCTAGGGAGAGTTTGCTTAGCAAATAGAACAACATTGAGGGGGGGTTCTCCCCCACAAAAAAATCATTCTGTTTTCTTTGAAACCAGACCCCAGGCCCATTGCCCCCACCAACCCACTTGTGCCTCATCGTCCTCAGAATGAGTCACCTGACAAAGGTGCCATGGTTTCGGGGCGTGAGTCATTTCCTTTGACTTTTGCATTGTCTTATTTTCCCCTTCCACCTTTTCCATGAAAGATCCAGCCCCGTCTCTTCCTCAGAGAGGACTGTGGATAGCAGCAAATTCATTTAGCATTGGGGTACCCTCATGCCCCTGGATGTAATTCTCCGTGGCACCTCACAGAGCATGAAACGCCAGCACATGGAATCAGCAGCGTCTCACACTCAGTTTGCACCAGTGCAAATGGCTGGGTAAGGTGCAGGGCTCTGGGGAATCAGGCCTGCATGCTAGGAAGTGCATGGGGTAGGAGGCTGAAGGCGCAGTCAATACCTGCTGGTGGACTATTTCTGTGACAAATATGCTACAAACTATGGTGCTTATGTAAACAACTCCCTCATCTCAGCCACAGCGCTCAGCCCAGCTGTGCGAGATTGGCCGACAGACTCTGGGGCACGTCTATACTAGCAAAGAAGAGGCCTCCAGATCACCGAGTCTGCTAAACCATTGGAGCAAACATCTTGGGGCCAGAGCTAAGACAGGGGCCAAATTGCCCTGTCTCCTTGTGCCAGCCCCCTCCATGGAGAGGGCCATGGGGTTTGCATTTCAGGCGGTCTTTGGCCTAACATGCATCCCTGCTATAGGGCCGGAGGAACAGTTCTGCCCTGACCCCGCCCCCTCCCAACTTGACCACGCCCCCTCCCCTTTGGTCCTCCCATGCTCTGTTCCTGCTCCGCCCCCAGCATGGCCCCTTCCGAGATGCTGCATGTGGCTGCAGGTGTCAAGGGCCTCGGGGCAACAATGAACTGGACCAACAGGTGTTGCCTTGTCTGCACTCCGGCACCCTCTGCTGCTGGCCCCAGGGAACTGCACTGTCCCTAGGCCTGGCGTGACATCCTGAACCCAGCCCACGTGAACTTGCCAAGTCAAATCAAGCTGTGATCTTGTGGTGGGACTTTTTGTCGGACGCAATCACGAGTTCCCAGTCAGACCCAGCACCATTGCCTCCAGGGGGTCAGAATCCCCCGGTGCGCAGAATGAAAAAAAACCCAACTAGAAATTCCATCAGACCCCTGATGCTGAGCGGTGAATACCCCCGACTTGCTATTTGGTGTCTGGACTTTTGTGGACCATTCAGATCAAAAAATGGGGCCCGGAAAAATGTTTACATTACAGATAAGTGCATTTCTGTGAACACAAGTACAAACTCCCAGAAAGAGGAAGCAGCTTCGCTATCTGCGTTTAATCAGGAGGTTAAAACATGAGTTATTTCTTCTTTTGCTCAGTTTTCATTTCAAGGGTTGGATTCTCAGCTCCCTTCGTGGTGTGAATCTGAAGTAACTACTGGCTTCAGTGCAGCGATTAATTCACTTGCACCTTGTGCTTGCTGTGGAAAGCAGGAGGAGTTGTGCGGCCTGAGACCTTAGTCTAGCCAGAGATGATAAAACTGCCCTCACAGAGTGCATTAAAGATTGTGAAATGCTCAGATAACCGAGTACTGGGGGCCATGTAAGTACCCAAGTAAAATGTTACTGCCTTGGCATAGTAGAATTGTACCCCTTGTCCCAACGTGAGTGACAACACAAGGTACAAGGCAATGGGACGCCAGAGCCTTCTGCATTTTCACTGGTGTCCCTGAGATCCGACGCGGCCCACTGCGGCTTTTTAGACATGCCTATCCAAGCTTCAGCATCCGCAGCTGAACCTGGCCTCCTTCGCTGTGGGCCTGTGACGATCTGGGGACATTCTCTGAACAGTGCAGGAATTCGGTATGAGATGATGAGCGTTCTGGGCGTATCTGTATCGAGCTGAAAACTCCATTTTGAAGGTGCAGCCTTTTCTCTGGTGTCCATTTGCATCTGTGTGGGACCAAAACTCCAGCAGAGCTGTAGTGGTCCAAGGCTGAAGCGGACCAAGGCTGGAAATAACAGGTCGTTAAATTGGGAGTGCTTGCCCATTGAAACAGAATTGCTCTAAACAATAGACTGGCTTCCAACCAGGAGAACTGGGTTAGAGGTTGCCTGGCAGCGTCAGAAGGCTCAGATCCTCAAAGGCATCTGCTGCCAATGAGAGTTAGGCACCTAAATATCTCTGAGGATCAGGGGTCAAGCCACCTGGGATTGGGGGGTCTGGAACTATGTGAGGAGGCTGAGCAGGAAACCAGCTGACAAAGGGGGATAAATGTTACAAAAGGGCAGAAGCCACCTCATTCAGGGCCCATTCTTCTTTGGCTCAAGAGGAGCGAGAAGCAACCCAGCATGTAGGCGCTTAATGAGCCAGGGGACCCTGCCTACCTACCTGAGCACAGCTGGTCCCCTCCGGACTCCGCTGGGAAGGGTGAGCGAGTGGGGGGCCCTGCGGGTTGGAGGTGAGTGGTCTGTGGGAGCTGGACTCCCTTGTGCTTTCTCTGGTCACTGACAGCGATGGGGTTAGAATCCAGGGCCTGGCGTGCGCCTCTGAGAGACGTCAGTGGTCACCCCTTTGGGTGGGGGTCAGGCAGAGGGCGTGTTAAGAAATGGCTGGTGGGTCAGCACTGAGCCAGGGGCTACGTCCTGGACAGAGGGCTCCAGCCCTCGGGAGGGGGTGGTACACAGAGGGTCTGTGCCCCAGGGCTGTGTTCAGGCTTCAGAGCCTTAAATCATCCAGAGGCAGGGTTCCCTCACAGCGGTCTAGCGAGTGGCTGAGAGGGGCGCTCACCTGGGGCTGGGATATGGCCTAATCCTGCTTTCTTTGCAAACTCCCAACTCCCACCAGTTCCAGAATCGGGGCCAGCTGTGTTTCAAACATTAAATATTACCTTATTGGATGAAATCCTGTGAATTACATACACACACACACATGACCCCACCCCCATTAGATTGCTCTACAATTTTGATACTCCCGGAACCAAAAACAGTCCCCAATCTTACTAGGATTTAGACACGTACTTAACATTATGGAGAATCAGGGCCAAAGTTTGCCATCCACAAGAGAGCAGCACCACAATCAACAGTCCAGTGCCAGGCAGGGTTTTAGGATTCCTGGGTTCTGTTTTCTTGCTCTGTTGCTGGCTTGAGAGGCACGGTCACTTTGCCTTTCTGTGCCTCAGTTTCCCTTTCTAAATGGGGCTGTTGATATGCACTCCCACTTGCAAAGCACCGTGAGATCTACAGGAGAAAAGCGCCGTGTAAGGGGTGAGATTGACTGTCACCTCCCTTCTTCATCAAGGGACAAGGGGAAGATTTGGAGCGGGCTGGGATTGGCGTACAGAGCTTTCTTCAAAAGTGACCAAAGCCTCTGTAGTTTCTCCATGTGTTGGCATCGCGCTGAGGGACCAGGAAGCTCTGACAGGGTCTGATGTCCTGGGATCGCTGCACGGGGCTGCGCTATCAGCTGCTGCGTTCTGGTCAATCTAAGAGAAGCAAAATCCACATGAAAATGGTCTGGAAGGAAGCCAGAGAAGAGATCAAAGGCTTCCCCAGGCACTTCCCTTTCAGCACACAGCCGCCCTTGACTTGTGGGTGCTGGGCACAGGATGGGAGCTGGCAAGAGAGGCAGAAATCCAGCCCTCCTGCCCAGGCCCGAGATTCTGGACTAATCGCACATCCGACTCTCCAGGAGCCCGACTGCTTGGGGTCAGCTGTGGAGTTTGCATCACGACCACTTGTCTCTGGGCGCCTCCCCGGTGACCTGCAAACTCCTCTGTGCTTTGAGCCCAGCTAGGACAGGCCTGAGAAGTTCTCATTCTCCTCTCACACCTGTGTCATTCCTGCTTTGGGCTGGTGGAAAGAAGAGCAGGATCAGGCGCTCAGTGAGATGGCATGAGCAAAGCCCCTGCAGGCAGATGGACAACTCCCTCCTCACTCCCAAACCAGGAAGGGGTTAACGACCTCCTATGGTCACAATCAGCCCCACCTGCGGCCTCAGGTGTGCCAGAGCTGAGACTTGGAGGAGGAAAGGCTGCATCCACTGCTCGCCAGGCAGCTGTGGGGAGACTGGTCTCCAGTGAGCTCTGGTGTTCTTCATTGTCTCTGGGCTGCTCTGGCTCTCTGGATGGGATGGGCTCCCTCAGAGGCACCCAGCCGGCAGGACTGCTGTCACCCAGGGATTGACCTTCAAGGTAAGTCACCCAGGTTGGGATGGGGAGAGGCAGCCTTTGGCGACGCCCCATGCTAAGTGGGTATTAATAGCACCCAGCTCTTAGTGAGGAGTGGATGAAAAGTGCAAGTGTGTCACGTGGGAGGGTTAAAAACCTCCTAACTGCATCTGTTTAGCAGCTGCCCTTCATCCAGCCCTGGCTCCTAGCTGTGTCCAAGATGGAGACATGCCCACAGGCTAGTCAAGAACTAAGGTCTGGGTGGAGGGGATTTTGCTGTTGGGGAAGGAGTATGTGGGTGGGTGGGACAGGGGTGGCAGAAGGAGAGAGACATCCAGGGAGAAAGAGAGAGACCGAGCAGGACAAAGAGCCCAGCAGACACCGCCTGGAAGCTGGGAGCAGGGTGTCCAAGAGGGGTCCCTGGAAAGAGCAGCTGTCGTGGGTGCTGCAGTCAGTCAGAACTAAGCGTGAAGTTTTGCCATAGGCATCAGGGGCCAAGGATTTCACCCTACTTCTGGTAGCAGCTGCTGGCCTGTTGCTCTTTATTTTCAGAAAGTAAAACCAAGGAGCAGTGACTTCTTGCCTGGCTGCGGGAAGGATCTGGGTCAGAGAGAGCTTGTTCGTCTTTCTTGGTGCTTAGATTCAGCATCTCCGCATGGGTCTGATTCCACGCCTGCAATACAAAATACAGCCACAGTAGATGGATCTTCGCCTGTGTGTGTGAATAGAGTGACCCATGGCTGCCTGCCTAGGGGGTGTTCTGAAATGCTTCCCAAATGTGAATGGATGGAGCTTTGTTGCACTCTTGCTAAGCATTGTTATTCCCATGTGGGGAAACTGAGTCACACAGGTGCAGTGGGTTGCCTGGAGACAGAGCTAGGCACAGAGCCTGGGTGTCTGTCACTGGGCACTGTTCCCATGAGAACTAAGAGCCATAGTTTCAATCCACTTTTGTATTGGTGCAGGTCTGCTGGAATCAAGGGAGGTATGTGGGCATGAATCTGGATTAACACAGGGGCTGAATCAGGCCCTAAATTTGAAAAAATGGTTTAAGGCAATCTAGGAATAAAGCCCCATTCGTGCGCAGGTGCTCACACCCAGGCTTTCTAAGCCGTGGAGTCATTGCAATAGAAACTCATAAGTGGCGCTGTGGGATGAGCGCTTGGAGATCTATGGATGCAAGCAGGGTCTGGATCACTTACGCCTCCATTTTACAGATGAGGAAATTGAGGCCTGGTGGAGAGCCTGGCAGAGGAACAGAGTGCAGGATTCTGAACTCTCAGCCCCTTGCTCTCTCTCTCCATTCGGCTGGGCTAGCTCAAAGAGCGAGCTGGGTTCTAATCCTGGCACAGATGGTCATTTGTTGGGTGGCAGGAGGGGAGGGAAATATGTCTTAGGGACCTACCTCCGGATGGGGGATAACATGGGCTGCACCGTGAACCTCCTGATTGTCCTTTGAATCAGAGTCTGCAATACAAAGCAGCGAGCTGGTAATAAACCCACAAAGAAAAACAAGCCAAGGAAAAGCAGGTTATGTAAAAATCTGTTGCTCCTCACCCCTTCCTGCTCAGAGCAATAATGGGGACTTGGCCCCAGCCCCTCAAAGGGATTTAGGCAATTAATTCCCATTGAAATCAGGCCAACAGGAGTCAGGCCCTTAAATACCTTTGGGGCAGGGACTGTCTTTGTTTCCTGTGTTCTTACAGCTCCTAGCATCCTGGGGTCCCGGGCCATGGCTGAGGCTCCAGGTTCCACTGCAATATGAGTAACTAATGCATGTTTGTAGGATTTAGCCCTAACTGGGCTGAGCAGTGGAAACTGGCAATGCTCAATGAACGGAAAGTGCAAAAGGGAAAGGAAAACAGACCATGATGGGGTGGGGGGTATCTTGTTTGCAGTGTTATTGTAGCCATGTTGGTCCCAGGCTATTAGAGAGACCATCCCATTGAGAGTCCATGAGGTCTGTGCTCCTAAATCACTTGAGTCCAGATCTTTAAAGATGTCTGGGTGCCTAAATCCTGGTAAAATCAGGCCATCGGTGGGAGTTAGGCCTTAAATAATTTTGAGGTTCTGGCCCTGGGGCAGCCCCTCATCCTAACTACTCAGATACCCCAATGATGGGCACAGCACAGTGTGAATATAACGGAAGGAGGGGAGTGAATCTTACCCGAGGATTGATCAATGGACCCCGCTCTGCTGCGGCTTTCTGAGGAACAAAACCAAAGGGCGGCGTTAACTGAAATCACCGGGGGGATAAATGGTTTTTACGTTCTTCTGCATTCTCCAAAGAAAGCCGCGTGGTGGTGAGGAAGACTGAGGGAGGCAGGGCGTGGGGGGCAAAGGGCTTTGGCAGGAGACTCTAGAGCAGGGGTTGGCAGCCTTTCAGCTGTGCTGTGCCGAGTCTTCATTAGTCACTCTGATTTAAAGTTTCACGTGCCAGTCATACGTTAACGTTTTTAGAAGGGCTCTTTCTCTAAGTCTATATTATAGAACTAAACTATTGTTGTAGGGAAAGTAAATAATGTTTTAAAAATGTTTAAGAAGCTTCATTTAAAACTAAATTGAAATGCAGAGCCCCCCAGACCAGTGGCCAGGACCGTGGCAGTGTGAGTGTCACTGAAAATCAGCTTGCGTGCTGCCTTCGGCACATGTGCCATAGGTTGCCTACCCCTCCTCTAAAGTGAAATTTCAACACTGACTCCCTTAATGAGCTGGCTAGTGTGTGAGTGCATCGTTGCTCTCTACTGGATGAAATCAAAACTACCCCATGGTGTCAAAGACCCTACACGGCTAGCCACTGATGGGGATTCTCCTGTAGCTCAGGTGGCAGGGGCCTGAGGTTTGGGAGCAGCAGGATCTAAAGTCTGACCCTGCGGGGGCCCCCGCATGCAGCATAAGTCCCGAAGGGCTGGGGGGGCCTGTAGCAATGTTGTTTTCTGGCGTAGTGATGTGCCGCTGCCACGACGCAGGGGCATCGTATTGCACGAGGCGCACAAGGTCACACTGCACAGAGAATGCTGCTGAGCCTCAGCCTGCCTCTGATCTCAATGCGCAGCCCAGGTTTGTTTCAGTGTCGAGACCCCAAAAGAAGGACCATCCGGTTTAAAACCAGGCAGCTGACCTGCCTAATTCAGAGTCACCTTTCACTGAAGTTAACCTGGATTTGCACCAGGGCAGTTGAGATCAGAATCGAGCCTGGAATTTCCAGGCTAACAGAGTCAGGCCACACCCGCACCTCTCTCTGTGGTCTTCCTGTATGTGAAATACAGGGTGATCAACGCAATAACTAGGAACGCCGGCGGGACCCAGTACTTGATCGAGCTGGAAGCTGAGGTGCCTACAAAGGGAAGAGAAGGAATTGAGTCACAGCCAGGGCCAATTCCTCACTGGTGTAAACCCTTACAGCTCCAGGGATGGCGACAGAGCCGGGCTGATTCAGAGCAGCCTTGAAAGGGTCTCCAGTTAGTTTACTCCACAAACCCGCTTGTCACTTTGCCCTATATTGTAATGGTAGCACCGAGAGGGCTGGCCCTTGGGTGCTGCCTCTGCCCCATGGAGCTTACAGTCAAAGCAGAAAAAGGGCAGGAAGGGAAACTGAGGCAAGGGGTGGGAGTAGAACTCAAGGCTTCTGAGTCCCAGGCCAGTGCTCTAACCAGTAGGCCGCAGACCTATCTAGTGAATGTGCTGAGCTGTGGGTGGGAATACTGAGTCTGACCGTGGCAGTGCTTGCTCAGGGACACCGTGCTGGAATTCTTGCTCTCCCCCCTGCAGATGGTGCAGGTGTAGTTCAGGAAGCCATCGGCTGGCTTCTGGGTGATGTGGAGAACAGGCTTCTTGGACAGAACGTGCCTTTTCCCGGGCTGCTGCCAACTGTACTTGACGTCCCCGCCTCCTTCCTGCATGGTGCAGGTCAAGGTGATGTTGCAGATCCCCTCCCCGAAGTGGATTGCAATCACTGGCTTTGACAGCTGCTCTGCTGGGTTGACACAGGGACAATCATCATCATCATCATCCTTTCCTCACCAAGCACCTCACACAGGGAGGTCAGGATCATCCTGCCCATTGCACAGATAGGGAAACTGAGGCATGGAGCAGGGGGAAATGACTTGCCCACGGTCACCCAGCAGGCCAGTGGCAGAGCTGAGGCTAGAACTTGGGTCTTCAGAGTCCCAATCCAGTGCTCTAGGCACATGTGTGGCAGATCCAACTGCAGTGCCTGCAAATTCAGCTGCCAGTAATTGCAGTCAGAGCCGGCTCCAGGCACCAGCAAAGGAAGCAGGTGCTTGGGGCAGCACGTCCAGGGTCTGTGGTGGCAATTTGGTGGCAGGTCTCTCGGTCCCTCTCAGAGCGAAGGACCCGCCTCCGAATTGCTGCTGAAGAATGACGCGGTGCAGCTGAGCTGCTGCTGAAGGGCTGCAGATCGGGGCTTTTTTTTTTTTTTTTTTTTGCCACTTCACCACTTGAGGCGGCAAAAAAGCTGGAGCCGGCCCTGGAGGGAGTAAATCCTAGGACCTAATCTTTATGATCTGTATTGTGGTGGCCCAGGGCCCCCGGGGCTAGGTGCCGTACAACCACAGACCAAAGAGATGGCCTCTGCCCCAGAGAGCTTCCAGTCACCTCTGTTTGCAGTTTGTGTGGGATGCTAAAGGCTGACATTCTGAAAGTCACCTAATGACTTGGACACATAAGCAGCTTCTGGGGAGCTGAGGCACTTAGCCGTCATTGGCTTTTCAGGAGATCTCGACTCGCCAAATTTTCTTGGAAATTTGTACCCAGTGTGCCTAGAAGTGACACCGCACCAGCAGGACAGAGAGCTGCTTTCGAGAAACTGTAGCTTGGCTAATAAAGCAGCCCTGGGGAGGGAAGGGTTAGCATTAAAGTCTGTATTGAGTGGCTTTTTGGTGGGGAGGAGGGTACACGCTGAGTGGAGGCACCCAGGTCTGGAATGGGGCAGATGCTGCTATCCTTTCTCTCTTAATACAGCTTCATTTCTCGTTTGCTTTGTCTTTGGCTGTGTGCTGAGCAGAGGTTTTCCTTGAGCGGCTCGTGGCAGGGCCTCAATCACGCCGATGCCTGTGTGGCTACAGTTACACCCAGTTCAAATTTCTGAGTCATTCGAACCATTTCCCAACCTGCTGGAGTCTGCCATGTCCCCTTCTGCAAGAAATCCCATTTGGCTTATCTGAGTGGCTTCACTCCTGCGTAACAGCTCAGCGAGGGGAGTGGGGGCTCACCCTGAATGCGGTTGGCAGAGCTCTCTGCCCAAGACTTACTGGTTTTGCGCCCAGTGGTGTCCTTTCCCGGGATGAGAACTGTTGCGTTGGGCGTTGTGGGTCCTCCTCCTGCGGAGGTGGCTGTGTTTGTAGTGACCCATGTTGCATTTCTGTCTGTTCTCTCTGCTGTCCAGGTGAGGTAGTTCGCTGTTTCTCCGAGACGCCCCCTTTCCCCCGTGTCTTTGGACAATTGTCCTTGTTCTGCTGCTCTGGCAACTGCAAAAATTGTAACAGGTTTTGTTTTTTTGTTTTCAAATGAAAAATTGCACATTAGCACTTCATAGACACAGCATTTTTGTGTGCTGTTTCTACAGTGCCCGCATCAGTGGGGTGCTGGTCCATGAACAGGGCTCCTAGGTACTACAACAATACAGATAATTAATATTAATTGCCAACCCAAGCGTTAAAAACCAGGAGGCATGCTCCCAAAAATCCACACAGCTTATTAAAATCTCATATTTTTCAGCTAGTAAATAACTTATGATTCTCTCTGTTTGGCTCCTGATTTCTGGGCCTCCAAGATACAATTGCTTTATGTTTTCAGACTTTTTGCTTTCTAATCCCACAGGCTAGAAATGTGTGCTTTCTTTGTTTCTTTGTTTGTTAAACAAATAAAGGAAGTGGAGATTATTATCTAATCGCAGGATTCCAGGAACAGGCATTTTGAAAAACACCAAACACCGTGAACAGAACTGGGCAAAAAATATGTCAGTGAATGGTAAATTTGCCCCGCACAATTTTTTTTTCAGGGAACCAAAACTATTTGGAAATTTAGGTTGAATTCAGCAAATAGTTTGTACAGGAAAAAAAAATTCTTTTTTTGCAGGGTGTGAAGGGGAAATGTCAAATCAAACCATTTTGATTCAAATCAACGTTTTCAAAACATTTCATTTGACCCAAACTAATTTTTGTTTGTTTGTTTATTTATATTTTTGTTTCAGCGAGGGGAAGAACAACAAAAAAAATACCAGTTTTGGTTCAAAACAATCTGACTTTTTAGATTTTTGGTTTGGTGACTGAACTGAAAAAATCAGTTATTTGCCCAGCTCCAATTGCGAGACTCGCGATACAGTCACAAGAGTTGGCAATACTGGGACTAATCCAGACCTGGCCTACGTTGGTGCAGCTCCAGCTGAGGTCAATGAAGCCGTATCAGCTAACGCCAGCTCTGCCTTTACCCCCCTCTCTTCTGCGTAAAACACACATTGCCATTCAGCAGGCCAGATTCTCTCATCTGATCCTGCCCCTCTGCTCCACTCAGGCAGCACCGATTTCTTTGTGACCTCAAAGCATCACAATACTAATCTAAAAGGTAAAACAAGATCGAATAATAAACGTATACAGGTCTCACTGAAAGGTGATGATGTTGACTAGAAGGATCACCAGCTCTATCATCATCTTGTTCATCATTCTGATCACTGACGAGAGTGTCCAGGGCAAATTGTTCTGACCACAGGCATAGCTGATTGTGTGGCTACCCCTTCTTATGGAGTCACAAATAAGGTCTTGTAGAAGCTCAGATCCCACTGGGCCCTTGAAGGACACAGGAAGTCATTCATCATCCACATTTTTTCACCCATGTGACAATGGTGATCCAACATCTGGTGTCATCCAAATCTGCGTTTGCCAAGATGCTCTTGTGACATGTTCTTCGAAACTGTCCACATGGTGGGCGTTTGCCCAGTGACTTGTCGATGTCTAGACTGAGAGGAAAGCAATTGAGGTCTCTTGGGGTCTCCTTTTCTTTCTTTCTATGGTCTGGTCATACGACACTGCTACCAACTTCCTTACTGCAGAAATTGCAGCTTGTCCATCAATCTCTTCTAATTTGGCAGGATCTCTGAAGTAGTATGCTCCCTTCGTGCTGACAATATTAAACACAGATTTTTCTCCCCCAATACCAGATAAGGATGACACAGAGTCACATCCTATGAATGCGTGTGCAGCCAGGAAGTATGTTGCAGAAATCAGGAGTGATTGCGTCGCAGATTGCGTGCATGGAGATAGAGTGATGCTTGCCGGTTGCGCTTATCTGGCCCCCATCGCTGTAGGTTGTACATTAATCCTTAATGTAGTTATCCTTGCAACACCCCTGTGAGGCAGGGCAGAGCTATTGACCTCGTTGCACACATGGGAGAACTGAGGCACAGAGCCTGGGGAACCAATGGGCAGTGGCGCTGGAACATTTTTTATAGTGGGGGTGGTGAAATCCAGCAAAACTATCCCCAAACTCTTTACCTTATGTCCTCTTGCCCCCAGAGCTGGGGCTGGGAGCAGGGCCATGTCTCCAGGAGGGGAGGGCACATGGACAAGAATAAGGGGGCTGAGGCTGGGGCCCTGGCTTGGGGCAGGCGCGGGGCCAGTAGCGGAGTCCCGCATGCAGGGCTGACAGCGGGGACCTTGCGCATGGGGCCAGCAGCCAGGACCCCACATAAAACCTGGGGGCGCTGCAGCAGCCCTTCACCCCTACTGCCCGTGCCAATAGGCATTAGATACCGAAATACTTCTGAGGATCAGCGTCTAAGTGACTTGCCCAAAGTCCTGCAGCAAATCTGTGGCACAGCAGTGCAGGCACTAGAATCCTCTTGTATCTAGGCCAGTGTTTCTCAACCTTTTTGATTCCAGGGACTGTTTGCTGCCTTCCTAAACTGTGTCAGGGAGATCTCAGGAACTGGCGCCGTTCCACAGACTGGACATTGAGAAACACTCTCCTAGGCTACCTGCCAGCTGAGCATCCCTGGGACAGTGTGGAGGAGTTATCAGTTGCTGTGGAGTTGGTATGGGCATTGCTCTGTCCTCAACCCCCCCTTTCTTGGCTCCTGTCCTGCGTGATCCATCTACCTACCTACTGAATCTAATCTAACATGGTACATGACTGGCTGGTCTTGATCCTGTGAGTTGGTGCATGCTCTAATCTCTTTGGGCCTGGGCACACTAGGATGAAAAGAGTTTTCTTTAAAACATGTTCAAAAATACCCCCATTTAATCCAGGTGTGCACAGGCCCCTAGTAGAAATGAACCGAAATGCGAGAATGAAAGCCTTGATTGTCACTGCTCGGAAATATTGCAGGTGCTCAGTGCAGAGAGATGGTTGCAAACAAAAGAAAGGGTGAGTGAGTGATTAATATTTAGAGACATGCACAATCCGGAGTAACCAGGTCAGGCTACTGAGATTGACAGCTTGATGGGCCTCTCTCTTATCCCAAGTATCAGAGGGTAGCCATGTTAGTCTGTATCCACAAAAACAAGGAGGAGTCCGGTGGCACCTTAAAGACTAACAGATTTATTTGGGCATAAGCTTTCATGGGTAAAAAACCCACTTCTTCAGATGCACATCTTAAACCTACTTCTCACATCCCAGTATCAATTGGGGTGACTCCATAAAAGGCACTCACAGGTGGAAATGGAGAAGTGACAAAGCTGGTGGGAGTGGAGAACTGGACCCTGCATCTGTTCCCAGGGTCTGAGAAATCCTCCCCTCCCCTCAGTCTAAGGAAATATTATCTAGAAGCTTTTCTCAGAGCTCATCCCTGAAGCGGCTGAGCCTTTGAATATGAAGTGCTAATATTCCTCTTTGATTATTTAAAGACATGGTAATGCAAGGCAATCTGGGGATCTGCATTGCAAAGCAGGAAGTTTGAAAAAATTGCCTGCAATCATTAGCTTCCCATTCAAGCTGCTGCCTCATGCAGGTTTCTGACATTCCCTCACCCCTTCGGATAGTAACCAGCTCCAAGGCTCTGGTTCTCAGGTCTGCGGGCCCCCCCAGGGAGCCGCAGTCTAGGCCTCCCTTTGACATTTTTTAGGGGTCTACACATGAAAGAAGGTTGAAAACCACTGTTCTAAGGGACAGAACATCATGGCACCTATCTCTGGGCCTGAACTCTTCTCTCCGCACTCCCAGGTTCCAGTCTGCCTGGGACTGCTACATTTCCACCTGTCCCACAGGAGAAAAGAGCCATTTGGATGGAAACTCGGACTTGAGCATCAAGACTGGTGCTGGAGGGATGAGCACATCAAGGACCACAGCTTTGGGATGCATTTGACTGGCTGATCAGCTCTCTGAGCTAGAACAGTGTCCCACCCTCAGAGCACACGCAGCCAATGAGTGCTCTGCATCGAGAGTCTGGTTGGCTGCACGGGGGCCGTTGTGGGCGGAGCTCTTTGGGAAGCCGAGAACACGCGTCTCCATCGGTCCCCTGGGCACCATCTTGGCGGCATCCAGTGGGTGTCACTGTAATTCGGACCCCTGCGAGCATCCCGTAATGAGCCCGCAACAGAGGGCAAGAAGATGAGATTCGTACTCGCTCAAAGGGCAAATACAAGCGGGCAACAATCTGGAGTCATTAAAGGAACATAGTGACCCTAATGACCCAGCTGGACCTCACTTGACATGCAGCTGCAAGCTAAGGCTTTGTCATAGCTGCCCCCCACCCCCCTCCAACTCCCTCCCCAGGGGTCTGGACAGGGTGTACATACTGACCCTGACTACCTGCCTGCTCTCCACTAGGAGAGCGATCTCCATGTGAAAAACCCATCCGGCCTCGGCAGTGAAGGCAAAACCTATGGAATGTGGAGCAAGGGGGTGACCCTGGAGATTCCAGGCCCGGGGGCTAGCCGGGGGGAGGGAGGGCTAGTCCCATCCTATGTCAGTCCTGCTTGGGCACTGGACTGGAGTATCTGGCTTGTGACCTGTGCCCCCGGCTGCGTGTTCTCTCACTGCTGTTTGAGGAAAACGAGACTTAGATGGCACCAAGGATTTTGTCAGACAGGCACAGTTTACAATTCCTCATCCTCAGCCAGGTCCGGCACTTCCCTTTTGATCAACCAAAGCGGGCACCAGAACATATTGGTGTGAATTAGAATCAAGGCCTGTAAACTGGATTAACCATCTCTCCACTGCAGCCACAGCACCAACGGACGCTCTCCGTAGCTTAGCAAGCACAGACACCCCCTAGGAGTGACCGACCACATCTCCGACTGACAGGAAGCGCCTGTTGGGTGAAGCAGCTGTTGCCCAACACCTGCTCAAGCAACCCTCCTAGAAGCACGGTGCTGAAGTGCTGTTGAGCAACACTTCCCCCAGAGCTCATGCAAAAACTAGGGGAGCATCGACCGGTTACTTTGCTGCCTCATGGTGACGGATGGAAATAGCAGGACCCTGAGCAGCCGCAAACTGACCCTCGCAGGCGGTTGGGAAACTCGCCCACTGCCCCCGACTCAGCTCTGCGGAGTGTGCAGCTATCTCTAGAATGTCTGAGCATAGCCAGCGATGGCTCAGTGTCAGTAAGAAACAGGCCCGAGGTCAGTGGATGGAAATCAGTAGCAGGGAAGCTTTTAAAGCAAAGTGGTTATTTATTTCTGTAACCGTCGCATTTAGGAGCCCCAGTCACGGAGCAGGACCCCATGGTGCCAAGTGCTGTACAAATACACAGCAAACCAAGACAAGCCCCTTCCCCAAAGGGCTGACAATCGAAGTACAGACAGGAGACGGGGGAGCACCAGGAAACAGTGAGACAACAGCCATCAGCCTGATAGGCTGGAGTCTCGGCTCACCAGCAGCCTAACCATTGTCCTGTTGTTTGAGGTTTTCGCTCTGATTAGCTAATTCGGAATAAAAGAGCAGTCAACACACACACTCTTCATTCAGCCTGCGTTAGCTGCACAAGTTCAACCCCAGGCTGCTCTATTGGCTTGAACTCCCACTGCTGACCCAAGTTAGATGCTGAACTGCCTTATCTCCACTGCTATTTGAATCCGGTTTAGCTAACCTGAGTTAACTCACACTTCTTTTTGTAGTGTAGACGTGCCCCAGTGTACCCAGTCTGTGAACTCCCTGCTGCAGGAGACTCCAGTACTCTGGATTATACAAAGGGCTAATGCTGGATATTTAACCAACAGTGGCACTTCTTGTTTTCTGTGCTAAAAGACTAATTCAAACTTATTTTATGGTTCTAGAGGTCAGAAAAGAAATCCCAGTAGCCAACCACACCTGCAGCTTTGCCCAGCTGTATTATGGGGAGTTCTCAAACTCCTCCACGGCATCATGCAGAGGAAGGACTCCAGGCATGGGGGACTGGTGGCAGGGGACAGCTTGTACCGTGTTTCTGGAACTTGTCCAGGTTCACAAACCAGTCAGTGACCAAGCTGGGACCACCACTCAGCTGAGCTCCCTACCGTGACTACTGGCCCACGCTCCATCCTATCCTACACCGACCAGTGGACCTTATACCCAGGTTCCAACTCCCTTCTTCCTCATAATTAGACAACCTGCCCTTCCCAGAGCTGGGCCTGGAAGCCAGGAGTCCTGCTTCCCTTCCCCTGCCTTCGCCGCTAGGCCAGATTCATCCTCCGGGGGTTTTGCTTTCACTTGATGCTCTGGTATAAAAGCCCCCAGAGCGTCGGCTACATCCGTAAGCACAGATCTATCCTCTTACAGGTGCAGCCAGGGTCACTAAAGCCCACGAGAAATAAAACAGACCCCGATCTCCCCCGCTTCCCTAGTCCCTGACTTAGACTCACCAGTTCCAGCACACAGCACCGAGATCCAAACCCACCACACGCTTCTGTCTTTTGGCGCCATTCTCTGAAACTCAACCACATGCAGCTGAATTCGCAAGCTCTTCCCTCTCCAGCTTCCTCTTGGGGGATTAAACAGTATGCAAGAAATCCATGTAGCAATCTGGGTGATGAATAAGAAACAAGTGGCATTCTGGGCTTTTGGTTTACAGCTGGAGCGACTGGTTTGAGAAAGGTGGCTTTATTCAATTCCAATGTCTCATTGATTACTGAGTGTGTTTATCACCATAATGCTGAAGGAGCTGCTGAAAGCAAGGGAGGGCAGGGTGCTTGGAGCTGTACAAACACCGGGTCGCAGACAGTCCCTGTCCTGAAGACCTTATAATCTAAATAGGCAACACAACAGGGGAGGGGGAATAAAACATTCCAACAGCGATCAGGGTGATGGGGGCACATGTCATGTTGGTCACCCCATTTTGGAGGGAGTGGGGTTTAGTCAGTTCCATTAGCTAAATGGAAAGACATGGGCCGGGAGAGGGTGGGGTGAACAGAGCAGGGAGAAGACTGATGAGGGGAAGGAGGGATGGATGTGGAGCTGCCTGGTAATAATTCCTGAATACAGCTGCCTCTTGGTGATCCGAGCGGCTTGTCAGATTTCAGGGTCCCTGGGGCTGTGCCAGTGGGAAGTAGAAAGTGATGGAGTCGGGTATCTTGTCTGACGCTGTCTTGTTTGTTTAGTTACAAGGAAAGTACAAAATCCTGCTGCTCCAAATGCAGGAGGAACCGAGAACGCAAGGGGCAGTTGCTAAGCTCACGGCCCCAAGTCTCTGTAGCCAACAGCAGCCCCAAAGCTGTCCAGCTTTCTCCAGGATGCCACTGTGCTCTCGCGCTACGGCTTGGCTTTCTGGCTTTTGACCTCCACCTCTCTGTTGTGTGTGATTTACATGCACCTGCTCCCCACTCAGGCCAGACTCCTGGGTGGGATCAAAACCCCCTTTTCCCTTGCGGGGGTGGGAGGTGGTTCTGATTAACCCACCCTGACAGTTATGCTCATTGAAGGGTTCGCTGATGCCCAGTCTCAGAGCCCATGACCAGTGCCCCTAGCATAACACTGCTGTACACTGGCCTGGCAATTGGGATGTTACTGTATGAATATACTGGGTTAACTCAACAGCGGGCTGACTGGGGAAACAGGCAGGAGGGAAAGGAACAGCTCAAGGCAAGCGCCCGCTCAGCCAGCACTTGAGTTGGCAAAGGACAGCACCAGACCTATGGGCTCTGAGGGCTCCGGCTCAGCCTACAGGGTCCGTCTTGAAAGTCCAAAGGCCGGGAACACAGAAGAATGAAAGAACTAGAGCAGGATTTAAAAGGGACCCGCTCAAGTGTGTGTATGCAGGAGGTTAAAGGGGAGCGGTATTTGTTTGAGGGAGCCAAATTGAGACATGACCCTGCTGGGGCTGTGTGAAGGAGCTGGCCTGACTAGGTCGCTAGCAGGAGATGGTGAGACTGTAAGGGAAGAACTGGCTGGAGACTGTCTTTAAAAAGCCTCTTTCTCTAAAATATTTGTTCCTACTGCAAAGATAACGCATGCTGTTGTCTGCAGAAGGCTGGCTGGTTGCTGTACACTGGTCACAGAGTCCCAAAGGGAAGAACTGCCCATGCCAAACCTGGTCACACCTTCACGATGCCCTGGGGGTGAGGGCAGGGGCTGTAGCCCAAGGCTCGGGCTAGGTTTGGGAGAATCGTGGCATTGTGTGCAGGAGGGCTGATGCCTGAGGGGATGCACGCAGAGACCACATTACCTGCACACAATTCTCTGTTACTCACACACTCTAGGGCACCCACCCCTACCCTGTTCCTAGGGCTCAGGCATCACCCTGCGGGGTTGCAGGAGCTTTTACCAGTGAAAGAGCCTTATACAGTAATATCCTTATCCTCTGTTTATTAACAATCACCCAAAGCAGACTGCACACACTTAGGGTGACCAGACAGCAAGTGTGAAAAATTGGGACAGGGGGTGGAGGGTAATAGGAGCCTCTATAAGAACAAGACCCAAAAATCGGGACATCTGGTCTCCCTACACACACGACACCTACAGTGCTCACCACTCCCAATAAGACAGATGAACTTTTCCCTGCTGGCCAGTCAGGATCGGGTCCATCTGGGGGACTCCAGTCTCTGCACAGTGTCGTTGGCAGAGAGTTGAGGTCTGGCTACTCCGATCTTTGGGGTTATGTCCTGGAGTTGGTTGCCAAAGAACTTCCTGTTGGACCCCCGTTTATATAGTGAAATTTGAGTTCTGTTTAGCTAGGTCTTAACCAATCATTTTATTACATTTTACTAACCAATCCTAACACAGTGTAACAAAATTCTTTAACCAGTCCTACCCCACCCCCTTAATCAATCTATACTGAACAAAATTAATTATGTAACAGACAAAAAAAATGAAAGAACCAGAGACCATACAGATAAACACTAGGGCAGCGGGGACCATAATGACAAAACAATGAAGAAATGAGGATTTCACAACCACAACTAGTGATAAGTGATTTCTTGACAGACAGATGCTGTGAAACTACATTTTCTTTAACCATCTTAAGATCTGGTGATAGTGGGGGCCATTCGGATGGGGTCTCCTTCTTAACAGCCTGATATGACATTGTTTTAATGTAATGTAGATGGAATGTGAGGACGTGACTTCCTGCGTCTCAGCTAATGGCTGCTGCTCGGCTGCGCTTCTAATCTGGCTGCAGATGAAGACTTTAGGCCTTACAATCTGGCTGCAGACAAAGGCCTGATCCTTACACCCAGAGGGGAAGAGGTGCAGATGGTGTAACAAGGGGCAGGTGTGGAGGCGAGAGAGGTCTGGGGACCCTGTATGGGAAGATGTTTAGCCAGACGACAATCTGCCACTTCGAAGCCCTCCAGTTGAGCTTCAAGAACATGTGCAAGCTAAAGCTGCTGCTGCAGCGCTGGCTCAGCGAGGTAGAGAACAGCGACAGCCTGCAAGAGGTAAGTGGGGATGGGACGGGCCAGATCGGGTCAGACCAGGGCTTGGCTCAGCCCAATGGCCAGGACTAGCTGCTTCTGAGCAAGGTGCACGTGACCCCTTAATGGGCAGCTATTGATATAACCTAGTCACTGGGCAAGTTCCTTCCTGACCCCCATCAGTCACAGCTTGATCCATGTCAGGAGGGCTCGTATCCCTTCTGAACGTGTTTTGTCCTTTCTGCTGTGACTGTGGAGAATGAGAACGTCCAAGGCCTCTCGAGAATCCTGCTCAGCCCTTGGCTTTGCTGATACTTGAGGCAGTGAGTTCGATCAGGTTAGTTATGCACTGTGTGTGGGGTTTTACATGTGCTGTCTTTCAGTTGCCTTGACTCGCCCCTTGTTCGTGTGTGTCACGGACTCACAGATCGTGCCCACTCTTGGCCCTGTGTGGTCTGTGGGGGGTGCCCCTTTCAGTGAGACAGCCTTTCTCGGGGGTCCACTCTCTCTCGGGGTCAGGCCCCTCCACCTCCTGGAGCCGCACCTCTCTGAGCCTTAGCACGTCTGTCTCTGCCGTGGGCCCCCTCCGGGAGTCCACGCACTCTGGACCCCCTGGGCCTCTTCACCCCCAAAGGAGCTGATGCAACCCTGTTCTCTAGACCAGAGTGACTCTCAGCCAGCATAAAACAGGAGGGTTTATTGAGAGTTGAACACAGCACAGGAAACTCTCAGGGCCTCAGGCCTGGCCTCTCACAATAACAGCACATCCCAGTCTCCCTGCATCCAGGTGGGCTCTGCCTGCTTCCCCTCGCCAGCCCGAGCCCCCCTGCTTTCCAGCTGGGTCTCTGATATCCCCGGCCTCAAGTCCCGCCTCTGTCCATTGTCTTCTCTCCAGGTAAACAGGGTCGTAAACAGGAAGGCCTGAGTCCCCTCTCCTCGCAGCTCTCCTCTGGCTGAAACCGGCTGGTCAGGTCACCGGGGTCCTCTCTCTGCAGCCCATTGTCCTCCCACTGGCCAGAACTGGTTGTCTCCTGGGCTGGGGTCCCGAGTCCCTCTCTGGTCCTCTGTAACAACAAACTTCCTCTCCCCTCACCTCGTTAAACCAGTAACACCCAGGTACATTGAGTCCCACCCCCTGTGCATGCAAACCTGGAAAAGACAGAAAACCCCAAGAAAAACCCCCCACTTCATCACAGTGTGTTATGAGGGAGGGTGGATAGAAATGCCTGATCTACCTTCTCTTTTCCATTCGTTATTCTGCTTACCCCCGTCACATCTCCTCTTGCTAGCTGCCTTTCTAAAACAATGTCCAAGGATGAGATTCTCACCCCGACCAGCCCCTGTCCTGCAGGTACAAAGCCAGGGCTGTGTAAAGAGGCTCTAAACACACTGGTTTTAGCTGGGAGATGATTCCTCTGACACAGGCCCTGTTGGAGACCCGGGACTCCATTGCAAGCCCTGGTGTAGGAGTGGGTACCAGGGGCAAGGCTGTGTGAGAGTCTGGGCACCCACTGCAGCCCCCAGGATAGCAGCTGATGGCAAGGAGAGATTGCAGAGTTTTGTCAGCAGCTCAGTCACTTTGTTCCTGTGTTCAAATTTCTTGGGTGATGTCGCCGAGGCCTCCTGATATTTTGCTCTTTATCAGTTTGTTCCAGCAGCTCCTATTTCAACACCTTGGTCCTTGACCTGAGACGGCAGCTCAGGGTTGGGATCTCCTTGACATCCTCTGAGGCAAAGAAATTGTAACTTCTCCACAACCATCTTCTCTTTCTTAATTGCATCCTTTACTTCCTAGTTAATCCAACAGATCCACAGATTCTGCAGATTCTCTTGCAGATGTCTTGCTCTTATGTGCCTGGAGAATGGCTCCTCAAATTCCACTCTCTCTCTCCTTCGCCCCATCCGATGTGGAAGAGCCTGGCGTTAGGGTATTGGTAAGGCTGCAGATTTGTCACAGCATTTTTTTTAATCCAATCAGTGATCAGTCCTGGTAAATTTAGTTAAAGTCACGGCTTCGGGAGGCAGTGGTTGTATAGCCACTTGAAGTGGGAGGGTGTGACATGACGGGAGAGGTTAGGTCCTGCCCCTGGGGGTGGGAGGCCTGGTGGAGGTGATGGGTGGGGGGGTGTTGCAGAGCAAGCCCACCTGGTACTGACCTCACAATGGCGGCTCCTGTCCCGTGGGGCTAGCTTGGCTCCTTGCTCTGGCCTGTGGGCATGGCCCTCTCCCCGTGACATCCAGCCTTGCCCCCTTCTTGGCCATGGCACCGCCAGATCATCTGCCCTGACCTGTGGTGGTAAAAGTGGCTGGGCCATGGCCTGGGTGGTCCCCTCAGCCTATGAAATCCCAGATGCAAAGAAAGCCGTGGAAAAATCACAGTGTCAGTGACATTTTTACTTCCGTGACAAAGCGGCACCCCTAGCCATTGGCTATCAACAGACCAGTGGGCTGGCCTGCTTCCCAACGAGCTGCGACTGCACCAGAGTAAGGAGGCCTTGAGCTGACTTTTGGGAAGGGAGCAGGGTAAGTGGGGACTTCCAGTGTCTAGCAACAGCTAATAATCCTTGCAGCTGGAATCTCTCCATCACTGTCCTAACCACAACCTGCCCCTGCTCCCAGGCTCTGCTCGTTGGCCCGGCTTCAGAGAGACCTTTGCCATTTGCATTACCAGAGTAGCAGTATCTTGCATTGGGCCGCTCCAATAGTGGGGCAGATGTACTTGTAAATAAACAATTAGCTGATTGACCAAACTATCACGTGATGGAGAGTGTCCAACCACATGATGGTAGAAGAGTGGGAAGAACCTAGGATCATTGTTTGATGGGAAAATATACTAAGATTCCCAACAAATATAATTTTGCAACAGATTCTTCAACTGGCTCTGATCCTGGAGCAGCCAGACATCGCAATAGCCTCCAACAAGGCAATCGTGGTAGTTTTCTGCTGTCATGGGTGGATCTGGAGAGAGGCTCCCTGTCATAAGTAGATAGGTAAGGTAAGGGTTAATTTTCTTTTACTGTGAAGGGGAGTGCTTACTAGTATATGTAAAGGTGCATGTGTTGTATTATTCTCATTAGTTTAAAGTTCTAGGTAGAAATCACCTCCAGTGAAATTTTACACTGTCTGTGATTTGGGGGGCGTGTCATAAGTAGATAGGTAAGGTAAGGGTTAATTTTCTTTTACTGTAAAGGGTTTACAAAGGGAACCAAACACCTGACCAGAGGACCAATCAGGAAACCGGATTTTCAAAAGTAAGGGTGGGAACCTCTGGAGGTTTTTGGCTTTGTTCTGGGTCTTTTTGTTTTCCTCGGCTGTGAGTAAACAAGCTTTTCTTCTAACTCCATCTTCTTTCAAATATTCTACTATCAAGTGTGAGTACAAAGGAACCAAAGTAATCGGCTGTGATGTGCTTTGATTTGTATTTACATGGGTGTTGATTTGCTGGACTGGTTTAATTGGGCTATCTTTTAAATCAGACTGTTTATTCCTATTTTCTTATAAGCCATATTCCTGTATTGAGTTTCTTAATGCAGTATTATTGTTCTGTATTTTCTTTCTTTTTATATAAAGTTTCTTTTTAAAACTTGTGGGAGTTTCTTTTCCTAGTGAGGCAGAGGGGAGAGGAATTTCTGTGCCCGGAGCTCTGTTATATCTGTGACAGGCTAGGCGGGGGGAGGGAAAAGCCCAAGCTCTGTGTCTTACTTTCCTATTGTCCCAGGGCGGGAAAAGGCTACGGGACAAAGGGAGGGGGAATCTCTTTTGTAAGCTGACTAGGTGAATGCAAAGCCTCGGGGAAGCTAGATTGCCTCTCTGGTTGTATTCAAGGAGTTAAGTATAGCATCGCCCAGGCTCACCCAGGGAAAGGGGGGGGAGCGGGGGAGGAGATAGGGAGACCCAGGGGTCTGTGTCTTGGGGGGGGTCCCCCAGGGAAAGGTTGGGGTGACTCGGGGTAACCAGGAACCCTAAAATAAAATCCTGGTTGGTGGCAGCGATATCAAATCCAAGCTGGGTATAAGCTTGGGGGAGGTTCACAGTAAACACTCAAATGTTGAACTCTAAGTCCAGATTTGAGACAGACGTTTACCACACTCCCGTCTTCTTAAACATTATAGCCGAAGTCAGTGGAGTGAGACGGGTTGGATTCCCATGGCACAAGGGCCAGGGGCTGAATCTGAGACCATAGTGCATATCTGGGGAAAACACCTCTTTGTTGAGCAGTTGCACAAATCAGCTCCCTGTCTTGGAAGAGTTTGTGCTGACAGTCTGCCCACCAAGGACCAGGGCCTGTCCACATTACAATTTGCAGTAGCAGATGGGAGCCCAGTCGGGGACTAGGACCCTATTGTGCAAGGCGCTGTACAAATTATATGCATTGATCCTCTGCTGTTTGGGTGTGTGATGCAGGGGTACTGAATTATTCCTTGTTTCTCGCTGCATGTTTGTGTTGCCTTGACAAGCTATTAGATGATCTTGTCATATTCTGTCGTCCTTTGAGGTTTTGGAGTGGCCGCAGAATCATCAGCATCTGTGGACTTGGTGGTCTTTGTCTGCAAGAACAGAAACAGCAAAGAGCAGAATTGTTAGCAACAGGAAAGCCAAAAACACTGAAGAGCAGTGTCAGCTGCCCTGCACCCAGCGCCAGAAACATGTCCAGGGGCAGGTCTGTTCTCTTGGGGGATAGAAGGACTCATGGGAATGTCTAGAGTGCTGGGCTCAGGTTAAGTTACAGCGGGTGACATTTTTCAACTGAACCTTAATTTCAGCAAACCATGCAGATTTGGCAACATCAAACTGTTTCAGGAATTCGTCTGCGTTTGGCTGAATTGTTTGTCTCGGAACTTTTTTTTTAAATCAATGTTTTGACATTTTTTTTTAATGAAATGTTTTGCTTGTTTGTTTGTTTGTTTTCACAATAAACTGTTTTGAAATTTCCTTTATTTATTTTTTTGAAATTCACAAATGTTTTAAAATGCTTCGAATGGAACTGAACCATTTTGTCCAATCCCAAAGTTTTTATTTTTATTTTCAACTTTTCAATTTGCTGCAAATCTTCTTCCCCTTCCCTCCCTGAAAAAGTTTAGGTTGAAGTATTTCCCCTAGCTCTCCTCTTGGGTGACGGGGCTCCTCTATCTCCTACAGGGGGGAATTTCCATTATGCCCCAAGCCCAGCTCTGCCACAATCAGGCTGTTTTTCCTGCTCTGTAGCATACTTACTCTCCAGTCACCCCCAACGGCTGACTACTCAACAGTCCCTCTTCCCCTTAGGGGCCAATTTTTGCTCCCAGTTACTCAGTGGAGAAACGCACTGAAGCCAACGGAAGTTGCAACCAATTTAGGCCCCGACTCTGCATGCTACAGCTCATGACTAGAGCCCATTTGGTGTCAGTGTTGCTCTACATGGACGCTGGGGTCTGCCCACATGATGTCATTGCAGGATCAGGGCCCAGCTGGATACAAAATGTGGCCTCTCAGGCAGCCATGGCCCTACACGCCCTGAATTCCACCCTCTGATAACAAAATGCAAACCGCTCGTGCCTGGGTTGGCTCGTTGACTGTGGCATAAATGGTTTTCTTGCCGTTCTTCATGGACTCCAGGCCGTCCTTGCCCAGCTTCTCATCATCCGTTTGCAGAGGCGACTGCAATGAAAGAGAAGAGCTGTCACTCTTCGTGGCAGAAGCCAAAAGCTCTGAGTGCTGGGAGATCCAGGGTGGAGTCCTGGTCCTGCTAGTGTCAATGGGGCCGGGAGTTTGCTCTGAGCCAGGGGTCCCCAGTGCATGAAAGCTTCCCTCTGGTTCGGCACTGGATGGGGACTTTGGGGGTACGCCTACACGGCTCGCAGCAGCAAGTCTCCGAGCCCAGGTCCACAGACTCAGTGCTCGCAGAGCTCAGGCTCCCAGGCTAAAAATAGCTACAAATACGTTGTGACTTGGGCTTGAAGCCCCTCTCCTCCCAGCTCCTGCCTGAGCCATAACATCTACACAACTGTCTTTAGCACCACACCCCATCTCTGAACTGCCGACCTGCTGCTTGCGGTGAAAGTAGGTGGCCAGCACCTGATTCTCCACTGCTCTGGCGCAGTCATTTACCCCAGCGTAGAACACTCCCATCCTGAGCTGCTGGCACCCTACAGGGCTGTCAATCAGCACAGAAGGGTCGGGACCATGGAGAATAGGGTCCTGGGGGTACAGGGTGTCCTTCCAATGCCTGTAGAAGCCCTCGCCTAGGGCCACGCCGGGGGTGGACTGGGAAAGAGTGCAACTGGTGGCTGGGGAACTGGTGAGCTCCCACTATCCTGGGCCCCTGGGGCTGCTCTAAGTTGTGCTGTGAGGGCTGGTTCTCTTCCCAGACCAGATCTCAGAGCATAAAGGGGAGATAAAGTCTCTTTTGCCCTGTCTCTCTCTGCACTGCCCCCTGCCACGCTCTGTCTCCTGCAGGGCTCAGCACAGAACTCAATTCACTGTGTTTAAGCATCGATAATCATCCCTGCATCCACGTCTCATTGGTGTCCCGGTCATTGTCCATAATTTCCCTGAAATCAGAGTCAGGGCCGGCTCTAGGTTTTTTGCGACCCCAAGCAAAAAATAATTTGGCTGACCCCCGCATCTCCCCCTGCTGCCCCAGCCCTGGGCTTTCCCCCGCCCCCACACCCCCTGCTGCCTCAGCGCTGGGCTCCCTTTTCCCCCTGCCGCACTGCCCTCCCCCACCCCCCTGCCGCCCCAGCGCTGGGGCTTTCCCCTTCCCCCCCCCCCACCAGTGCCCCCACACACCTCCTGCTGCCCCAGCCCTGGGCTCTCCCCCCCATGCACCCTCCTTCCGCCGCAGCTCTGGGTCACTGGTAACTCGCTCCCAGGGCGGGTCATTCAGCAGGAATTTTGATGTGCACGAAGAACAAGACAGATGGGTCCCAATATGGTTACAGAGCTGCAGTAAAGTGGAACAATTTTCAGCTTCCCTGTGATTGGGATATCTGGATGCTTATTATAAGACGTCCTCCATAAATGAGGAAAGAGTTGAGTGCCTTATTATTTTTTAGTTCCGCTCTTTTCCTTTCTATAGGATTTGCCATGAATACACTCTTCCCTTTTAAACAAACAACAAAAGGCAATGGCAGTGAATAGCAATTCCAAGTCCTAAAACCACTGCGGAGCATTTCTTGCCTCAATTTTATCTTACTTTTTCTACAAGTAAGTTACAGTGGATCAGTATATTTTGATTTGGGAGAATGAAGTAACAGCTGCCCAAACTGAGCTTGCGCACTCCTGAATTTTGAGGTGTCAAATCTGTAGAGGCAGGTGCTGGTGGGGGTGGGGGAGGCCTCAGGGCTCCATGGGGGAGCACAGCAGCATGTAGGTCCTGAGTGCTGGTAAGGGGGCTGGGAGGTTGGAGAAGGGGGTAGGGCGTTCCAGGGGGCAGTCAAGGGACAGGGAGCAGGGAGGGTGGGGCAGAGGTTTGGAGGGGGTGCATCAGGGGCAGGAGAAGGGGGGGTTAGATGGTCAGGGGTTTGGGGGGGCAAGTCAGGGACCAGCAGCGTTGATAGGCATGGGTAGCCCCAGGGGTTTTGTCAGGGGACAGGTAGGGGGTGGGGTCCTAGGGGGAGTTGGGGGGTCTCAGGAGGGCAGTTGTGACAAGGAGAAGGGAGGCTTAGATGGGGGTGGGCTCCAAGTGCAGGGGTCCTGGGGAGGGGCATCAGGGGACAGGACCAGCAGCGCTTAGATAGGGGGTAGCGGTCCCAAGGGGAGTTAGGGGCAGGGTCCGGAGGGCAATCAGGGGACAAGGAGCAGCAGCGCTTGGATAGTGGGTGGCGGTCCTGGGGGGGCAGTTAGGGGCAGGGTGCCTGGAGTGGGTGATCAGGGAGCGGGGGGGGGGTGGATGGGTTGGGGTTTCTGTGGGGGGCAGTCGGAGGGAGTGGATGGCAGCAGGGTGGGGATACCCTCCCTCCCCGTGGAGTGTCCTGTTTTTTGAATGTTAAAATATGGTATCCCCACTGTTCACAATGCCACCCCGTTGGAGCAGTGAGCTCTCCATTCACAGCAAGCTGCAGCACAAGGTCTCAGCCACCTCACTCCCTCCCCCTCCCTCGCCTGTTGATAGCTGCCAAGGGAATGCTGGGAAATGTAGTTCTTTCCCTGCTCCAGGGCTGGCTCTATAGGCAGGGAGCTAACCAAGGAACTACAACTCCCAGAGCCCCCTGTTGGTTGTCAGTTCCCATGCTGGATCCCTGCCGCCCCTGCAAATGGACTGCCCCAAGCAGGTGCTTGCTTTGCTGGTGCCTAGAGTGCTCCTGATCAGAGTGCACCCAGCCAGGGGCTCGTTACACTAGGGGTGGGAGGTTGTTATTAGAGCCCGTAGCAAGCTAGGGGTCAGCGGTCACAGTGTTTAACTCTGCCAGCCAGGAGAAGGAACCCATGGCAAAGAAATAGACAGGAAAGCACAGTGCAGAGCTCCTACCTGGTTTGGGTTCTGGACTGTGGCATAGATCGTTTTTGTCTCATCCTCCTTGGTCTTCAGCCCCCCTTTCGGAGTCCCTGTTCTACTGCAAGGCTAAGCAGACAGATCCCCCCCCACAGAATCCATTACTGAGCTGGACACAGATTTGCAGCAGCTGAGCAAAGTGGCTTTAAAGAATGTTTGGCAGAGTCAGGTCAGAGTGCAGTCGTCACCAGGGCAAACAAGGCCAAAGCTGTGTCCGAATTAGAGCTCAGTGAAAATGTTTTGGCAAATAACGAATTTGCCCAAAATGCATTTTCTGGTGCATTACAACTCTTTGCAAATCGGGAGTCAATTCAGCAAATGGTTTTGGCCAATAAGAGGAGTGGAGGTCGGGGGACTTCAAAGTGAAAATGTTTTGTTTTAACTCTTCCATTCTGAAAAACTTCCTTTCTACCATTTTGAAACAGAAGAGTTTGATTATTTTGTTTGTTTTGAAACCACAATTCATTTAAAAAATTTAGTTATTTTTTTAAAAGGGGGTGAGGGCAAAAAACACTTGAAATGACCCAAAATGAACTGGAGGGGGTTGAAAAAATTTCATTTCGGGTCAAGTTAAACATTTGTCTTCGGCAAAAGAACTCTGCAAAAAGTTAGTTTCAGTTCGAACAAAATTTTTCCGGTTCAGCCCCTGAATTGAACAATGATTTGCTCAGCTCTAGTCTTAATTCTTAGCTGAAAGGCTCCCAGCCCGCAAGGGCTTCTGGACTGGACACCGACATGGGATTCCTCCCCATCCCGGGTGGAGGCCCGGTTCTGTTGGGTCAGGGCCCTTTGCAGCTCCAAAGGATCGGAATGGCTGCTCGTTCTCTCTAAGAGCAGCTGCCGCTTTCAGGGTCGACTGAGCATTATTGCATGTTCCAAAGGGACTGCAAAAATTTTCTGGCTGCTTCCAACCCCTCTTCCTCTTTGCCCATTACAAGGTGACCCCAGTGTTTCTGCTACTCCACTTGTCCCTTTATGGGGGCCCCAGAGTCCCATGCATGTGGTAAATCTAAAGCACTGGTACCATCAACCCATCCTGGCTATTCTTCTGGCTAAGCCAACTCTCTGCCTTGAATTAGTTTCACCACAAGGGAGCTTTAGGTGAACTCACCAGTGGCAAATTACCGACTTGGGCGTAAACCGTGTTTTTTTCTGCATCAGCCTCTGCAATGAAAAGAACGTGAGAAGTAAGTGAATGGAACAAACCCCACTGCCAATGGAGACTGGGAACCGGGAGACACTGGACTCGTGACATAGGGCTGGGCACTCCCCCTTGTGTGCCCTCATCCGTTCTGTATGGTAACTTCACACAGATGGAGAGGACATGCAGTCTCCTCTCGCGTGAGTGCTTAAGGGAAATCTGTGTTGTTTCTGATCCATGTTCCTGGGCTCACTGAACTGGAGTCATTAAAGATCCCTGGGCACTTTGTGAATGACAAGGGGTGTTCACCTAGAACGAGGCCAAACTCTAACACTGGGACCTGTAACAATGTTGCTATGCAGTATTAAACAGCTGCCATGTTCCCCCTCAGAGGTGGCTGCATTACAATGATGGATGACAAAAATCTCCGTAAACTTTATCAATCGTTTTGTAAGGCATTTTGGGATACCTAGGGATGAAAAGTACTAAGTAACTGTTCAAAGAATAAATAACAGGTGACTAGTTGTCTGTGGAGCTTTTACTTTTAGTAAAATAAAAGAGTTTTAAAATTATTAATCTAGTAGCCCTAAATAATGGGGGGGGGGGGTTAAAGAGGGGGAAATACTTATTTCTTCAATTCTTCCCTCTTTTTTTGTTGAAATTAAAAATTCTTTAGAAGCTCAACACTTTTTTAGAAACTTGAACATTTTCAACCAGTTCTACACTTGCTTTGAAACAGGGAAAAATGTAAAAAACCCAAAACATTTGGTGGGGGCGGGGAGAGGAAGGGGAGAGTGAAATTCAAAATTTGTGAATTTTTTACAATCAAGATTCGAGACATTGCTCCCAGCGCTCTGATACAACAACTAAAACTTAAAACCACACAGCCTTAAAACCAAACCAAACTACCAGAGCCCCGTAGAGGGCTTGGATATCCATCTGAAGACATCTCCAACGACAAAGAGCAAACCAGGTACTTCTCCATATATGTAGCCTTTATTTCAGATTGAGGAAAAACAACAAAGAGACAACAAATATGAAGTCTCCATAGGAGAAAGAGGAATAGAACACAACTCCAAAACGAGTTATCAAAAGTCCAGGGAATGGGAAGCAATTGTTCAGTGGTGACAATCCCAGCATCTTTTCTCCTTCTGTTTGGTTTCTTACAAGTTCATTTATACTTTGCTGCTTGAGAGGTTAGTCTTTCCGATTCAGGGAAGCACTTAAACACATGGCTAGCTTTAAGAGTAATTAATATCTATCTCTTGTCTAGAGGTTTTCATTGGTCAATCTCAAAGTGCTTTACAAAGGAGGTCATTATCTCCATTTTATGTAAGGGGAAACTGAGGCACTGAGCAGAGAAACTGACTCCTCCACGGTCACCCGGCAGGCTAGTGGAAGAGCCGGTACTAGAACTCTCATCTCCTGAGTCCTAATCTGGGCACTGTCCACTAGGTAACACTGCCTGTCAAAGTCAGCTTTAAGTCCCACAAACTGCACAGGGGCTTACGCAAGTGCTTCAGTGTTCTCCTGAATACAGATACTCTCTTCGAGTGGCACAGTTGCTTATGAAGCAGCGCCATTCCTCCTTATGTTCCATCTCCTCCAGCGTCTGCATCAGTCTTTAAACTTGTCAATTTCATTCTTCTATTTTCTTAGTTCTTGTGGGACCTTTTGCTGTTGCTTTCAGCTGCATTTCCACTAAAATACTGTCCAAAGTTACAAGTCCTAGGCATCCAAATCTTCCTCCTTTTCATTAAGCCAGAATCTTTCCATATTCCTGTAAGTGTCCATTCCACCTTTCTCTTGTTCTTCCCTTTAACCCGGAAATCTCTCCCACTCTCCTTCACTTTCTCTGAGCTACTTGTCATTTTACCGTCCCATCCTCACAGCCACATCTTTGTCCTTCCGGGAAGCGGAGAGTAAAAGGTATTTTCATGCCCAGATGACTTTTATTCCAGATTTAAAGAAAACAACAGACAAAGGAAGAACAAATGTAAAGTTGCCAGGAGAGGGAGTGAGAGCCCAGTGTGTGTGATTGGCCCTGCGACATTTTGCATCTGAGAAGCAACACAAAGTGGCACCTGCCTCACTGCTACCTACACCACAACCCTTCCCGTGGCTGTCCTGTGCAACCAAACGTGCCCAATTGGCAGCACCAGGCTTTGGCCTCTGCCTAATCCCTGCACTAAGATCTCTGGCTTTTGGCCACCTACTGTATTTTCTAGGTAGATGGCTGCATAAATGTCCCTCCTCCTCCCCTACCAGATACTCAGCTCGCAACCTTGCCCTCATCTCCTCCAATGGGAGAGACTGATGGAGCTGGGGGGTAGCAGTGTGAGGAGCAGCTGGCAAGGAGTTAAGGTCTTGAGCGGGGGGCGGACCCGCACAAGAGGGTATCCAGGCTAAGGGAGCTGGATTGGAGTGTAGCTGAGTGGGGTCAGGCTGAGGTGCAGGGATTGGATGGGGAACCAGCCAGAGGGGGCAAAGTCTTATGGAAATAATTCATATTCTAGTAACCCCCTGAGCTGTGTGAAGATGGTACAATTTACACAGCAAATGGCCAAGGGAAAGGAGTGAACCACTTTGTGTTCGTGTCAGTTAACTTCCCCTCTACATTCAGCCCCAGCCGCTTGCTCCTACATGTGTTGTGGTAGCTCCTGTGATGCACCGAGCAGCTACCGAGAAGCAGGAGGAATTAACCCTTTGGCTGTCTGGGGGTGTTCCCCGGCTGGAGTTATTTACAAATTTAATTCTGCAGTTGGCCAGTGACTGTGCTGTACTTACAGCAGGGGAACATGGGGAGCGGAAAGGTTGCAGAAAACCACCTGACCTCTCTCCTTGCTCCAGTAAACAGCCACTGTAGTGGCTCTAGGTAGCACGGAATAGGAGCTGGGGAGCCAGAGAGGACCACAGAGTCCGTCTTTGTCCAGCAGCCTTAAGAAATAATCCAGTTTGTATTCCTCAGAGCCCAGCCCTCCCTCTTCTCTACAGCAAAAGTCATCACAGGCTGCTCCAGCCTAAGTCCAGCAGGAGAGTTATTCTCACAAAGGGCATGAGGGGATAATCTGCCACCCCTTCTCTCATAGAATCATAGAATATCCGGGTTGGAAGGGACCTCAGGAGGTGTCTAGTCCAACCACCTGCTCAAAGCAGGACCAACACCAACTAAATCATCCCAGGGCTTTGTCATGCTGAGCCTTAAAAACTTCTAAGGAAGGAGGTTCCACCACCTCCCCAGGGAACCCATTCCAGTGCTTCACCAGCCTCCTAGTAAAATAGTGTATCCTAATATCCAACCTAAACCTCCCCCACTGCAACTTGAGACCATTGCTCTTTGTTCTGTCATCTGGTACCACTGAGAACACCCGAGCTCCATCCTCTTTGGAATCCCCTTTCAGGTAGTTGAAAGCACCTATCAAATCCCCCTTCATTCTTCTCTTCTGCAGACTAAGCAATCCCAGTTCCCTCAGCCTCTCCTCAGAAGTCATGTGCTCCAGCCCCCTAATCACTTTTGTTGCCCTCCGCTGGACTCTTTCCAATTTTTCCACATCCTTCTTGTGGTGTGAGGCCCAAAACTGGACACAGTACTCCAGATGAGGCCTCACCAATGTCAAATAGAGGGGAATGATCACATCCTTTGATCTGCTGGCAATGCCCCTACTTATACAGTCCAAAATGGCATTAGCCTTCTTGGCAACAAGGGCTTACTGTTGGCTAATATCCAGCTTCTCATCCATTGTAACCTCTAGGTCCTTTTCTGCAGAACTGCTGCCTTGCCATTCGGTCCCTGGTCTGTAGCAGAGCATGGGATTCTTCCACTTACGTGCAGGACTCTGCACTTGTTGTTGAACTTCATCAGATTTCTTATTTGTCTAGGTCCCTCTGTATCCTATCCCTACCCTCCAGTGTATCTACCACTCCTCCCAGTTTAGTGTCGTCTACAAACTTGCTGAGGGTGCAGTCTACACCATCCTCCAGACCATTAATGAAGATATTGAACAAAACCGGCCCCAGGACCGACCCTTGGGGCACTCTGCTTGATATCAGCTGCCAACTAGACATGGAGCCATTGATCACTACCCGTTGAGCCTAATGATCTAGCCAGCTTTCTATCCACCTTATAGTCCATTCATCCACCCCATACTTCTTTAACTTGTTGGCAGTGGCCAATGGAGTTACACTGGGGGCGGGGGGGATCCTTTGCAATCTGTACCAGGCCCCTCCCCTGGCTTCGTTAGCAGGATTGCATCTGCCTCAATCCAAAGGCCTCCTAGCGCAGTGTGCTCCAATCGGGGCTGGGGCTTTGCAGTCACAGTCCAGCCTTTGTACTGTGTCAGCTCTGAGGGGCAGGGGCCTTTGCCTTGCAAAGCATCATGGTCCTGCCTCAGTGCAGGGGGCAGGACGGGGTGACCTCCTGAGGCTCGTTCCAGCCCGACATTGCAGTGAAGAAGCTTACCTTTTTTGTGTTTTTGCCGGTGCACATAGCACAGAGCAATGACGACAACGATGATGATGCCAATAACAATTGGAACTGCAATTCCAGCCGTACTGGCAGATTGGAACTGAGATGAGTTTACTTAAAAGAGAAGATAAATAGTTCAGTGACAGTGAAGAAAACGGCCATGAAATGTAACAGAAAAGCGCATTCCTCTACCCTACATCAGGATACCCGCGTGGGCTGCAGGTCAGCAGTTTTCAAACCATCTCCCAAGAACCACCAACAGTTTGCAGGCTCCTCTCCTGCTGCTACAGCCAGCCAAGCAGCAGGGGATGTTTGGGAGGCCATGTCCTGCCTCAGCATTGAGTTCTGGTAAATAACCCTTGTGCAGAGACCACTGTTTGTCCTGCTGACCAATACAGTCGCCTTGTTCGCTTGTCCTCCCTGCTCTGTCTGTATCCAGCTGTCTCCTGTCTTCTCTCTTTGGGGCAGGGACCCTCTTTTTTTGTTCTGTGTTTGCACAGCACACTGAGGTTCCCGCTCATGACTACGGCTCCCAGTTGCTACACTAATACATTATTATGACAGTGCAGCCGCTCCATGGTTTTATAGTGAAGGGGAAATGACAGATGTATCTTGCAAGGACACAACACATTTAATTTAAAAACAAACTTGGGGAGCTTTGGGCCTCAGTCACATTCACACCACGGCCCCTCCCACCACTTTGGCATTGTAAAGCAGCCTTAGAGTGAGTGTAAATATAATTTCCACCCCTGTTTGAGATCTCTGCATGCTGCCATTGCCATGTAAAGGCGCCAGAGGAAGAGCTTTCGAGGGGGAAATACAAAGCACCTGATTCACATTGACACCGAGTTCAGTGGACAGACAAAGCCAGAAGTCCATGGAGCGATGCTGATTTCTATTTGCTCAGGATCTGTCCCATTTTGTTTATATTCCTCCAGATGCTTTCAGTGCTCCAGCCCCATAGGAGTCCCCAGCAATAGCCTGAGTTATTTCCCTGAATCCATGCCAAGGCCTCCCGGTGTGTCTCCACAGTGATGTTTTCCAATGGAGCAAAAGGGTTTCTTCCATTTAAACCCAGGTTTGCTCCTGAATTACCAGTTATTGGGCCAGGGTCCCCAGCTAATGGAAAGCGGCATCGCTGTATTGATTTCAGTGGAGCTCCACTGATTTACACCTGCTAAAATCTCCAATATTGCCAACCTCAAATGTCCAAAAATCATGAGATTCAAAGTAATAATACATTTTATTTTTCTTCTGTTTATTGAGCAATTAGGGGTCTATAGCCCCAGGGGCTAGAAACCTAATTCTCCCCCCTCCCCAGATAAAAGTTGTGATTCTCATGTAATTCCATGATTCCTGGAGCTGGGACTTGAAGAAAAATACCAAATATCACACTAAAATGGTGAGAGTTGGCAGCAGTGGATCTAGCCCCCGAGACAGTAATTAGCTGCAGTCAAAAGCAGACAAGACAGTAGGAGTGGCTCACCAGTGGTGGTGGCTGTTGTGGGTGCTGACGTCATGTGGTAAAGTGGCGTTGTTGCAATGTGCGTGATGGAATGCAGCATAGGGAAGAGAATGGGGACAACAGAATAAGTGTATCTGGAAAGACTCCATGTTCCCGACGCAGACCCAATGCCAAGGAAAAGCATGTGTATGTGCATGAGTAATATCCCTTGTGCACCCAACCACCCCTCATCCCCTCTCCACTCACAGCCCCCCATCGTGAGATACCAGGAAGTGGGAGGGAACTGATAGGGCAATTCTCTTTCCCCTGGATTTTCACTAGAGGAGAAGCCAGTGTTAGAGTCTGTCTCTTCCCTGGGGGCAAGGGCAGCTGGAGTTTATTCTTCCTTTTTCCATCCACCCTGGTAGAAAAGAGACAGATCTTCCTGCATGTGAAAGGAAGCAAGGAGGGGAACTCCCAGCCCCCTGGACTGTTCTGCTTCTCCCATCAGGTGTTTGGGCTGCTCCAGCTACTAGGGGGATGACGTGGGGGGCCTCAGAACTTTCCCAGCCAGACACTAGCTTCTCCTACTCCCCCCACTCCCAGTTCCCTTCTTGATGAGTTCTCTCCCACTCCCTGGAGAAGAAGCAGGAGGACAGAGATCCCTGCTCCTTCTGGAAATGCCTAAACATTAAAGGGAAGAAAAAATTTCCATCCCATGTGACTTTCCAAAATGTTGACATTTGTTTTCATCCCAATTTATGACAATAAGTCCAAATACCGAAGCTTTTCACTGAACAAAAAAATTCAGTTCAGAATTGTCAAAATGAAATAGTGTGGCATTTTTAATCGCAATGAGAGATTTAGACATTTCCGGAATCACAACATTTTCTTATGGGTCCGTTTGATAGTAAACAGCCTCTAGCTATGTTGCCACGCTGCTTCCTGGGAGTTGTAGTTCTGATGCTTCCCACCCTCAGCTTTTGGTGATGGGAAAGGTTCCCCACTTGGACTACATCTCCCAAGATGCACCACAGCCAAGCTGGATCAATCAGAGGGGATGCCACAGTGCATCATGGGAGATGCAGTCCAGACATCTGCGTCTGACGTCATCTGCGTCTGACGAAGTGGGTATTCACCCACGAAAGCTCACGCTCCAAAACGTCTGTTAGTCTATAAGGTGCCACAGGATTCTCTGCTGCTTTTACGCAGTCCAGACAATGAGTGCGGCGCATAGGAGAGAATGAAGCTCACAAACTAAAACTCCTTTGAGGTACCACAGCTCCTAAGGCAGATGTAGTTTAACAGTGAAGTGACCAGAAACAAAATATTTCATTTAGATTTTCCTAACAGAAAAATCAATCTTTTTGGCAAAATCAAAATTTTCCTGTGCAAAATTTCAGTTTTAGGAGCAACGCATTTTCAGTCAAAACGATTTTAATAAACGATTCATGAGCAGCTTTACTAAATATCACCAAAAAATGCCAATCTGTTGATATTTATTACCCAGCTAGGACCTAGAACTGCCAAAAATGTTGTGCCATGACTTGAATCTCAACATTTCTAGCCTTGAACCACAAAGGTTTGGATAACCTTCAATAAGCATCTTAACTTCTGAACCTGCGCTCATCCCATATTGGGCTTCAATTCTGCAAGGTTCAGCCATCACTAACTGAAAAGACTGCTGGGTTTTGCTCTTTTAACCCCTGTTAAAGAAGCTCTTATACAGTTGTGCCTGTTAGGGTAAAATTCAGTTCTCAGCGAAATGTTTTCTTTGCTCACCTGTAACACAAGCAGTGCTATAAAACTAACAGTGTTACAAGCCTGATCCTACTAGTGACCTGGGAGATAAGCCCCTGGCAGATTGGCAGGAGAGGTCCGTTAGCTCCTATAGATGTGCAGGGTTTGTTTCTGTTTTAAACAGGAGTCTTTCCTGCAGAGGGACTTACCTGCACAAAGGCCCTTTGCAGAGGCGGTTGTGGTGCTGTTACTGGCGGGATTCTGGGCTGTGCAGGTAACATTCAGGTGAGCATCATGGGGGCTCAGAGAGATGTGCAGAATGGACCCATTGGGTACAACAGCGCCCCCTGCTGTGTGAGTCCAGCTGTAGGTCACATTGTCCCCTCCATCCCTGACAGTGCAGCTCAGGTTGTAGTTACAGGTTTCATTCACACAGGTCCCTGAGTCACAGAGGACAGCTGGCTCCGGTACTTGCTCTGCCGGGAGGTGGAGAGAAGAAACCCAAATGTGAGAACACTAATCTGACGAAAAATCACTGCAGCTTCTTACAAGCATCTGCCCAAAATTACCAAGAGAGCAGAAGCATCATTATAGAATGAAAGGAAAAAGACCTACTAGGTCACATCCTGGGCCAGATTTAAATGCCTCAAGAGATGGAATCGCTCAGTACAGATGCGTGCAGAATGTGATATTTGTATTCAGGAGTCTTTACGACTGAGAAATATCCACATTCTGAACATCTTCTACGGAGGGTTAATATTTCTCTGCACTTCGCATCCTTTATTATTAGCCAAAGGCATCGCATTAGGGGATCCATTTCACAGATAATATAACTGAGACACACAGCCTTTCAGAATGAATGGGCCAAATGATGTGCTCGGTTATGCTGATTGTATCCTGCTATAATCACTTGACAGTTCTTTTCTCCAGAGACAGGGATAAAACCTGGAATCTTATTCCTTAAGTGCAGAAACACAAATAATTTTGTAACTTATTAGCAAAATGTGTTTTATTAAATTTCCCTACCCCCAAGGAACTGGTCCACATAAAGGATAACAACATACTTCTCCTTGTTACTCCTATAACTCGAGGGGCAGCCGTCTGGGCTATGGATCTCTGGAAGTCCTGGGTTCAAACCCTGCTGAAAATCCATTCAGGGAAACAGTAATATCTGATGTATTTAAAGACTGATGCCTTTCACTGGCACTCAATCCAGAGACTTTTAATATTTATTATTATAATGTACATGCAAATTGTTTGCAAATGTGCAAATTAGCTCATTGAATAATTTGCATTAAATGTCACACATGGTGGTGCACAAAACTTGGTTTCTATGTACAGCCCGAGCTGGGGGAAAGCAGAGAAGAATGCACCAGACAAGCTCTGGTGTCTCCAGGTATTTACTATGCTCTGAAGGACAGGTTTAGGACATTTTGTTTCAAATTGTAGTGTTTGTTTTGGCTTTCAAAAAAAATGGAGATTTTAATTTCCTGTGAAAATATTTTCATTTCGTTTTGATTCTTTTGGTTGAAAAACTGAAAATTTTGTCAAAATCAAACTTTGCATTTTTTAGAACCTTATTTTTCTACCAAAAGAATTTTCTGTTGTAAAATTTGGACCAGCTGTTCTTATTTTATTAAGCTAGACATTATTATTGCAGTTGAAAAAGTCGGGGGGCTGTGAGAAAACCCATCCCAGTTCAGTTTGCAACAGAATTTCAAACTCTGCAAGCTTCATTAGGCTTTAAACAAAACTTTACACAGAGGGCTGGGAACTTATTTATACTAAGGTCCCTTTACATCGCTCTGGCAGTGTAAAAAGACCTGAAAGTGAGTCCAACTGTAACTGAAGCCCAGTGTAAGGTCAGAGCAGAGTAAAGCAGCCTTAGTATTACCATTGTCTAAAATATAAGCCAGTTGTGGGGCCACACTTGCGGTTTGTTATTAAGAATGTTTGAGACCAACTAACCAAGCTTAGCCAAATGTTATTAATGCAAGACATAGCAGTGGGAAAGAGTTAATACTTTACCAATCCTTCTGAGAAGCAATTCCTGCAGTGTTCAGTTCACCTTACGCAGAAGGTGTGCTCTGAATATATGCAGTTAAACCACACTAGAGCTATATTTATAATATGGCTGTTTCCAAGTTAGAGAGCAAGCTGAACCCAGGGCCACATGGGGGGCAAGTGGGGCAATTTGCCCTGGGCCCCCGGGGCCCCCACGAGAGTTTTTAGGGGGCCCTGGAGCGGGGTCCTTCACTAGCTCCTGGGGCCCTGGAAAACTCTTGTGGGGCCTGGGCCCCTGGAGCTTCTTCCGCGGCAGGGGGTCCTTCCGCCCTGGTAGAAGGAGCCCCGCTGCCAAATTACCACTAAAGCGGGACCCGCTGCCGAAGTGCCGGGTCTTTGGCGGTAATTTGGCGATGGGGGGCCCCTGCTGCGGGTCTTCGGAGCACTTTGGTGGTGGGTCCTGGATCGGAAAGACCCCCTGCCGCCTAATTACCACCGAAGCGGGAGCCCCCCACCTCTGAAGCCCCAGGCCCCCCGAATCCTCTGGGCGGCCCTGGCTGAACCTTCCCCGACACTTAACCCACCAATCAGCTTTTTGTCTAGTTTTCTTGTAACCACCTATATCTTCCTTATTTTCTGTTTTGGATATCACATTCCAAGTACCGGTTAGGCCATGGAGGTACATCCCAACCTGCATGAGGACACACCATTCATGCAACTTGCCTTTGACAAGTTTTGTACCTGCCAGTGCCAAAGCTGACCTCGGCTTTGCAAAGCCTTATGGGTATTACCTTAGCATGAGCAGAAGTGAACAGCATTGTGGGAAAGGCATAATGTAATTTGGTTAATATGGCAGCCCATATGTTGTGTATAATTCTATATTAATCTGGGGTGTGCTGCGCCTGACATATATGTAAGTGACAATTCAGGCCAGAGACTGGAGGTTCGTCTGTAAGTGCTCCAGTCTTGTCTTAGTGCAGGCCCCTTGGTGCTGTCTGTCTGTCCATTTCTAGGGCCTGATTTTCCTCTCTTGTGGCTCAGCAGTTACAGAGATGTAACTCGATTGACTTTGGTGGAGGTATTCGTGATTTGCACTGGTGTTAATAGGAGAATCACAAGCCTAGTGTGCACATCACCACGGGACTTGGTTCTTATTACACAAATGCCCTTTATGTCGCTCTGGCAGCGCAAAGGGGCGTGGGTGTCACCGAGAATCCTGCCTGCAGTTTGTTATATCCAAGTTTAATATTCTATGTAAAATGCTCAATGTGTAATTTGCACATTGCTGAATGTTACAATTACCAGAAAGTAACATAAAAAATCTGCTCCACACTTACTGTACACGCGCAGCAGGAAGGGTCTGTGGATGGTGCCTGTAGCTGTGGTGATTTGAGCTCTGTAGGTGCCCATGTCCCCCATCCTCAGGCTGGTGATCTGAAGTGAGTTGCTCTCGGCAGGGAATCTGAGGCGTCCCTCGTAGGATGGGTCGGACACAATGACATTGGGGGGGTTTCCTGCTCCTACAGTTACTATACTCCTCGTTGTGTTTACCGTCCAGACAACACTTTTAACTTGCTCTGCTGGGAAATCCAGGAGGAAAGTGATGGAGCCCCCCAGAATCCGGCTCAGCTCCATCGCGCCTGCCTCTGCTCTGCCGGCCCCTGCATGTTTAAAGGCAACGAAAGGGGCTTTAGGCAGGGCCGCCTTGAACACTTTTCCCTCCCCCCCCCCAAAAAAGAGAGAGAGCGCGGCCCCGCCCTAACACCACCCCCCCACGGAACCCCACCCTGAGCGTCCCGCCCTCGCGTGTGGTAACACCGCCCCCACCGAACCCCCCACCGAGCACCGTCCCGCCATAAACACTGCCCCCCCCACGGAACCCCGAGCGCGCCCCGCGGGTAACACCGCCCCCACCGAACCCCCCCACGAGCACCACCCCGCCCTAACACCGCCCCCCCACCAAACCCCACACTGGCACCGCCCCGCCCTAACACCACCCCATCCGAACCCCCAAGCGCTGCCCGCCCTAACACCGCCCCCCCCACCGAAACCCCCACCGAGCACCGCCCCACCCTAACACCGCCCCCCACCAAACCACCCCGAGCGACCCCCGCCCTAACACCGCCCCCCACAAACCCCCACCGAGCACTGCCCCGCCCTAACACCCCCCCCACCGACCCCCCCACCGAGCACTGCCCCGCCGTAACCCGACCCCCCACCGAACCCCCCCACCGAGCACCACCCGCCCTAACACCGCCCCCACCAAACAACCCCACACTGAGCACCGCCCGCCCTAACACACCCCCACCGAACCCCCAAGCGCGCGCGCCCTAACACCGCCCCCCCACCGAACCCCCCACCGAGCACCGCCCCACGCCTAACACCGCGCCCCCCACTGAACCCCCCCACCGAGCACCGCCCCGCCCTACACACGCCCCCCCACCAACCACCCCGAGCGGCACCCGCCTAACACCGCCCCCCACCGAACCCCCACCGAGCACCTGCCGCCCTAACACCGCCCCCCACCGAACCCCCCACCGAGCACTGCCCCGCCGTAAACCGCTCCCCACGAACCCCCCACGAGCACTGCCCGCCCTAACACCGCCCCCCACCGAACCCCCCAACGAGCACTGCCCGCCGTAACACCGCCCCCCCACCGAATCCCCACGAGCACTGCCCCGCCTAACACACGCCCCCACCAAACTCCCCCACCGAGCACCGCCCCGCCCCTAACACCGCCCCCCACCGAACCCCCCCGAGCGCCGCCCGCCCTAACACCGCCCCCCCACGAACCCCCCACGAGCACGCCCCGCCCCTAACACCGCCCCCCACCGAACCCCCCCGAGCGCGCCCCACCCTAACACCGCCCCCCACCGAACCCCCCCACCGAGCACCGCCCCGCCCTAACACCGCCCCCGAACCCCCCAGCGCGCCCCGCCCTAACCGCCGCCCACCAACCCCCGAGTTGCCGCCCTGCCGTAACACCGCCTCCCACCGGACCCCCCGAGCGCCGCCCTGCCGTAACACCGCCTCCCCACCGACCCCCGCCGGCGCCGCTGCCGTAACACCGCCTCCCCACCGACCCCACGAGCGCTGAGCCGCCATAACACCGCCTCCCACCGACCCCCGGCGAGCGCGCCTGCCGTAACACCACCCCCCATGGAACCCCGCAGCGCTGAGCCGCCATAACACGCCCCCCACCCGAACCCCCCGAGCGCCCGCCCCGCCGTAACACTGCCCCCCACCAACCCCCCCAGCGCCGCTGCGCGTGGTAACACCACCCCCCACCGACCCCCCGCGTAGTGCCGCCCCCCACCTAACACCGCCCCCCCACCGAACCCCCGAGCACGCCCCACCATAACACCGCCCCCACCGACCCCTCCGAGCGCCGCCCCGCCATACCGCCCCCCACCGACCCCCCGCGAGGCCGCCACCCACTACACCGCCCCCCACCAAAACCCCGCCGAGCGCCCCCGCCCCGTAACACTGCCCCCACCGAGCCCCCCCGAGCGCCGCCCCGCCGTACACCGCGCCCCCACAAACCCCGCCGCGCCCCGCTGTAACACCCTCCACCGACCCCCTGAGTGCCACACCGCCCTAACACCGCCCCCACCGACCCCCCCGGGCACCGCACCGCCCTATCACCGCCCCCACCGAACCCTCCGACGCTGCCCGCCGTAACACCACCCTCCCACCAACCCCCCGAGCGCCGCCCCGCCTAACACCGCCCCCCACCAACCCCGCCGGCGCCGCCCGCCCACACCCGCCCCCCACCAAACCCCCCGAGCACCCACCCGCCACCCTACACCGCCCCCCACCCGAATTCCCCGAGCGCCGCCCCATCTAACACTGCCCCCCTCACGGAACACACCCTAGCGCCGCGCCACTGTAACACCACCTCCCACCAACCCTCCCGAGCGCGCGCGCCGCCGTAACACCACCCCCACGGAACCCTCCGAGCGCCACCCCGCCCTAACACTGCCCCCCACCAAACCCTGGCCCCGAGCGCCATCCACCCTAACACGCCCCCCCACCGAACCCCCCGAGCGCCGCCCGCCCTATACACTGCTCCCCCACCGAACCCTGGCCCCCCAAGAGCCGCGCTGCCTAAGCCCCCCCTCCCACCAGCACTGAGCTATCCCTCCCCCCCAGTGCATTGGTATGTGTCTGGTTTCAGCGTTCAGTTAAAGATGCAGGTGGCTAATGGCAGCTCAGCCTTGCTGTGAAGTGCCCTTGCGGAGCATCTATCCCAGCTGGAGCCTGAAGAATGTACAGATGGAGACCCCAGTTCGTCCCCATATGGTACCCGGGGTTGTCATGTGCACCTCTACAGAAAGTCAGCAGAGCTCCACTGATCCTGGCCCCGGGCTGTGCTACACCCACTTTGCACTTACTTTTCACACATGTAAATGACGGCACATCATGCTAAGCGGTGGAAAAATCAAGCTGAGAGATAGGAAATGAGGGTGTGAAGAACAGAGTTTGTTATAAGCACTGTGAGCTCAATAGGTTCCATTTAGACTTCATGGTCAGGCAGGGTTTATACCTTTCTCCAGAACGTCAGATTCTAAAAGAAGGTCCCTTAGCTCTTAGAAATGGGAGTGTACAGAATATAGATGATATTACTTCTGATTGCACCATTTCTGATCTTCCTTTGTCTCTGTTGGGGATGGGGAGCTTCTATTTCTGGTGAAAATGCTTCACAGTTTCTGAGAATTCAAGATGTTAAGCGTCAGTGAGAGGGAACTGGACCTGAAAATAGAGAACTTGACTCAGTGGACACTCCATGGGTGTAGCTCTGTTGGAGCAATGCCAATTTGTGCCAGTTGATTAGTTGACAGAGTGTTCCTTCTAGCACAGAGGCTTTGTGGAAACTACAAAGCGCGGTATGTTACCTATAATTTAAAACAGCTTCTCAACCAGATGACTGGTAGACAGCTAATGTGACACCAATTTTTAAAAAAGGCTCCAGAGGTGATCCTGGCGATTACAGGCCAGTAAGCCTAACTTCAGTACCAGGCAAACTGGTTGAAACTATAGTAAAGAACTGAATTATCTGACACAGAGGTGAACATGATATGTTGGGGAAGCATCAACACGGCTTTTGTAAAGGGAAATCATGCCTCACCAATCTATTAGAATTCTTTGAGGGGGTCAACAAACATATGGGGAAGACTGACCCGGCTTTCAGAAAGCCTTTGACGAGGTCCCTCACCAAAGGCCCTTAAGCAAACTAAATGGTCATGGGATAAGAGGGAAGGTTCTCTCATGGATCAGTAACTGGTTAAAAGATAGGAAACAAACGGTAGGAATCAATAGTCAGTTTTCAGAATGGAGAGAGGTAAATAGTGATGTCCTTCAAGGATCTCTACTGGTCCTATTCAACATATTCATAAATGATCTGGAAAAGAGGTGTGGCAAAGTGAGATGGTAAAATTTGCGAATGATACAAAATTATTCAAGATAGTTAAATCCACAGCAGACTGTGAAGAGCTACAAAAGGACCTCAGTAAACTGGGTGACGGGACAACAAAGTGGCAGATGAATTCAGTGTTGATAAGTGCAAAGTATTGCACATAGGAAAACAGAATCCCAACTGTCCATACAAAATGATGCAGTCTAAATTAGCTATCATCACTCAAGAAAGCTACCAGAATGTTGGGAATCGTTAGGAAAGTGATAGACAATAAGACAGAAAATATCATATTGCCACTATATAAATTCATGGTACGCCCACACCTTGAATACCGCGTTCAGTTCTGGTCACCCCATCACAAAAAAAAAATCAAAATTGGAAAAGGTACAGAGAATGGCAACAAAAATGATTAAGGGTATGGAATAGCTTTTATATGAGGAGAGATTAAAAAGACTGTGACTTTCCAGCTTGAAAAAAGATGACTAAGGAGGGATGTGATAGAGGTCTATAAAATCATGACTGATGTGGAGAAAGTGAATGGAGAAGTGTTATTTACTCCTTCATATAAACCAAGAATTAGGGGTCACCAAATGAAATTAACAGGCAGCAGGTTTAAAATAAACAAAAGGAAGTATTTCTTCACACAACGCACAGTCAACCTGTGGAACTCCTTGCCAGAGGATGTTGTGAAGGCCAAAACTATAATAGGATTCAAAAAAGAAGTAGATAAGGTCATAGAGCATAGATCCATCAATGGCTGTTAGCCAGGATGGTCATACACACAACCCCATGCTCTGGGTGTTCCTAGTCTCTGACTGCCAGAGGCTGGGAGTGGACAACAGGGGATGGATCACTTGATGATCACCTGTTCTGGTCACTCCCTCTGAAGCACCTGCATTGGCCACTGCCAGAAGACAGGATAGTGGGGTAGACGGACCATTGCTCTGATCCAGTATGGCCCTTCTTAAGTTCTTATGTTCATCCCTTAATCACTGTACAAAGCAAAACACAAAAATTTGCTTTATCAGTTGTAGTCCAAAGATAGAGCAGTAGGACTACAGAGAGAAAGGGATTAGAGAGGGTGGTATATATTGTGATAGATAGATGAGGACTTATTGAGATAGATGGATAGACAGATCGATATAGATGGGGATAGATGAATGGATGGCTAGGCAGGGATGGGGATAGATGGATTGACAGGTAGATATGGGGATAGATGGATGATAGGAATAGGTGACTGAATCGATGGATGAATATGGATGGATGGGGCTGGATGGACGGATGGATATATGTGGAGACAGAAGAGGAGCTAGACCAACAGCATCACTGTGGTGCATGCATCTGCCTGTGCATAGCAGTTTAATTTGGTGTTATGTTCTTTTTGAGTTTGCTATGAGGATAAATTTTTGCAGTGTGGCTCCTGGGTAGGCCACAACAGCTCCCGGCGAGGAGTGTCTGCAAAGCAAGCGAGGGCTTTCTCTGGCAGATGTGTCCGGGGCAGTTCGCTTCTCTAGCTGTGCGAAGGGTAGTGGTGGGGCTTTTGGAAAGGACAAAGAGATTGGCTGGCTCAACTACAGAGAAGTCGACTATTCTAGAGGTACGGGACTTAGGAGGAGGATGAACAAAGCGCTGTGCACTTGCCATCCTGCTGGGAAGACAGGAAATGGTTGAAAGGCGCAGACAGGGCTATGACACAAAGTCACAGCCACCAAGCACTGACCGCTGTAAAGTTCTCTAGACGCCAGTCCACTCACGGGAGTTTTGCACAATTTTCGGTAACAGGAGGTTGAGTAAATGCTTCTCTTTATTGTTTCTCTCCCTCCCTCTTAAATAGATCTTGTGGTGATATTATGATGAGACTGGGGCCCCATTGTGCCAGGCGCTGCACAGACATGGAGTAAGGGCATGTCTACACTACAAGCGCTTCAGCTGCACCGCTGCAGGGCTGCACCTTCGCCTCTGTAGTGCCACCGTGTAGACCCTCACTATGACAATGGTAGGGGGGTTGCTGTCACTGAGTAAATCCACCCGCCCAAGAGGTAGTAGCTAGGTTGGCAGAAGAATTCTTCCAGTGACCTAGCAGCATCTACAGTGGGGGTCAGGTTGACCAACCTAAGCACTCGGGGTGTGAAATTGCTCATAGCCTGGAACAACATAGCTAGTTCAACCTAAGTTTTAGCGTAGACCAGGCGACAGAAACAGTCCCTGCCCCGAAGACCTTACAATCCAAATAGACAAGACAGACAAAGGGCAGGAGGAGGAAAGGGCTGTTGTCTCCATTATGCAGAGGTGAAGCATGGAGCAGACTTCTGAGCATATCCTGCGGTTCCTGCTTTGCTGAGCTGTTCTGAAAATATGATCTCTTCTGTGTGTCTCACAGGCTGAGCTCTTTTGAAAATGGGCATAAATTGCCCAGCCCAACTTGCCCAAGTGTGTGGCACAGGTGGGAATTGAGCCCAGATGTCCCGTAACATAAGCACAAGACCATCCCTGTCCAAATGCAACAATGGGACCCACTGCTGCAACATGCCGAACCCCCTCAGTTTTTAGTGAGGTTAATGGCTGCTTAGAGCTATTCGCACCTGAGACCAGTTCTTTGGATTTCACTGGCCGTTCCAACGGCTGTACTTTCTAGGGGAAGAGGGAGAACAGGTGTGTGTGTGCGTGTTGGGCGGGGGAGATAAACTGCCTCACAATATTCAATGTCATACAGAATAGGCTGGAAAGGTTGAAGTTGCAAGCGGAGAAGTGTCACAGATAGGCAAGTGACCACAGTTTAAGCAGCATCATTCAGCAAAGCTGTCCTAGGGTCCATCTACAGTGCATGTAACCCAGGCGTGTGAGACTCAGTGTTCCCAAGCCATGTAACCTGAGTTTATAGTTGCTGGATCCGGGTTTCATGGCCATGCTAATGTGTCCAGACTGTGCTACGCAGACCTTCTGACTCGGGCCTGTGGCTTAAGCTGCGTCCACACTGCAAATGACAGGGCTTGAACCCCAGTCACAGCGGAGTCAGGCTGTGATCTTCCTCCCCGCAGCAAGGTCCTAGGACCCAGGTCCGAATGCTCGCTGACACCAAGACTGGCTGATTTGTATGTGATCAGAAGGGGGCCTGGGCTTAAACTTGGTCAGAGCTTGGGTTTGGGTGTAGTAGACATCTCCATCAGCCTGATCCAGTTCCATTGGTCAGCGAACGATGGTGTAGTTGCTCTCTGTCAGCTCAACTGCACCTGGTCTGTCTTTTGCTGAGAAAAGAGGAGAGTAAAGGTCTCCTCGCTCGTGCACACTTGTTGACCAAGAAGCAGTTAGATGAGCTTCTGCTGGCACATACCAGTGTGGGAATCAATGCTGCAAAAGCTTTTGGTAGTTGCCACCTGCCTCGGTGACCAGATAGCAAGTGTGAAATTTGAGGCGGAGGGGTGGGGGGGGGCATAGGAGCCCATATTAAAAAAAGCCCCAAATATCAGGACTGTCCCTATAAAATCTGGACATCTGGTCACCCTACACCTGCCAGTGTGGTGGAGCATGAAAGACAAGCCGTAAATAGATGGTTATATTTCAGGATATAAAAGCACCTGCAGTCCACATAATGGTGAACGTAAAGTTTTGTACAACAGCCTTGCAACCCAAACTGATCCTAAAGAAATAGCAAAGTCCTAAACTCTGCCTATGCTCAGAAAGGTGGGGATTTGAACATGGGCACACCTTTATCTGAAGCACTGCACTGCGCTGCTAGTGTGTTATAACTGCCAAATGTAAGTGTTCAAAAATCCCGAGTCAAGCCCCCCAAAATGAAGAGATTGATTTAGCAATCGCTTCACATTTCCAAGTTTTCTCTGCAACCAGAAGAGCTAGAAACATTTTTTTTTTAAATAAAAACAAGTTGAGATTTTCCCGCAGTCTCTTGATTTTAGTAGCTGGGACTTTAAGAAAAACAAAACAAAACTCTAAATATTGTGAGACATAAATCCATGAGAGCTGGCGACACGGTAAATTTCTAGGCAGCACATGCTACATTATAACTATACAGAAAACAACAGAATCATTCAACCAGTACACCTCATCAATAATTAATATGATCAATAATCAATTATTTATCTAGCACTCAAAATGCGCTAGGCCCTGGACAAAGATGGTCCCTGCTCTGAAGGGTTTACCATTTAATTTTCTAATTTAATAATTAAAAACATTGCTCCCCATCCTGCATCAGGATACATCAATGTAGCCCCTTGTACATGAATATAGACACACTGAAAACTACTGGGTACAGGGTCCCAGTTAATAAATGGGTGTCTACATTTGCTTGATGACATTCTATTTTCTCTCTCTGGATGGTTTACACTGGTACATGAAAAAGTTCACTATAATTAAGTATCATGAGCAGCATGATGCAGGAAGCGGTGAAACACAAGAGATATGAGCCACATGCTAAAGAAATATCGTTACTCTGAAGTGCTCAGGAAAATGAGGCAATTACTGGATTCCTGGGGCCCAAGTCACAGCCGCTGCTACTGACAACATGAATTTTTGTTGCTGCCGTTACGAAATTTTGTAAGACTTTTAACATTTTGCAATGAGGCACAAGACATTTTGTAAAGCCCCTTTCGCTCCCGTGGTAGAGTCCAGTTCCTACTTGTGCAAGTGCCTGGCCTCAGTGATACTTCGAACAGTTATGGAGAGGGCAGGATCACTCGCCCCATTTTACAGATGGGGAGAACGCAGACACAGAGCAGTGCAGTCACTTGCTGTCAGAGCGGCACAGCCATGATTAGGCCCTAATTCTCATGAATGTCCCTGCTGTCTGCTAGATCACAGAGCCTGGAGGACCCGCTAGACTCTCCATCAGGCTGCTCCTACCTGAAGGCAACCCTGACTGGTGCTCAGGGACCAATGTGGAATTGTGGCTCCGGTGTGTTATAGCTTGTAGCACAAACCCTGCTGCCACTTCAATGGCTGGCAGCCTCCACAGAGAAGTGGGGGACTGACTGAGTCCCAAAAACTGAACTGCCCTCTTCTGCCTAGAGGTAGCTCCCTTCAGGCCTGGAGATGAGGCAGCACTGCCCTGTACTGTAGCCCTTATGTCAATGGAGGCTACAATACAGGGCACCATATATATGACAGAGTCAGGCCGGCACTGTCCCTTCAAACACCCAGCAAAGGCAATGGACAAACTCCCTTCACAGCCTGCACTTACCGGCTTTGTAGAAAAGGAGGAGCATGAGCCACACACGCCAAGATGTCCCCATCTCCATGCCAGAGCTGGTACGGTTTCCTGTGGCTTGAACAGTCCAAGGCTTCTGATACAAGACGCACACCTCCTTCCGCTTTACGTGAAATGACAGCTAAGTGAGACTGAATTTCCAGGGTAAGGAAGTCACTACTACTTCCGCGTTTTCAAACTTTTTAGCCTCTGAGTGTGACGCCCCCTTCTAAATTAAAAAGGGGGGGGGATTTAATTTAATGGGGGCTCAGTGCTGTCACCCCCCCGAGCTGATAGCTTGCGACCCCCGTGTAACCACCTTGCAACCACCTGAGGGGCCATGATCCCCAGTTTGAGAACTCCTGGACTACTTCATCAAAGCTACATCTGTATGACAGAAAACCAGTGGTGGTGTGTAGGATGGATGCAGCCACGCACTGCAGAGACAACCACATAGTGCAGAGAAAATCCACACTGTGATGTGTAGCTACACGTGTCAGTGCAAGGCTCTGGTGCGGAGGAAGGCAGCTGGGAAAGGTAGAGCACCGCTGAGAGGAGCAGTGTGGACAGCTTGGTCTAGAAGGGAGCCGTGTATGGTATGTTCTCAGGTACATAGTCACGCTCTTCAGGTATGTCTTTAGTCTTCTCCTGAAGCTGTGACTCACTGACTGCATGGCTATTTATACCGGATCTGTGCTGGGGAGGGAGGGGAAGAGGCTACCCGAGTACACACTCTACACCACTGGTTCTCAACCTTTTTGGGCTCAGGACCCATTTGTAAATGTTTATGGCCTGTCACCCCCCAGTAAATAGTCTGGGGGTGGAGGCCCTGGGGTGACATCCCAGTGGGGGTTGGATCCTGCCTGGCACTCACCCTCCAGTGGCGGCTCCGGCAGCTCCTGTGCGGTGGGGCTGGCTGGATTTCAAAATTGAAAATTTTAATTTATAAAAAAAAAAATTACACTTTTTATTTTAAATGAACAGTAAAATAATTGGAATGAAACCACTTTCCACACTTCAAAATGTTCACAATTAATATAAAATGTGTGTTGGTCGGGTCCATTCATAACCAAGGAAAAGAGCAATGAACTGAGCAAAGGACTGTATTGTCGTGGCACGAGGCACCAGTGCCATGCGTGTTATGAATCAGTGTAAACCACTCAGGATGAAACTCTCTGCCAGATAGTTCTTAAGGGAAGTGTCTGGGGTAAAGCACCATTGGTTTGTAATTGATCAGTTACTGAACCAAAGGAGGGCTCACATTCTGAGGCCATGTGGTCTTAGCAGAACAGCTTTGACCTAAGGAATTTCCCAGCTGAAACTCCTGTAAATGGAGGGGGAAAGTGACATTTACTCTGTGAAATGCCAGAGGAATCCAAGAAAGACTCAGACACGTCTTCTTGGGACAGGGCAGCGGTGCCTGGGCTGACTTCTCTGCCAAAGGGAGTTGTGCCTACGTGTAAATGGGTACCTCCTCTCTGCCAGGTAAACAGGACTCATGGATAGCCTATAACTAAACAAGTAGCAGATACCCCCGCGCTCACTGATTTCTGCTCTAAACAGGACAGCCCCCAGAATCTACCACTGCTCAGCAAAGGGGCAACACTATTCGATCTGGACCCCCTGGAAATGTTCCTTTTAAAATGTACTAGGACAAACTCTAGCACCTGGCTCCATCCCCCTTACACTGCTCTGGGCAGCTGGAGATTTTCCTGCTATAATGGGGCATTCAGCACAGGAGATATTCGACACTGAGAGAGAGTTCTACACACCTGCACCCAACCCCGCCACGTAGGGGCATTTCTGGCCAGGGTGGGGCATGTGGCTGGAGGCAGGAGCCAGAACGCACTATGCTCTGGCATTCCATGTCCGCTGAGTATTTCACAGGGGTCTGAGTTGCTGCCGCAACCTGAGGTTTCCCCATCAGCCTGAGAATTAGAGAAAGGGTTGGTGGGTTAAATCCCACACACCAGATCCCGCTGATTTATCGTATTCATGACATTTTCCCAGTGCTGCTTTGCTCAGAAGTATCATCTGCTTCCCCACTAGGTTTTGGTTCCGTTGACTAGGCTAATCAAGTGACTCGGGCAGGATTACACAGTGAGGCAGGCGTTCGGCTGCTCAGGGAAACAGACTCCTCTTCTCTTTCCTGTGGGTTTGTATCATGATCATCATCCTCATTAGTCTTTGTTGCTCTAGCACAGGGGTAGACAACCTATGGCGCGGGTGCCGAAGGAGGCACTCAAGCTGATTTTCAGTGGCACTCACACTGCCCAGGTCCTGGCCACTGGTCCAGGGGACTCTGCATTTTAATTTAATTTAAGTGAAGCATCTTAAACATTTTAAAAACCTTATTTACTTTACATACAACAATAGTTAATTATATATTATAGACTTAGAGAAAGACACTGTCTAAAAATGTTAAAATGTATTACTGGCATGTGAAACCTTAAATCAGAGTGACTAAATGCAGACTCGGCACAGCACTTCTGAAAGGTTGCCGACCCCAGTCTAGAACTGCATGCCTTTGTAAACCAAACTGAACCAAGCACACATTCCTAGCCCACTTTCTGAACAGGAGGATCCCAGGACTCGGCGTATACATTATATATTTACTGATCCCTTCACCCCTCTCTCAACTACAGACAGCTGTGGTGGAGGACCTGAGTCAGGAAAGCACATAAGCACGTGCTTAACTTTGATTTCAGTGAGAATTAAGCATCTACTTAAAGTTAGGCTCATGTTAGTGCTTTCCAGAATTGGGGGCCTAACACAATACAGCTACACCACACGCTGGCACTGGGACAAGAACTGATCTGTCTCCAGAGGAATCTGCAGGGAACTACAATGCACCTAACCCATTGGGCTGCTCCAGGACAGCAGGACACCCTGCTACAAGTTCTTTAGGATGTTTTATGATCAAGATGAGAGCAAGTCAAAAATTTTCCATCCAAACTGTTTTCAGGGAAAAGGGGCCTTTTCTCCTCAACAAAAATGTTTGCAGGAAATTTTAATTTCATTCAGAATTTACTGAAAAACTGAGCATTTTCTGAAAAAAAAATTAGAAAGCAAACAAAATGTAGTTTCTTCTGATATTTGCATATGTGAGTAAAATACTTACCCTTTTCCAACTAGTTCTAGGACGTCGTTTTAAAAAATCTCTCATCTGAACGGCAGCATCTGCAGCAACCAGGAAACCCCCTGCCAACATGCCAGGTCACTGATCTTTGAATCACACAAGCACCACTTTCTGTGATATCCTGGATGTTCATCACTGGTGTCCAATCCAATATAGCTCAAGTCCAAATCTGCTTAGTTTATAGTGTCAGGTCTAATCACACCATGTGGTTATATACTAGCAAACTAAACTAGGAACAAAAACAAAGTATTCGTGAATTGTATGACAGGTTAACGCTGTTCAGTTATTACAGTTAACTTAGACAATGAAAACTTACAAGGAGGAAGATGAGAGAAGAATGACGAGGAAGTACGCAACAGAAAGGAGAGGAAGCAAAAAAGCAGAAATAAGCAGAAATTTCTCTATTTTTATAAAAAGAAAGAGGAATCTGGTGGCACCTTAATGACTAACAGATTTATTTGAGCATAAGTTTTCATGGGTAAAAAAAAAACCCACTTCTTCAGAGGCATGGAGTGAAAATTACAGATCCAGGCATAAATATACTGGCACATGAAGAGAAGGAAGTTACCTTACAAGTGGGCAACCAGTGTTGACAGGGCCAATTCAGTCAGGGTGGATGTGGTCCACTCCCAATGATTGATGAGGAGGTATCAATACCAAGAGAGGGAAAATTGCTTTTGTAGTGAGCCAGCCACTCCTAGTCCCTATTCAAGCCCAGATTAATGGTGTTAAATTTGCAAATGAATTGTAGCTCTGCAGTTTCTCTTTGAAGTCTGTTTTTGAAGTTTTATATTTTTATAACCTTCTCCATGTGGGATGTCAGTGTAATATTAAGCAAACCAAATACATTGATGAATGTCTCCTGGCAGCAGCCTGGGGAGGTAAAGGACTGTTATACCCAGTTTACAGATAAGCGATTTGAGGCACAGAGGAGGGATGTGACTTGTCCAAGACCATACGGGGCAGTCTGTGGCAGGGAATGGAATTCAGGATTGTTTGCAGCTTAGTTCGGCGCTGTAGACACAAGACCATCCTGGTCAGTGCTAGGAAGGACAGTAAAGCAGAGATCGCTCCCTGGGGTACTGTGGATTTAGAGTGAAATTTGGTCCCAAATGGTCTCCTACATCATGAAAATGCCTTGCAGTAACTCAAGGAGTGGAGGAAATGAATTTAAGGTCTGACTGTCAGGGTGATTTTTTTCCCCTTGGTATGGTGACAATGACAGATAACCACAGTTTCCCCCCTGAGCTCAAGGGTGGGTTATTAATCATTTCCATTGCATGGGGCTGGGTGTTGCTCACTGCACCGTTAGCACTGGCTCTTCACCAGATTTTAGCCCATCCCCCCCCCGCCCCATCCACACAGAAAAATCATGAACCGGGGTTGGTGGTGCCTTAGCCCAGGGTAGCTGACCCAGAGGGGTGTGTGGATTAGAACCTGGGCTCTGATTTAACTCAGGTTGGAACCCACCCGCTTTCAGTGAGGACACAGGCTAAACCACTCCAGTGCTGATAGGCCTCCATTGTGTTCCCACAATACTCCCCAAAGAACAGATACATTCTCCCACAATCGACGGCAAAAAAGTACAGCATCTCAGCACAGAGAGCTCTGGGACACAGAGACACAGGAGCTCGGATAGTGCTATGTAGCAGGGACACTCCCGCCCAGGGTTGGCTAATCCGCGTTCACTGTCCAGCGCAGACATTCCCCACCCTAAAGATCTTAACACTCGAAATACACAGAGGGTGGGAAAGCTAACGGGAGCACAGAGAGGCAAAGGGGCTTGCCCCTGCTCAGGGTCAGATTTACATCTTACAGAGTCCCCTGGGCCACCGCTGTGTGCTAATTGGGCTGAATGCAGCCCGCGGGTTGAGAAGCACTGGCGTATGTATGAACTTTTCACCCACTTTTAACTTTTAGACGCCCCTAGAACACCGGCGCCCCTTGGCACGTGCCTACTGTGGCTAATTGGAAATCCAGCCTTACCCACGCTCACCCAGCAGGTGAGCAGCAGAACCTGCATTAGAACTCAGGTGCCCGGCCTCCTGCTCCATTTCCCGAACGACAGGGGTGCAGGCGCTCAGTAAAACTCGACGGCATCTCCATATTTTTGCAATTGCATTTTTTTCCCCTTCACATCCTTTTTTGAACAGCTCTAGCACCGTAGCAGGAGCTGTTAGGGACTCAAACTCTGCCCAGGGGCATAGCCCCAAAGCCAGGAAAGTACCTTCTGTTGGGCCAGTTGAAAACTGTTTTTCACCTGGCTTTGCAATAATGGTTTAAAGAACCCATGTGGTGCAAGTTCCCGGTTTTCATCAGACAGTGAACAAAGGACCTGCCAGCTGCCCACTGGCTTTGGGGAGGTGGGTGAATTTCACCCCTGTGCAGACTGTGAGTGCAAAATCGTGTGAGCTGAAGGGGGCATAAGTGACACCTTGGTCTTGTTCACGGGGGGAGTTTCACCCCAGGTGCAATATTGGTTCAATAGTCATGTTCATCCTCGTGGTTCAGCAATCTGCCCCCGGCCTCCCTCACTGCACTTCATCCGACACCTGCCCTGCGGGAGGCAAGGGGGGGCTGCATATATCCTTACACGCCATCATTCATTCCTCTATCTTTGCTACCTTGAAATGCACCACCTGGGCCCTGCCTCTCGTCCTTACTTCCACCTGTGTAAAACTGGAGCAGCTCTACTGAGTTCAGCCAAGTCACCCCCAATTTACGTCCGTGTCAACAGCAGCACAATGCAGCTGCTCGTATCAAAGCGCCGATTATTTTCTGCTAACCACAGAGCAAAGCCACTTTCAAAACTGAAACAAAGTGGGTTTGTATAGGGGATTTTGCACATTCCTGCTTCACTACTGCTTTTCCATCTACAGAGATGAGGTGCCGTTCCCCCCCCCTGCATCAATGATTCCACTGCAGGGGGAGGACAGGTGGTGTTTAACCTACTGCCCTCCCCCTGTGAAGTTCTGCTCCCCAAGGGATATGTTGAATACACCAGACACTTGCCCACCCTGGCCAGCACTGCCCAGCCAGGGAGTGGGACCCCCACAGCACAGCAGAGTTTGTGTGCACCCTGGAATTGCAGCCAGCTGCTCCTTCTAGGATGGCGTAGCCCAGGCTAGGATTTAAGGAGAACCCATGTGGTGACAAAAGGTAGCACAGGCTGGGAGCCAGAGAGAGCCCTGGGGTGTGTGCCCAGCAGCATCAATATAGAATCCCCTCTGTAGGCATCGCAGCCTGACCCTGTCCGTTCCCTGTGGCTGATCGCATCTGGGTGGCTTTGCCCCAGCTGGCGGGCCTGGGTTACGCTGGGAGAAACTGGTGTATCTAAGGGATGAATCCATTAACTCCTGAGCACGCTTTACCCTCTGCTGAGGTAGGAGTAACTCTCGTGCACTGACTGATATCCCCACTGGTCTCCTGCAGGTGCCTCATTTACCCGTGAAGCTCTGGAACCAACATGGATAGGTGACAGGGCATCCTTGTCTGTGACACCCCACCCCTATTCCCCCCAACCAGGATAAATACCAAGAAAACCTGCCTCCCACCACTAAGAATTGGGGGGCATGGATTATCCCACTTCAGCCCAATGTGTGCTTCTGACACCTTCCTGAGAAGCAGCTGCTGCTGGGCCACTGTTGGGGGTGGGATATGGGGCTAGATAAAGGCCTGATCCAGCCTGGCAGGTTCCATGTTCCTGTGCCCATGTCATGAGCTACAGACCCTGTGGCCTGGCCTCAGTGTGATGAGCTCAGGGGGAGCCCCGTCTCTCTTTGACCCAATAATCCACCTCTGACCTCATCCCTAATCCCAGGCCATCTCTGCATGCTGAGCTAATCCCAGGTGTGATTTTCCCCAGATGCCAGTGGCTAGCAGGAGAAATAAGGAGGAAAGTTTCCACCCTTTCTAGCTCAAGAGACACCTCCCCGGCCTGCGAAACCCCTGGCCCACTAGAAGCAGAGTCTAAGGTGTCTGAGGTTATCTCAGGGAAGGCTATCTCGGTCTGCATAAGCAAGGACACCTCTCCCCACACGGAGGAGTGGAGGAGAGGTGTGAACTATGTGCAAAGAGCACCTATGACTCAACCCTCCCTGAGAAGGCGGGACGCTAAGGACATGATCCTGTCCAGCGGCAGGTGCAGAATGGTGGGGATCAGTGGGAGCACAACACGGCGTGGTAGAGAACTTGGGGCTGGCGTGCAACTCTAGCCCAACAGCAGGGGGTTAGTCTGCCACAGGGTCTCATTAGCACGAGGCTCATGGTCATTCCCACCTCCTCTCTGCAGAAGCACAAAGGGCATCACCTCTTTGCACCTCCCTAGCAGCAGAGAGCAGCCTCACAGCCTCAGTGGAAGAGCTGGCCACAGGTGGGTACTAAGAACAAAACTAAGCGCCGCTCTAACTTCAGCATACTGGGTCTTCAGGCGCCGCTGCCTCCCTGGAGGAACGTGAGTCTGGAGAGAACAAGACCCTGCAGAGGGAAGAAGACCAAGGTGCAGAGGAGGATGTGAAAGACTGCGGCTGGAGCTGTCTCCAAGTGGGGAGGTTGGGTTTTCAGCAATTAAAACCTCAACTAATTTCTTTGGAGGATTTTATTGTCAGTGTGTTATTATTTTTTTTCTCCTTTCCTGTAGCTGGCACACACAGTCAGCTCACGCTGCACAAATAACATAAGTTGTTCTCTGAGGTTTCCAAAGCAATTTACAAATGTTGATTCTCCCTCCATGCTGTATGTTGGTATCATGATGCCCATTTTGCAGCTCAGAGGAAAAACTGAGCCACAGGGAGGCAAAGGGGCTCACCCAAGGTCGCATAGAGAGTTGGTGGCAGAGCTAAGACTAGACCCCCAAGAGTCCAGCTGCTTAGTCACCGCACTCTGACTGCTAGACCATGTTGCCTTCCAAGTTAATGCAACATGAGAACCTTTTAAAAACAATCTGTGTCATTTATCAGACTATCCCTACCCCTTCTCACAAGTCAGAGGGGTAAGTACGTCAGGAATGAGTCTGCCCATGGATGTAAGAGAGAGGTCTATTCTCTGATGGTGAAATTCACCCCTGCACAGAGGGCCGGCCGAAGGGCTATGCATAACTAGAACCGTGTGCGGGGTGGAAGCGCTGTTTAACAAGATTTCAAAATATGGCTTCATTCTGAATCGAAACGACAAATTGCAATTGCTTGGGGCACTCGGAACATTTCGCTTTGATGCCATTTCATTCTGAGTTCAGCTTTTCTAAAAACCCCGTAGTAGAAAGCAAATAAATGAGATGCATTGTAATATCTGATGCAAAATTTCAAAATAATTCAGAATGAAAAGTCCTTTCTCAATGAAGAACTGAAATGCTGTGTTCCAAAAACTGTCAGAATGGGACGTTGCAACAGTACTGGAATTGTTCCCCCTGGTTTTCTTCTGAAATGAAATTCCAGCAAAAAATTGACCTGACTTTGCATGGCGTGTTGATTTCAGTAGAACTGCACATTCCTATGGAAAACGGTTTTGTGAACAACTCTCCAATCAGCTCTATGTGCAGGCCACAACTACTTAATGTGCCACTCTGTCCCCATCTAGGGGTGGCTGGTCTGCATAGCAAGTTGGTGAGCTTACAACAGAGCTGGGCGACTCATGGTTTGAGATCCAGGGTTCAAGCCCCAGTGTGGACAGAGCCAGTATTACAAGTGGGGGCTTGTTTGGGGAATTGAGCAGAGGGGATTTAAGATCAAACTGGAGTGCAGGCTTCATGCTGGACCTCTGTGCGGGGTGAATTTCACTATCCAGAAGCAGGCAGGGGAGAACTGATCCTGAGTATGAAACTGATTGAATCAAGATTAACCTGTCCAGAGCAGAATCCCCATGGAGCCTGCTCCTGCTCTGGGACTGAGAGGCAGATCTAACACTTCTATCCTATCAGCAGTGGGGTGATAATACATAGGGACCGCATTCACATGGGCCAAATGTGTAGAGGATGTAAATCTGTAGCCCCATTGCAGACCAGGGAGCTAGGCTGATTTACACCAGCTGAGGATCAGCCCCTTAGGATCCAGTTTGCTTTATTTTTGAAATCCTCCGTGGAACTTGCAATAGACAGATTCACTGTCTCTGCTCCCCTCTAGTCCTCCAGCATCAGCCTCTTTTCGGAGCCATTGCACCATCTGGCTGCCGGTGGTGATTGAACCTTCTCCTGTGCAGCTCCGGTCACCGGGAGCAGCCTGTCTGTATCTCCCTTCTAGCCAGTCTCACCTGCGATCCTCCCTCTTTTTCCTGTGCTTGTCCCTCTGTCTGTCCAACCTAGGGTTTTATACGGTTGGCCATCATAGTTGTCTTTGGGCGCCTCTCACGCAAAGTTCCTCATGGGTGTCTCGCCTCACTTGGATCCTTCTCCTCTGCTCTGCTGTTATGAACTCTGTGACTCTCATTTACAGCCGCGGTTCTTGGTTTGGATGAGACACATTGTGCCAACAGCTATTGCACGGTGGAGTTTTATCCCGCTTCTGTGGAGCCAAGTGGGATTTCGCGTGGACGTGGGTAAAAGTTCAGCCAGCTGGAGAGATGGGTTTCTGCTGCGGGCAGGGTAAAAATCCGTCGGTGTCTTCAGAGTGGCTACAATTTTGCACATTCCCCGGGGAGGAGCTCAGCTTGTTGCAGGCATCACGCTGTCATAAATGGTCGTCAGCCCTGGATTTGGGGGCTGGGAATGAAAACAGGGCAAGAGCAGACAGTGAGTGCGCAAACCAAGCAATGCACATGGATTGAGGCACCACCAAACCCCCTGCAGCCCCATGGCTTCGGCTGCCACTTTCAGCATTAAAGGGAGCGGGAAGCAAAGCACCCACTGGCCCATCAGCCCGGGGAGCTGAGTTCAAGAATTGCCTGTCCTGTTCCCAGCCCTGCAGGAAGAAGGAGACTTGTAATATGCTGGCAGAGTGCGTGTGCATGTCAGTGTGGTGGGCCACTGGACGATAACATCCTACTACTGCTTTCATCTAATTCAAACTGCAGCGGGGCAGAGAAGGGCTGCCAGGGTGAGCTGGGGAATGGAGGGCTGATCGTTCCAGGGAGGCTTGTTTAGCCTAGCCAAAGGCAGGCTGAGGGGGGAATCTCACTGCCCTCTGTGCATACAACGAGGGAAACACCAGGGAGGGAGAAGAGCCATTGAACTAAAGGACAATATTGGCACCAGAACAAACGGGGATAAACCGTCCAGAAGCAAATTGAAGCTGGAGGTGAGATGATTTCTAACCATCAGAGGAGGGAGGTTCTGGGGCAGGCTCTCAGTACCAGCAGTGGGGGGAGGCGGAGGGGCAAACAACCCAATTGGTTTGAGGATAGAATTTGATCAAGTTTATGAATGAGATTCTGCGAGAAGAGTGATTGAGAGAGCAGGGACAGGCCTCTGGGACCCAGGAGGTCCCCACTGCTCCTACGTTACTATCTAAACCTGGAGCTCAGGGTCAGAGATCTGTGCTGTGGGGCTGGACGTTCAGGGATGAAAACCCGCTGGCACCGCATGCTGTGGGGCTGTTGTGCAAACAGCCAGCTCAGCTGCTGAAAACGCTTCCCGAGGCTTTGCCCGTGTTCCCAGGCCGGACGCATCTAGAACCAGCAAATGAGTCGGGCAAACATCCCCAGACACGCTCATCTGCACTTCCAGCAGCGCTGGCCCCTCAGCACATGTAAGTCAGGAATAACTCCACTGAACCCAATGGAGGATCAGGCCCAACCTCTTTTCTGTGACCCATCATCTGCTCCTACAGTGAAGGGCTGGATGCAATAGGAGTGAGGAGGGGATGGCTGATGAGAGACATTAACTGCGGGGCTAGCAATGAAATGCACATGGATTCCTTCTCACCTGAGCCGTTTCTGGAGGTAGCCCCGTGGCGCAGACGTAGATGGTGGTGCACTCAGAGCACTTCACCACAGGCGGGGGGCGAGAGCTTTTCTGCCGCTGTGCAAAGAGAGAAAACTGAGCCCAACATCTTTAGCGGAAGGAACCCACCACTTCCTGCTCAGATAGGGAAAGCCATATGCGCTAGCTGCAGCACTCAGCCTCCTGGAGACCACACTCAAAAGTGGGCCAGGAAACCACCTGTGACTGTGAGGGTCTTGGGAGAAATTCTCTCTGATGAAGCTGACATTACAGTGGCTGCTTCTGAATTACAGGCTAGATTCCCCCAGGCCAACATACAGCCCAGCACACCTCTCTGCACCACCACCAGCCAGCAGAACTGGCCAGATGTGCAGAAGGGCTGCATGCTCAAAGAGGGTCTCCCTGCTGCTCCAGCCCCAGTCTCTCCCAGCGGGACATGCAGAGAGCTCCCAGCTACGGCCCATTGCCTGCCAGTGCCTGACCAGAGACCAAACTCATCTTGCTGGAGTGTTACTGCTGTTGGGTGCCAAGCCAGCCGCCCAGAGGCGAAATCCCCAGGCACTGCACAGCCACTCCACACATTTCCTGACAGCCTGCTTTAGCCACCTCAGCTCAGGGCCGCCCAGAGGATTCAGGGGGCCTGGGGCAAAACAATTTTGGGGCCCCCTTCCATAAAAAAAATTGCAATACTATACAATACTATATTCTCGTGGGAGCCCCTGTGGGGCCCGGCGCGAGTTGCCCCACTTGCTCCGCACCCCTGGGCAGCCCTGGGAAAAATAAATCTCTGCATCTCGGCACAAACCCAGTTTTGAGAAAACTTCTTTACAAGGTATCACTGGTTCTCAGCATCAGCTAGGGCTAAAAGGCACTAAAGCTCATTAAAAGGTTGACAACTATTTTCTGTCAAAACTTGTTCTGGATCGAAAACTAGGGTTTTAAAAAGCAGAAAAAAATCACGGACAATGTCTGCTTTCTTTCAAAATTTGTTACGCTTTTTTTTATTGAAAGCTGAAATTAGTCTGCCAAAACCTGAATATGGTTTGCGGGTTTCAGAAACTGTGGCCAAATATTTGCTGCTGTGTGTTTTGATTGTTTAAAGAAACAAAAAAAAATTCTGCTTAACAAAAATTCCAAAACTTTGAACCACCTCAGCTTGCGACAACATCGCTGATGCCATCCAGTCAGATTTCCAGATTTCTGATACTCTGCTGGCTTCCTTGACTCATATCTTTCTCCATAACTTTGGGTTCATTAGGTTGGAACATAAGAACAGCCATACTGGGTCAATCAAAGTCCATCCAGCCCAGTCATCCTGTCTACCGACAGTGGCCAATGCCAAGTGCCCAGAGGGAGTGAACCCTAACAGTTGATGATCAAGTGATCTCTCTCCTGCCATCCATCTCCACCTCTGACAAACAGAGGTAGGGACACCATTCCCATCCTGGCTAATAGTCATTAATGGACTTAACCTCCATGCATTTTATATGTTCCTAGAGACTGGCTCCATGGGGTCCCTCACACAACTGGAGATGGTTACTGTGGGTTTGTCTTTGGTACAGCTTATGTACATACTCCATGAACTGAGCATTTGAGCTGTTCCAGAATTGGGATGAGCCATGTTCCGAAAACTGAAAATGTTCAAAAATGCACATGCATGTGAATGCACACAAGGTGCTAAAATTAAATAACCCAGAGTTCTCAAACTGTGGGTTCAGGACCCCTCACAAGGTTATTACTCAGGGGGTCACGAGGTTATTACTGTTCAGCCTCCACCTCAAACCCCGCTTTGCCTCCAGCATTATAATAGTTTAAATATAAAAAGTTTTTAATTATAAGGAGGGAGGTTCACTCAGAGGTTGCTGTGTGAAGACAGGTCACCAGTATAAAAGTTGGAGAACTACTGAATTAACCCTCTGAAAACCTCAGGGAATGCAGGGAGAGGGGTCTCCCTGGTAGGGTGGCGAAGGAAGTAGGTGGTGTGGATATTGCTCTTCTCATGTAATCCCTCCTCCAGCGGTAATTTTAACGAAGCTCCCTCCCCTGACATGAATCCCCCTATGCACTGAAATTAAATAGAGACTACAATCTGGCATTTGAGAGGTGAAAGGGATGGTAAGCCTAACAGCTTGGCTCTCTGCAACCTCAAACTGCTGAATGAGCTCCAGGCGTTAGGGAAGGCTGTGCTCACCACAGCCGGCCTGCCCCTATCCGACCCCCACCACTTCCTGCCCCCCCCCAGAATCCCCCGCCTGTCCTGCTCCTTGTCCTGCACCGTCCCCAAAGACCCCCCCCGCCGAGTCCTGACGGACCCCTGGAAGCCCAATCCAACCCCCCTCCCTGTCCCCTGACCGCCCCCGGGACTTCCTGCCCTTAGCCCCGCTCCCCCCGCCTGCCCCGGAGCCTCGCTCGACAGCGGCACCTGGCTCCGCGTGTCCCCTGAGCCCGCCCCGCTCAGAGCCGATTGGTCAGGGGGCGGGCTGTGGCAGCTCGGGCCGGGCTGGGGAGCCGAGCCCAGCCAGCCCAGCCTGGGGCGGCACCCGCCCCTGCCACGCGGCTCTGAGCGGGGCGGGGCTCAGGGCCCCGCAGGTCCGGGAGCCCGGGGATGCGCTGAGGCTCCGGGAGCAGGGTCGGGGAGCGCGCTCGGCCGGTCTCGGGGGGCCCTGCGAGCCGCGGGGCAAATTGCCCCCCCCCGGGCGGCCCTGCCTCAGCTCCTGCAACACCCCCCCCACCCCCCATTCTGATCTCGTAGCGCACCCTTTGGCCGCGCTGTGTGTGGACTCAGTGATGAGCCTCTATCGACACCCAGTGGCCGCAAGTGTCTGGCTCGCAGGGCTGCTTGCCTGCTCCTTGAGACTCGCCCCGTGAGCAGAGCCACCTTTTGGGTAAACTCACTGAACTAGGGAATGGCCTCAGCGGTGGACAGGAACCGCATCCAGTACGAAACTGTGACGTGGGTAGCTGCTCTCCATTCAGATCTGTATCTGATGTTATCAGTATTTATGCTGCAGCAGGCGAGATTCTCCTTATGGGGGAGTCTTGGAAGCATTTTCGTTGACCACCCCTCAGCCTTGCAATTGCACCGGTGTGGCAGGCGCTGCACAGGGGTCGCTGAGGGCAGAATTTGGCCTGCAGAACCTTGGGTGATTTGCAAGAAGGCTTGCATGGCTTGTCCAGAGGGGAATGTAGCTGGGCTGGCTGCTAGGAAACCAGCACAAAATGTCATCTTAGTGACTCAATCAGGAAGTCACTGAGAGGTGAGAAACATGGGGCTAGTTCTCAAGTCCCTCAGAGTTGCACAAACTTCCCCGTGCCCCATAAGGAATGTCTATACCCCACGCTATGGGCATTGACTCAGTGTGAGCCCCAGCCCCCTTTCTAGCCACACACAAATCAGTCTGACTCAGGTCAGTGAGCGCTCAGGACCCTGGTAAGGAGAGGGTCAGAGCCCAAGCCCAGCTGGGACTCAGGTCCAAGCCCTGTCTTTGCAGCACGGACCCAGCTCAAGCTGCAGCTCCGAGTCAGAAGGTCTGTGTAGTGCAGTGCAGATGGGTTAGCAAGGCTGTGAGCCCCAGATCCAGCAACTGGAAGCCCAGGTTTATGATACATTGTGGATGCTCAGGCATGGGCTTGGAAACAGAGTCCACAAGCCCGGGTCTCACAGAGCTGCAGTGCAGACACCCCTGACAGTTCTCTAAAATTACCGCTGTGAAAATTCAGCTGGGGCCAGGCCATTTGGCGGCGGCTGTGCAAGGTGGAGTGGAATCCATCACACACCCCCTATAGCTACGTCTGTCCCTGCTCGGCAGACAGGGCATAACCTTCTTCAGGGCGGTAAAATGAGAAGACTCAGCGACTCACGACTCGGGCGCAGGTACAGGGAGCAGGAAGGAACTAGGTTAGGGTTGTCAGTTTTGGTTGGATGGATTCCTGGAGACTTCATCGCTTGACCTAATCTTTAATTAAAGATTAATCTTTAATTCCTGGAGCCTTCAGGCCAATCCTCGAGAGTTTGCAACCCTAAGCTAGGTGAACATTGTGAGTTTTCTGAATATAGCTGAACAGTTTAAAATCGTGCAGTTTAAAATCAGTCCCAGAAGGGTGTCAATTCCCCTTTGTGCAGAAACGCCTATAGACAACTCAAACCCAAGTGAAGCAGGATGTAAGTGATACATGAGCCTTGTGGCCCTCTTCCCAGGGTAAAATTCACCCATATGGTAGATGAGATTTTAACTTTCTAATGATTTAGTTGGTGTTGGTCCTGCTTTGAGCAGGGGGTGGGACTAGATGACCTCCTGAGGTCCCTTCCAACCCTGATAGTCTATGATTCTATGAATGGAAGGCCATGACTCACCTCTACCCTCTGGACTTGTGAGTAAATTGTGCAACTTTCCTTTTCCTCCTTCAGCTGTGAATGCTCTTCTTGGCCTGATTGGAAAAACAATTGCAAGGGCTGTTAGGGCAGGAGACACACAGATGTGACCATGTCAGCCTTGCGATCTAGATTTGTAGAGATACAGGCAAGGACCTGTCAGAATACATCACAATGCCTGCAGTCTAAGCGTTCGTCAGCAGAATAAGGCCCTAATGAAATTCTGGCTTCCTCTAAGATAGCAGTTCCAAAACTGTTGGAAGTTCAGCCGCCTGAAACCAGTCACATCCCCCATCAACTCCACTGGGTGTTGTGAAAGGCTGACGGACCGGGCAGATCAAAAATTTTCCATCCATATGGCTTTTTGACAGAAAAATTAAGGTTCTTGGCTAAACAAAAATTTTTCATGAAAAGTGGCTGCTTTTGACAGAAGATTTCAATAGTTTGTCAAAATAGTGAAAAAAATATTTAAGCCAAAAGTTGAAATGTGTCAATTTAAAATGGCCTCATGGAAGTTGTGGTTCCAGATGATTTATGCTCCCATTCGTCTTTATGGGCTGAACTCTCTGGCTGGACTTAATTTCCCATGATATACCTTGCCCAGGGATTCCTATGCTATATCTGCTTCCCTCATGAAGCTGTGAGAGAGCCATGCATCATGGGACATGTAGTTCATCCAAGTGCCTGGCCTATACAAGACAATGGGCACATGAGGTGCCCAAACTACAACTTCTAGAACAATCACCCATTGCCTGGCACTTGGTGCAGTCATTTGCTCCTATGCAAAGTGGGTGTGAAACACTATTTTTCTGATTTGCACTCACATCGCACTAATATAAGTGCTTGCACAAGACGAAGTACAAGGATGAATTAATTGCACCTTGCCTTTCTATTTATCTAAGATGTACGCAAGATACCTATCATGTTATATCGAGGCTAGGATCCCTCGCATCCCCTTGAAGTCATGAGAGGAGATCATATCACAAGAGCACATGATGAAGTATGTGAGTCAAATAATATTCGAGTGGTTACATTTTTTTTTTTAACCTTCCTTCCTGCCTCCGTATGCTGGGTGGAAAATAAGACTTCTGTTCTCTTTAAAACTAAAATAAACTATTAGGTGGAGTTCCCTTGAGACTGAACGCACGACAAGTCTGCTCAATACAGGTGAAATTTACCCATGTGCAGAGAGGCAGCACAAAACCTACGCACTAGGCATTTCCAGGCTGGGTCAGAGCCAGGATCTAGATAACCCACTCGCCTGTATCTGACAGTGGCCAAGCACCAGATGCAGAAGGCCAGGTCTGCACTAGAACCTTTTGCTGGAGTAGTCATGTGGTTAGGGGTGTGATTTTTAATGATGTTTTAAAACCAGCCAAAGCCTTTTCATAGGCACAATTACACTAGCAAAAAAGTGCTTTTGTGGGCATGGCTTATTTCCTTTGGGAAGCCAGAATATGTCACACCAGCAAAAGCAATTTTTTTGCTGCATAAACGTCATTTACACTAGGAAGATTTGCCAGGATAGCTATATACCTGCAAAGCTTTTCCAATGTAGGCCTGGCCACAATCTCTCCGTGCCTCAGGTCCCCATGTGTTAAAAACCAGCACATCCCTACATCACAGGGGTGCTGCGGGCATGACTGTATTAAAAATTGTGAGGGGTTGTTGCTGCAGTGATGGGGGCCAGGTAAGTACCTTAGAGAGACAAAACTCTGGATGTTCTCTTTATCTGGTGTATATGTCCAACTCCTCTTTGAATGCTGCTAAATATTTGGCCTCAATGACATCTTGTGGCAATGAGTTCCACAGGCTAATGAAGGAAGATTTACATGGTGCAAGGACTGTGTGCTGGCCCTTTGCACAGGGATAAATTTCACCCTAGAGTCGCATCTAAACACAAGTGTCGTACAGCTTTAACTATATTGGGGTATAGTGCTACAACTCCCCCCCACTAGAGTGGACGGAGTTATGCCAGCAGGAAAGGTATTTATTCTTGTATAGGAAGGGGAATAAACTATACTAAGATACCTTTATACTAGTATCTCTAGGGTTGTACTGGTATAAATGATTATAGCCATAACTGGAAGCATTATACCAGTAAAAAAACTGCATTGACCAGGACAAAGGCTTGGTCTACATTCAAGAGTTAGGTCGATGTGCAGCAGCTTATGTCAACCTAAGTATGGAAGTGTCCATGTTTAAATTTGGCTCCCGCTAATCTAACTGTCCTGCCGCACCGACTTAAAGCCACCTCCCCGAGCGGCGTAGAGTCACAGGCGATGTCATTCGGTCGACGTGGTGTCAGGTTAGACACTCCAGGCCTTACATCGACTGTTACCGGCTTTCACGAGCCGTCCCACAATGCCTCATGCTGACAGTATAATCGATACAAGCATTGCTGGTTGAGGACGTGAACGGCCGACACGAGGCGCAAGGTGTAGCCATGCACGAGCACTGTAATGACTGAGGCGACTGTATGCCGACGGAAGTTAGGTTTGCAGGGTGGACTTGGCCTAAGACCGTAACAAGTTCCCAATGCCTTGAAAACCTACCTCTGTGACTCAGCCAGTATGTGACCCCTGCACCGAAGGCCAGAACACCCACAATGGCTATTGGCACGATGAATTTCAAGAGCTCATTCCTGAGCGAGCCTGGAAGGTGATTTACAAAGAAAAGAAGCTGCTCAGTAACTGGTCCCTAAGCTTGGTGCCCTGTTCTAAGGGGAGGTGATTGTTAACCAGGAGCGAGGGCTCATGCAGCTTTTAGATCACATTGCCGCTTCCTTTATCTTTTTAATCGCGGTCTATTATCTTTGTGTACAACAGAGAGAAAACACAGGAAGTGCAGCATCAGCAGAAGGTACGGAAGGCCCCAATCCAGGCTTCACTTGAAGTGTGTAAATAGCCCAGTTGGGACTCTCTGTGGCAGAGAAAAGGGAACATAAAAACAGGAGTCAATTATAACCCCTTTCCATGTGTATAGATTTCAGTGTATCTGAGCGTCAGACCCATTGTCTACACTAGGACTCCTTGTGTGCTTAAAGTTAAGCACGCTCGTGTTTTGCTAGACCAGGGTAAAATTTTCAAAAGTGATTTAGGAACCTAAGCGCCATTTTCAAAAGGGCCAGATTATCAAAGGTATTCAGGCTCCTAACTCCCATTGGTTTCAAAGGACATTAGGAACCTAAATACCTTTAAGGTCTGGGCCTTAAGAACCTAAATCTAATTGAAATTCAAAAGTCACTAGGGGCTGGATTTTTAAAGGTACTTATGCACCCAATGCCCATTGAAACCAATGAGAGTTGGGCACCTAAATATCTTTAAAAATTCAACCCGTAAGTCTCTTGCTGTCTGTCAGCATCACTGATGGGCCGGCAGCGTAAGGATTAATTAGTGACCCGAGTAGCGATGATGCAGCAGGGCCAGAGCTACTTCAATGGAGCTGGGAACTCAGTGGAGGAAGGAAGATGCTGGAGGGGGGAACAGGGCGAGTTCTCCTCTGGGAGGAGCTGCTGGAGGCCAGGCTGAGGTACCCCCTGAGGTAGCGTAGGGGAGGGAGCAGGGGGGAATTGTGCTGGGGAGGAAGTCGTTCAGGAGAACCTTGGCCGGGGCCAAGAAGCCGAGTCCAGTCAAGTCCCAGAGGGACAGAACAGAGAGGTGGACATTCTTTGTTCGTGCACTTTAAGTTGGAGCTTTAGTAACCCCGGGAGGGGCACAAACTGTCATGTGACTTGGCATGAGGGCTGGGCCCTTGACGACCCCGAGGGGAAGTCGAAAGAAGACACCAGCTGGAACTGGCCATCGTGGGGCCAAGGCAGTGGGAGGAAGACGGGAGAGGCGAAGTCCCCTGTAACTCTGTGTCCAGATACAAGGGGGCACCCTAGAGGTGACAGCACCCGCTTACAAGCGCTCTTAAAATGTGGTCCTAGGTGCCGAATTCTTACACGTCCCAGTCAGGTGCCAAACACCTGGAGCTGCTCCACCCATCGCTGCTTCGCTCTGGCTTTACAGAGGCCTGACTCCATTCCCACAGCCGGCTTGCCAAGCTCCCGCTGGTGTTACACTGCAGCGGGGTGACGCCACGGAGGAAGGACTACACCGAACGCTGCTCTCTCGTTATTAATAGCTATCATTGATATTTGGGAGTGTCTAGGAGCCCCCGTCATAGGCTAGGCCCCCATGGCGCTTGGTGCTGCACAAACACAGAGCAAAGGGACTGCCCTGCCCCAAAAGAGCTTCCAATCTACGGAGAACACAAGAGACAACAGCTCAAAGAGGGGAGCACAAGGAACCAAGGAGACAATGGGGGTCCTAGTGTCAAACCATCGTGGATCTGATTCCCATTCACTCCAAAGTCCCTTTCCCATGAGGCGTAAAGAGGCCTGGGGGTGAATGAGAATCAGGCATAGATGCTTTATTGTCTTTTTTTATGTCTATACTGGTTCTGCTCCCAGCCCTGATGCTCTAGTTACTTTTGCAGCAGGACTGTGGTACAGTCTACGTTTGTAAAGGGCCTGGTCCAGCTGGTCACCAGGGGATGGTTTCCCCCCACCCCCTCCAACACAAGACAGCAAGGGGCAGGGCAGAAATCTGGGTCCGACTATGTTAATTCAAATGGAGACTTAAGAGAAAAACATCCCAGGTTGAGGTTTAAATGTCTCATTAAAACACCCCATAAAAGTCCCCTGCGTCATAAAGGAGGTGACAGAAAAACCCCAATGAGAGAGAGACTCTCTCCCCCAGAGGCTAATCGAGAGGAAGTTCCCACGGAGGATTTAATGTTGCAGAAGGTGTGATTTATAACCAACCCAGGGCTTTACTGTACTGTAGCCGGGGCTGCTGCATGATTAGCTCTGAAAACCAAGCGACCATGAAACCAGAGGCGGGATTTTTATTTACACTAAAGCTCCCACAGGGCAAAGTGGATGCAAATTACCGTCACAGCCCCCGTTAAGGCTGCTTTATGCATCCGGAGTGGTGTAAAAAGACCCGGGTGTAAATCAGCCCTCGGCCCCACGAGGAAACGGACCAGTGCCCGTGTCTGTCTAGATGTAAATAGTGAGTAGATAAGGTGCCAGTAGATGGCACTCAGGAATATGAGGTGTAGTTTGGGGGTTTGTAGGACCCCTACAAATGACTCCTTACCCAGAGCTCTGAATGCCCAGAGCCTGCAATCTGGCTGCTGAAATGGGACCTTTGAGCTAGTTCTGCTTTACACAGGCACATGTGAGAGGCGAATCAGGCTTGTTGATTTCAATGGAGCTGTGCTGCTATGCACCAGCTAAGAATCTGGCCCGCTTAGGTACCAACGCTTCCTTCAGAGCCCATCTCAATGCCCATGCCTTGGGTGGTGTGTGTGGGTTTAAGCCAGGTTGGCAGGGCCCAGGGCTCAGTTCTGAGCTCAGAGACTTGGGCCCATCCCTGTCTCTGAGGGTGGAGATGGATCCAGAGCCTGCACAGAAGGCCCAAAGCAAGGTAAAGATGTTGGGCCGAGGCCTGGAGCAGCTGATTTATGCCAGCTGGGGATCTGGCCCCTAGACCCAAACCCTAGTGCCAGCGCAGCCAACAGCCAAGCGGCCCTTGGTCCCGGTGGGCCCAGGCACTGCACAGTCAGTGGGGATTTGCTCCTCTCTCATCCAGCCCCACTTACCTCCTGGCTTGTTGCTGCATTCCACCGAGGAGCTGAACCTGGTGGTTTGCTGGCTGACTCTGTTACTGGCGGTGCAGGAGCAAGAGACGCTGCCCTCCCCCGGGGTGAAGGAGAGGTGCAGGAAGCTGTCATTGTAGGGGTGCAGCTGGGAGGTGTTGCCCTCACTGCAGTTCCAGCTGTAGGTCACATTGTCCCCGCTGTTCACCACGCAGCTCAGGTTCATGCTGCAGCTCTCATTCCCCAGGGTCCTGCTGACCATCTGGATGTCGGGGACGGACACCCGCTCTGAAGGGAGTGATGGGGAGGGGAGGTGAATGGATTATCTGGAGAAGGATGGAACTGACAGCCCTGCGTGAAATGCTGCCAGACTGATGCGGCTCCCAGGCCTGCTCTGAGTCATCCCCTCTCCAGGGCATTTAGACGCCAGCAACATCGGCACCATTCAACTGAGCAGCAAGTTCTAGCCGCTAAGGCCTCCTCTGGCTGCCGAGTTCGGTGCAGCTCCATGGGTAGCATTTTATGCAAATTATACCAGAGCTCAATTGCATATTTGTGAATAATTTGCATATACTCATGAATGTCAGATTATGCTCCCCGAGCAAGGCTTGCACAAAACGTGGGCACTCTCACTTGGGCGGCTGAGTGCTGGGGTGTCTCTAGCTGGTGGGGAGGAGGGTGGCTGGGTGCCAAAGGGCATGTGGACTATTGGGTGCTGAAGGATGTGAACAGTGCTGAGGCTGCTGGAGTGGGTGAGTGCCAGGGTCTCTACAGCACCCCCTGCAGGGAAAGGCTGGGACTGGAATAGGCAGCAGTTCCTCCCACAGCCAGCGCGCTTGTCCCACTCCCTCCAGGACCCCCGAGGCTGGAATAACTGAAACCATGCACCATTTTCATCACAACAATGGCCTTTTCTCCTAGCAACTGACCAGCCACCGAGCAAGACCAGCTATCAGGACCCAGCATAGTTCCCCAAACCTGCATACGAATACTGTGCTCTTACCATACACTTCCAACTGGAACTGCCAAGACTTTTCCTCAAAGCGTTTTTTCACTGTGTATTCATAGTGCCCTGCATCCGTTCTCCTGGTTTCCAGTATTTCCAAGGAGAAGTTCTCGGGATGAAACTTGATCCGCTTCTCCATGTAATTGGTATAATTTTTTCCATCATAGCTAGCTAGAAAGGTAGATGTCTTCGTGCTTCCATTCAATGCACTTAGTTTCCATTGAGCGTCGCTAAATTGCACAGTAAAATTCTGAAGGTCGGGCGTTATGCTCAGCAGCGTTGGGGCCCCCAGGCTTCCATAAACCATTTTTTCCAACCCAGAGCTCATGCCTACAAGGATCAATGAAACAGAGTTAACGCAGACATGAGTTGATGTTTTACAGATGGCAATGTACACAGTGTTGTCCACCCCAGGAGTTCAAAAATCACGAGTCAGACCTCAAAAACATCATGAGATGTTTAAAAAGTTATATATTCTGGAGCTCTTTTATTTGCCATCTGCTTGCTGAGCCTTTAGGGTTACAGTCAGGCTTCCTTTTCTAGCTTTTCTCCACAAAGAGGAGTGCTAGAAACTTACTTTCATTATTTTTTCTGATGAAAGCGGAGATACTCACCTAATCACGTGACTCCAGGACCTGGGGTTTGAAGAAACCTCCCTCCCCCTCCCCCAAAAAGGAGACTTGTAATAAAATTGCAAGAGTTGGCAACAAGCCAGCAAAAGTTTGGGGTTCAGACTCCACCAACTAGCAAGCCCTGTTCCATTACTAAGAGTGTGATTGTGTCTTGGACTGCACTGCTGCCCATAAGAGCGGCCAGACTGGGTCAGACCAAAGGTGCATCTAGCCCAGTATCCTGTCTGCTGACAGTGGCCAGTGCCAGGTGCTTCAGAGGGAATGAACAGAACAGGGAATCATCAAGTGATCCATCCCCAGTCATCCATTCCCAGTTTCTGGCAAACAGAAGCTAGGGACACCATCCCTGCCCATCCTGGCTAATAGCCACTGATGGACCGATCCTCCAGGAACTTATCTAGTTCTTTTTTGAACCCTATTCTAGTCTTGACCGTCACAACATCCTCTGGCAAGGAGTTCCACAGGTTGACTGTGCACAAGGGGGAATAAGACAAGTGGGCAGGGAGAAGCGCAGTCTTGGCTCTGCTCCCAGCACACCATCCAGCACCGCACAGTTAGTGAGGGCCAGAGGTTGATGATGGCACTGCTGGTGAAAGGGGGAAGCAGGGTTCTGCTCATGCCACTCTGAATTTCTCCCTTCCCTGCCCTGCTCCCGAGAAGGAACCATTGCCGACATATGGCAATGAACGGCTCTGTGGTGGAGGGCACAGCGACAGTAGGCTGCTAAAAATCACAGTGTAGGCAAGGGAGGCCCAGCTTGGGTATGTAGCAAGAACGTAGGGTACAGTGCCTAAGCAGTGCCTCATTGGCTGCACAGCTGTTTATACCCGGACTAGAAGGCATGCGGTGTACAGACTCCACATGCCGCTGAAAGGAGCGTGCAGTGTAGTGCAGTGCGTGTAGACAGACCTTCCGATCTGTATTAACGAAAACGCTTGGCGGGTGGTCCAATGTTGGGAACACCCCACTATCCGCCAGGGCCAAGAACACACCAGCCTGTTCAAGCAAGACACAGAAAATGTTTTCAATGGATGTTCCATCTGTATCTGAGCAGGTTAAAAACAGGAAGACCTGCAACACGCATCTTTCTAAGAAAGCTGCACCTGGTGTCACTTGGCTCATCTCCACTGCAGTCAATGGCAGCCAGACCCCCAGCACGTGCCATCTGGCCAGCGTTCCGCTGATGTCAACGGCTCAGAGCCCAGCTACTATAAGTTGATGTAGCGCTGTGACACCGCTTGGCACCAGCTGAGGATCAGGCCCATTGTCACACTGAAATTAGCGGCAATGCTTGCCCGGCCAGGTCACGGTGGCAGGGGTTGGCCCAGCTGGTAGACGCCCGGGCTGGTTCGCGTACCAAGAACCCCCACTCCCTTCACGGGCTGACAGGAAACCCTCAAAAAATTGACACAAGCGAAAAAGTTTTCATTGTCAGCAACGGTTTTCTTCAAGCGCTTTTAGGCTGTCAGAAGAAAAGGTAGCTCTGTGATGATGTCCCTGCTGCTTTCACCAGTCCTCTGCTTAGCTGAGGGGCCAATTACTAATCACACCAAGGCCTTGTCTACATGCACAGCTTGTACCACTTGAACGATGGCGGGCTAGTTAAAGCGATACAATCCCTCAGTGTGACTGCAGTTAGACAGGTGGAAAGGTGCTCTGTAGAAATACAGAGAAGGGGAATACGTTATACTCGTCCGAGGCATCTGTATAACTTATACCAGGATTGTACTGGTATAATTACCTCGGGTGGCACTGAGCTGACTACATTGGTAGAATTAAAACTCACAGCCCTAAATGAAATAGCTAAACTGGTATAAAAACTGTGTTCAGAGTCGGACGAAGGCTCCGTTGTAAAGCCAGAGCAAAGCATGCAAAGAGACCCTGACTCAGTAAAGCATCAAAGCGTCTTCGCTGATGAGCGGCACTTGCCCTGTTTTGAAGGCATCCAGAGCAGATGTTCGAAACCCGCCAGGGTCCTGGGGTGGCCTTTAAGTGCAGGATGAAGGGGAAAGCCTTTGCTTGACTCAAAGCAGTTCTGAGACAGACTCCAAGCTGGAGTGAGTGTCCCTGGCAATGTATGGCTTAGTTAGATTACTGTGCTTTTTTCTGGGAACTATGGGCTCAAGAAGGGGATGACAAATAAGAATGAGTTCAGAGGGAAAAAATGACTGTTGCAAGGGTTATCTATGAATAGCTGATAAAAGGTTAATAAATGAGAAGTCAGTTGTTTCAATAAATGACCTGTTGGGATGGCTGATTACACAACCCAGCCTGCTAGAATACCTCCAGCTAAGGTGCTTAGGACCATGTAGAACAGTGGTTTCCAACCCTTTTTTTTCATTTGCAAACCCCTAAAACATTTCAAATGGGGGTGTGGATCCCACTGGAAATCTTAGACATAGTCTACAGACTTCTAGGGGTCCGCAAACCACAGCTTGGAAACCACTCATCTATAGCACGTGTCTGTAACATGCCTGCATCGTCGATTTGTTCATTCACCCTAAATGGAACCTTAATATGAGGGGCTGCAGGCATTCACCACCACTGCAAAGGGGTAAGGAGACAGGTCACTGCCTATAAGTATTTGACAGGAGGGGAATTGTTCAGGGTGGAACAAGGGGCAATGCCCGGGAGGAATGAGCTGAAATTGTGAAATTTGGATGATGTCTCCCAGGGAAATCTCCTTCGAGTGAGGTCTGTTAGATTGTGGGGTCAGGCGGGAGACCCATCGCTTGAATCCCTTAAAACTAGACTGGGCTCAGTTCTCGAGAAGGGAGCGCTGCGAAATGTTTGCAATGAAATCTCACAGCAGATGGAATTCAACCGTGACTAGCCGGTGGAACAGATCCGTTAGCAAGAAATGGGCAGGGAGGAAAAGATGACCTTGTGTTTGAGGCACTAGGCTGCACACCAAGAAATCCACATGCAATTCCTGCTTCTGCTGTACACTCCCTGCTTCACCTTAGGTAAAGCTCTGGCCCTCAGTTTCCCCAGCTAAGATTTTCAAACGTGGCTCATGATTTTGGGTACCCAACTTTAGAAATAAGGCTGAGATTTCTAACAGGGAGGGCGATTAACCATTGGAACAAAGTGCCGAGGAAAGCAGCGGTTCCTCCGTCTCTTGACGTCTCAGATGAAGACTGGAGGCCTTTCTGGCAGAAATGCTTTAGCCAAACACAAGTTATTGGGCTCGGTACAGGGGTCAGAGGGTGAAATTGAGTGACCTGTGGGATTGGAGGATCTAATGGTCTCTTCTGGCCTTTTAAAATCCATGAAACGTGAGACAGCTCAGAGGGCCTGCCTTGTCAGAGTGCAGAGCACCTGCCTGCTGAAAGCCAAGTGCCTCTCAAGTGTCTCAAGCTGGGAACCCAAAAGGCCTGTTGGCAAATGTCAGGCTCCCATCTGTGAGCGGAGGATCATAAAACTTCTCCTTCACACCGGGCTACTGTCAGGCTGAATGCTTGTTAGGTGCTCAGACAATGGACCAATCCACGCTATGGAAAAACACAGCTAATAAAAACAATTTTAAACCTTTGTGTGTGCGTGTGCGTGTGTGCGTGCACATGTACAGATACATAGATTGGGGTCAATGAAAAATGCCCAGGACTGTCTGTCACGGAGTCCCCGGGCGATGCTCTGGAACAGCTCCCCACTAAGCCAGTCAGGACTTTGGGGAGCCTCCTCTCCCTTGGAGCAGACTTGTTCAGGGCAAGAAGCTCACACGTCTTCACCTCCTGGGTCTCTCCTTGGAGCATTCAGCATCCTCTGCCCCCTCCGTGTGCTTCCCACAGCGAGCCCACCCCAGGCGGGTCCTGGGGAAGCCACAGGGTTCGGCACCCCACTTTGCAGTCAGACATGACTCTCACCAGCAAAACAGAGGTTTATTCGATGACAGGAACGAGAGTCCAAACAGAGCTTGTAGATACAGCGAATCAGACCCCCTCGGCCGGTCCATTCTGGGGCAGTGAGCAGACCCTAGTTCTGCACTTCACTCCTAGTCCGCCAGCTCCAGACTAACCACCCCCTCCACCTCCTCTGCTCAGCTCCTTTCCCGGGCCAGGAGGTCACCTGATCCTTTGTCTCCAACACTTTCAGTTGGCACCTTTGCAGAGGAGGGCCCAGGCCATCAGTTGCTAGGAAGACAGAGTGCCAGGCATTTAGGTGCACTGGCCCTTCCTCTGCAAGCAAATCACACACCCTTATCCCACCACCTAGATACTTAAGAACTGCCTAGAGGACACTGAGGCACCAACACAGTGTTCAGAGCAAACATTAAGAACAGTCCCAGTTCGTCACACTGTCCATTTCTCCTGGAGAGAACTTTGTGAAGGCATCAGCCCTCCTTGGTGGGGGGAAGTCCCTGAGACCCCTTTTCCTCCCGTTACCCAGGGTACAGTGATTCACATTCACCTGGCCTATTGCTCACGATGCTTTGTTTTTGTAGGAAACATTAGTAGTGAGGGATGCCAGCTCATCATTGACTGGGTTCCTGTTGTCAGTTAAACTGGAAGCAAAAAACAACTCATTTTCCTGCCCGCTCTTTCCTGTGAATTATTTCCATGAGAGGAGGGGGTTTGCCCTACACAGAAAAACAACAAAGGGAGGTTCTCCCGCCCAGCCAGCAGATCCCCATCCGGCCTCATTTGCAAACACACAGTTGTACAGTTTCAGTAAATACCACAAACCATCACAAAATAGCCACCCTAGCATATAGCTGTGTGTTCCTAGGATGTGGCAGGAATAGTCGACGAGCTTGGTTTTCATTTATGCTAGTAGCATGAGAACCAGGCCCTAGAATGGGGTGTTGTGATTAGGATCTTAATAGCGACTGATGGAAAAGCCCTGTTAGATCATCTCGAAAATCCCTCTGCCAGGGCAGAGTTCCCAGCCAGAGGGCACAGCCAGCCTGGAGCAGGCATCTCATCTGAACTCTGACAACAGGCAAAATCGAGTAAGACAGAATCCAGGTTAAAACCCGGCTCGAGTCCAGGACCAGCAGCATTTCAAAGGATGGGATCAGAGATGGGCAATGAGTCTAAAGCAGCTCTCATGCCATGTGGGACTTCTTTGGTATGTTCCCAACACAGAAAAACCCAAGGGGAAGTTACAGCATGTATTCGCCTGGTATGGAGCCAGTTTTGAACCAACCAAACCAATGAGAAATTCCAAACAGAGGCTGTCTCGTGGTCATCTTCTTTTCTTTAACTCATTTCATTTTGCCCCATATTTCAGCACATTCAGTAGACGGTGTCTTGTGCATTGTTAATGTTTCCTAGTGGTTCGAACAGGAGCGTGGGAGTCTGGATTCCTGGGTTCTAGATCTGGCTCTGAACTAGTGGCTAGGTTACTGCTTAGAGCAGAGGACTGGGAGTCAGAGGTCCTGTGTCCATCTCTGCTGCTCCCTGGGTGTGTAATTATGGGCAATCTGTCAGCCTGCCTGGTCCGCCCCTTCTGAGAATGGAGATAATATCACTGGCCACCCTCCCAAGCAGTTTGAGTGGCTCTGTCATTAATGCCTTGAAAGGGTTTGGAGACCCATGAATGGAAGGGGTTAGGGGTGTGCAAAGCATCCTCACTAAGCCCTAAGATGGGGGCACAACAACAGGGTTACAGAGAGAAAATCAACTTCAGCTCTGGTTCCTGTTGCTTTGTTTGACATGAGGCATGTCCTAGTTGTCCTGCACGTACTTTGCTTTTGAAACAATCTTCAAATAATAGGAAAGATTTTTTAATCTTCACTTTTGACAGTTGTTACCCCTGCCCTGAACGACAGGAAAATCCTAATAGGACCCCAGGAGTCTTGATGCCCATTTCCCCTATTCTAACCACTAGCCACACATCCCCTGCAAACTGGGAACAAATCCCAGCAGTGCTGACTTCTAATCTAACCACTAGACACATGTTCCCTTTAGCAAGACACAGCACATGTATCCCTGGACAGATAGTAGCCAGCAGAGCCATCTCCAGAGCCCTGAAAAGAATAGAGTCTTCTCTGCATAGAGATCCGAGATCACAAAGACCTGCAGAATTAGGGTAATTTCATCCGTCCACCAGGATCACCCTGGCCAGTGCATGCCGGCTCCCTACAAGCTGCTCCACGGAGGTTTGCGACACAATCCATTTCTAGCACTTTGAGCCATCTAGTTTTAAGTGATGTAAACTTTGGGGCTGACCCCCCTGTTCAACAGCCTGACTGACATAGCTCACAGTTTGTAAACTTCACCTGACAGCCAGCCTCCATCGTCCCCAGTGCTACTTTCACCCCATTCCTCCTAGGCATCCATTCATTATTATTATTTATTGTGGTAGCATCTCGGACCCCCAGTCACAGACCAGGACCCCCTGTGGCTAGGCTCCCTGCGAGTCACAGTAAGTGACAGATTCTCTAAATACTTCTGTTGAAGTCAACGGGACTAGTTGTGAAATAAGGCACTACACACCCTGAGCAAGGGGGCAGAGACAAATACCGAATGCTTTGTTACGAATTATTCACCCAGCTCTAATATACATTGTAAAATGACTCCTGGCTGCACATATACAGATTGATCTCTCTATCTTGGGTCTCATCTCCCTTCACAGTTCTGTTAGCCTCCACGTATTAACACAATATGATCTCTACACCCTCCTCAGAAAGCTGTTCCTCTTTTTAAGGCAGATTTGTATTCTGGCTATAAAGCAGAGCAGCATCTGCCTCATACATGATAAAAGCAATTGTCATATAGCTCTGGACAGCATATACCCGCAAATTAACGTGCACCAAGCCTTGTAACCATAGGAAAACATACATACCCCAAGCACAGCAAAAAGAAATGATCAGCAAAACGCATTCACTGCAGTCCATCTCTCAATGTATGAAACTTTGCTTGCAGTGGACTTAGTATTTAAAGGTCTGCTGACACCGCATACAGTAAAACCAGGTGTATTCAAATAAGAAGCAAGCCCGTGGAACCACGCATGTTTCCTGTTTTTAGTCTGCTGTGTCTTTCCTTTTTTCTTGGGGTGGAAAGTATTCAAAGTGTACAGAGTTACACTGCTTAATGCTTTAGTGCACAGCTCTCCAGCAGCTCACAGCTAAACAGACTGTGATGTCGATGGATATCTAGATAGCTGGAGAGTTAATACAAAACAAAAAGCTAATGTTAAGTAACAGCTAAGAAAAACCCACCCAATTCGGTTCCTGAAATGCAAAGAAATGACCAGTAGGACTGAGAGGCTCCCTTTCCCTTATCATGAATAGTGCTGTCAGCTCACAGACAATAGAAGCACGACCCCTATTCCTCTCACTCCCACTGTAACACAAACCATCAACTTCAACCTCACACTTTCGCAGACACATCGCATCCCATGAACATAAAGAGTGACCCGTGTAAACCGCACATGTCAAGAGAGCAGCAGCCAAACCCCATCAATCAGGCCCCACAAAATCATGAGCCTGGCTTATAAATCAGGAGATTTTTGTAAAAACCAAAATAACTGCTATTCGGGTCTTTTTCTTTGCCTTTTGCTTTGGTGCTGCTAGTCTCTTGATTCGTGTTTTCAAGATTTTCTCTGCAACCACAAGGCTAGAAACTTACTTTTAAAGAAATGAAAACACAGATTTTCTTGCAAACTCTTAAAACCGGGAGCTCTAAGGTAAGCCCCAAATAGAGATCAGAGTTAAGGGTTTACATTCTAGTCTGGTCAGGACCCACGAGGGCATTGTGCCTTCTTGCTAGGTGGGCTGCTGCAGCCTTTCCTCCTCCTGTTGCCACACAAGCCAGGATTGAGCCCCTCAGCTTTGCTTAAGCCCACGCAGGACAAACATGTCGAAAGCCAGCCTACAGGAATTCACTTAGTGGCAGCTGTGTAAAGGGTGCACGAGCCTGAGACCATCTGCTGTATGTACTATAGTCTCTGAGCACTACGCTAGTTTTACCTGCAAATAGCCTCACAGTGCCTGTGTGAAGCAGGGCCCTGCTATAGCTCCATTTTACAGGCCAACAACTGAGGCCCGGTTGGTAAATGACTTGCCCAAGGTCATGCAAAGTGTCTGTAGCAAAGCAGGAATTGAAACCATGTCTTTCACATGCTAGCATAATCTGGGGATATTTGATCTAATCAATTTCCTACCAGCACAGTGACCTCAAGCATCTGCAGCTGTCACAGTTCAGGGTACCTGCAGCTGTATTCCCTCTCTGTAGTCCAATGGGCAGCGCAATGGTAGATGAAATTTGGTGGTGACGAGTTAAAGGCAATCCACCTTAGAAGGAGTAATTGGAACCGCTCATGTTCACCTCTACTAAATATTAAAATTAAGGCTCTACATCATCTGCAATATTGTGGAAATTGTGGGTCATGCAATATTAGGCTTCCGCTGCAATTTTGCAATTTTCCGGTGCCACCAGCCACCCAGACTCTCGCTGTCAACTCCGTGCGTTAGTGACTATAATTTAGTTGCAGCAAACTGTCTGGTTATCAAAAAAATTAGCAGGCCTAAGATAATACTTGAGTGTTTATATTGTTCCAGCAAACATTTCTTAAACAAATAGGTCTTCTCCGGCTTTTCCAAACGACTGCAATGAATAAAGGGCCGTTATTACTTTTCCACATCTTGTCCACAATTCAGCCGCGATTATTTGACAATCATCCCACAATTCAAGTAGGGCCTTAATTATAATTATATAGTGCACAGGCTCCTCACTTGAGGACCAGGACCCATAGCACCAGGTACGATACGAACATAGAACAGGGCTGTTGTATTGATTTAGATGGACCAAACGGGCCCAAAGTGTCAAAGGTGTTAACGTGACCCTGAAACTGTCCAGCGGTAAACAAGGTTCGGGGTTCGGTAGAGAGAGATCTCAGCTTGCTTAGTACCATGGCAAACACCCCATTAAACTTCCTTTTAACGCTTTATTAAGGATAGGGGCAAGAAAGAAAAAGCGGAAGAATTTGAAAATTAAGATATTAAGTACAGTTTTTACTTTAGCAACATTTCTTGTTCCCAATCCCTGTTTCAGTTTTAGAAGGAAAACCTGCATTGACAGTCTCCGATGGTATTAAAGCTGCTGTTAACTGTCCTTTGGGGGGAAAGGGAAGTTAGTAGAGATGAACTGGAGCTGTCGTTATTCCTGGTGGTGTTAAAGGCTGATCCCATTTCCTGGAAGGCAAAACAAGACAAACGCACACAAATGGGGGAGGGAGAAAGAACAGCAAAGATAGAAAATGCAGCTTCTGCCTTTGATGTTGAGGCTCACATGCAACCTCACAGCTGGCAAAACACTGACACAGTACGTGGACTGGGAGACATTGAGAACTTTCACACTACCAGGGCAAAGGATGTTCCATTAAACTGAAAGGCAACTCACTTAAAGCTGATGAAAGGAAATGGTTTTTGATGCAATGCATAGTTCACCTGTGGAACTCCTTGCCACAGTATATTGTGACCAAGAGTTTAACAGGATTAATAAATAGATTAGACATGCATATGGATAAAGAGAATATCCACCATTACATTAGACTGGATAATCTTTTAGAAAGGATATATACCCTCATGCTTCAGGGCATAAACTCACCTCTAACGCTAGAGATTAGGAAAGAATGTTCGCTTGGGGTAAGCTATTCCATAACTACCCACTAGGGGGTACCTTGCACCTTCCTCTGAAGCAGCTGAGGTACTGGAAGCACCATTGCCTGTCCCCACCGCGGTGGCAAAGCTTTCGGTTTGTGCGGGAGATGTCAGAGCAAATGTCTAAAGAGCAAACCAAGTTAGTGGAAAGGATGGAGTACCCAGAACTAACTGTAGCCCAGCCCACGCTTCAGGGAATCCAGTCATTACCACGGAAAGCTATTTATAAAAAGACATTCCCCAGCCACGGATCTGACCGAGAAGGAAACAACAAACTTGTACATGACACAACAGGCATGCTGCATTTGTCAGGAGCTGCTGACCCCTCCTGGCCCAGTTGTGCCTCGGAGGCCAGGTAAGAAAGAATTTCCCGTGGCTGTTCCACGTGGCAGTCCAGAGTGTAAAAGCCTAGCTAAAGGATTCCCCATCTTCTGCACTTAGGAAGGTCCTTCCTCTGCTCCCCCTCATTAACAATTTGGGCAGGGAAGCTGCCACCAGTGCTACCAGCTCTCCAGATTTTGACCTGTTTTCTGCAAGCCCAGCTCCTGGATAAAGGTGGCTTCCTGAGAATCTCAGCTTTCATTTAAAAAAAGGATCTAGCCCCCCGTGGTTGCAGAGAAAGGCTTGAAAGCAAAAACTCTAAAGCTGAAAAACACAGAAGGCAAAGAAAAAAAAAACCCCAACACTGAGTATTAAAAAACAACCACAAAACCTTGTGATTCACAAAGCAGGAGTTCTGGATGGACTGGTTCCTGATTTCTGAATGTGGAGGATTGGCAACATCACTGCCCCCATCTAACTGGCTTTCTTCCCCCTCCCACCCAGATAAATGCACCGAGAACTCAAATGCAGAAATGAGTGAGAAAGGAAGGTGGCAGTTAAATGGGGAGGGGTTTCCTGCCCACCAGATTGCTCCACACCACAGCAGTCACCAATCACTGGCATAGTACAATGGTGAATCAAGTCCCTGAGGTGCAAGCCGGGGGAGGATCAGGCCCATTGATTTGCAGAGGGGTCTTTATTAGCTGAAGATCTTGGGGGGATAGAGTCTCATTTACACTAAAGTCCCTTTACTCCACTCAGAGCATGAATTACAGCAACACCCAGAGCCTTGGCATAACTGGAAAAAAAGCCCCACATCTTTATGAGCACATCAGTAATTTCAGGCCTGATTGAGAAGTGCATTTTATTGGTAAACTGGAGTTAACACAATGAGCAAACAATCACACTTTTGGCTGGATCTCAGGTGTGATGCTTCATGCCCATAAGGAGGAGATGTTAGGAGATTATCACCTTCTGCCTGCAGATGGGAAATGCCTTGGCATCTTGCTGCTTGTAATCTACAGTAGCTTTTTAAAAAGCCACAGTAATAAGTTCTGCAGTGGCAGCTCTTCACATCCAGGTGCAGGTTAGAAGGGCTGCAGTTCAGGCAACTTACAGCAAGGGTTGGTGACATTTGGATGCTGTTGGCGTTATATCATCTGTATCCTCCTCAGCAACAAATCTTCCCTTTGCATGCATTCCCGCCACTCTGGTCTGCATTCGACAGCAGCGTGTGGGCCTTATTTTAGAATATTGGTCATGCTGAAGAGGAGTCCAAAGAACACAAAGAAGCCCGTTGCCTTCAGCGCTTGGAAAATGGATGCCGGTGAACCACTTTCTGTCGAAACAGACAAACGCACAGTGAACATTTGCCTCTGCAATGAGCAGCTCTAGGTGTCTGGGGTTATTTTCTGCCTGCGAAAGCAGCTATTCGCTCCTGTCTATCCCCATTCCCTATTGCCCTGAATATTACTTGCTCTTTGCTTTGCGGTAATACCCAGGACCCCGTGGTGCAAGGTGCCGTACAAACACCAAACAAGGCGACAGTCTCTGCCTCAGACAGCTCATGACCCGGTGCAGGCATTTGCACCAGCGCAATGGGGTATAAAATGCTACGAAATGAGAAAGGGATCTTTGGGACCTCCTGAGGCCAGACGCTCCACTAGTGTAAGTGATGGGGCAAGAGGCAGGGCACTGGAGCAGCAGACCACCGTCTCTCTCTACAGGCTAGACAGACGACACTAGACAAGCTTTGCTGCGACAGCTCTACCGGTATAGCTAGTCTAGCAGAGCCACCTACTGAGGACAGTTTATAGCAGCACAAGGAGATCTTTTGTCAGTATTAGTCAAGTCACCTCCTTGAACGACACAAGCTAGATCAGCAAAAAGGACTCGCTTGTCGGCACAGCTGCTCCTACGTGGGGATTTTGGCTGGCTCAGCTCTGTCAGTCTGGGGCACTTACCAGCACCTCTGTGCCAACAAAACTTTGTAATGAAGATCTGGCCCATGCCCACAGGTCAGGGTTTGAAAGGCTTGGGCCACTGCCATGGTTCTATAAGGGTAGGGGCCTGCATCTAGGATTAGGTGAGGCTGAGGCACGCGGCAGGCTCTCTTCACAGAGGTGAATTTCACGCAGCAGGATCATAACCCATGCAGCCCTGCCATGGCCACGCTGACCCCAGGACCCCATGCCTTTCAGGTGGATCCTAGAGATGCTTAGATAGGAAGTTACCGCAATAGTCTTCTATGGAGATTGTTTTTGAGCCCTGGCTGACGGGGTTCTTCGCCAGGCAGGTGTGGACCATGTCTTTAGCTCTTGGCCGGCTCAAGATGCGCAGGGTGGGTCCTTCCTTGATCTGGATGATCCTCCTGCGGGTGTACGTCCAGATGAAGGTGGCGCTTTCCAATCCCTCGGTGACAGAGCAGTTTAGCAGGAGGTTGCAGGTTCCATTCAGGATGGCAACGGCAACATCTGGGACTGGGATTTTCTCTGAGTGTCGGAGGGAATACGAAACGGAAAAGGGAGCAGTGAGGATTCCCTGCGCTGCACGTAGCTTTGAGCCCCTCTGTGCAATCCCAGGTCATTTCCACAGGTTCCCGCCCTCTCATCTCTTTACATAGCATATATGAAGGATTATTCTGGAAGAACACCTCTGGTTGGGGTCCTCTGCAGGACTGAACCCATCCTTCTGCAGCTGAAAGTCTAAACTACATGAATTAAAGGACCAGGTCACTAAGATATGAGTCTGCTACTGCAACCTAAGTTTCTACATATGATATAGCCACTAACTGGAGACAATGAATTAGTCTTTGTTAATGGAGGTCACAGATCGAGCTAATCAGAAAACATGTGTGTCAGGGGGTTTCCACATGGAATATTCTCTGTTTTTGATAAAAATTGAAAACTGAAATATTTCAATTCTGAAATATAGCTGTGGTGCCTCCTGGGAGTTGTAGTTCAGGTGCCTCCTGTCCCCATTCTCCTCTACAAGCCAGTCTTCCTAGTCAGACAATATTTCCCATGATGCATCATGGTCGCACCTTAGAGAAGGGAAGCCATGCACGTTGGTAGTGCATCATGGGAGACAGAGTTTGGCCAGAGAGCCTAGCCTGTTGAGGAGAACAAGGCAGTGAGGCCATCAAACTACAGCTCCCATGAGGCACCATGGCAGGACAGCCGAATCAAAATGCTCTGTTTTCAGGTGAAAACCAAAAAATGTTCAGTTTTTGGGTGGTGAGTTTTCCAACAGATACTTTAGGCAAAAAAAATCCATTTATTCAACAACCCAGTTTTCCCTCAAAAAACAGTTTGCACAGAAAATTTTCAACCAACCACCACATGGCCAGGAACATTTGCCCTGAGATTCAAAAGTCCACAAAGTGGAGACCCACATATGCAGCATGGAACCATGCCCCAAATGGGTTTTGGTGATCCTGCTGCCATGTGATTTTTGCCCTTGATTTCAATAGGAGGGGTAGGCCCATAATTTGCCAAGCTCTTTCAAGGTGACAAGTGTTACACGTGGATGTGTCTAAGGGGCTAGATGTTATGTACAAATATTTTAATGGGGAATCTCATTAAAAATATATATTTATGTTGAAATAAACACCTATCCACAGGGCAGTTATATCCACATTTGAGCTGCAGAAGATGAGAAATTAGCATGAGCCCCTCATTAAAACTGAGCACTGGAATGCCATGCACGCATTAAAGAGCTTCAAAGGAGCTGACTAGCTCCCTGTTGACCCTGGGAAGAAACTGGCCTGAGGGGTCTTTGTTTAAGGAGAGCTCTTGAAACAGACACCATTTGAATTTAAAAGAGACGAGAGTCTGATTTTCCTCTCCCTCGCTCTGGTCTGATTTCCAGAGATGCTCAGCAGCTGCATCTCCTCTTGAAATCCAGGGGAGCCATGGGATTTCAGCACCTTTGAAAAGCAGAAGCAACCCCACAGACCAATAGCTCAACCGTCAGCTGGTGCAAACGACCCCCCAGCAGCCCACCCCCACACTCACTGTATACGCGCAGCAGGTATTCTGTCACGGTGGTGGTGAACTCCGTGTTTATCTGCGCTCTGTATATGCCCCTGTCCAGTATGCTCAGGTTGCTAATCACCAGAGAATAAGTATGGTCCAAGACCCTCAACCGCCCTATGTAGCGTTTATCCAGGACTTTAACTGCAGCTGGTTTCCCTTTCCTGGGGGTAAATGTGGCGAGGGTTGTGACCGAATTCCAGACGATCGTCTCCACGGGCACCCACGGAGGAACCTTGAAAGGGAAAACTACCGACCCTCCCACCATCCCAGTCAGCTGGATCGCCTGGGATTTGGTGGTGCGTGCATCTAGAAACACAGAAAGAGAGAGATTAGGAAACTGATGGAGTGGAGTTCTTTAAAGTGACATTGATTTCTGAGTCTGATGAGATATTTCATGCAGATTAATATTATATATCTATCCGTCCATCCATCCCCATGCATGCCTCTCTATCCACATACACGTTCCTCCACCTATCTATGAATTGAAGGAAACTGGGAGTTTCCATTTGCTGGGAAATGACAATATTTCAACATTCATTTTCCATCCCACATCAAGATGAAAAGCCAACATTTCAAAGTTATTTTGCAGAATGGAAATCCTGGAATATTTCAGTTTGGAAGCATCAAAGGATTTAGTTTCAGCACTGTTGACTGAAAACATATGACATTCCTGCATGGCAATGTTTCATTTCGTTTTTTTAAACTGAACCAAAATGCTTTGTTTCAAATCAGTTCAACATTAATCGCATTTTCCCATTCAGGCACATTGACTCTTAATAGTTCTAATCTGGGAGCTGGATGCCTATGGGCTGCACTGGGCTGGGCTCCTTCTCCCATCATATACTGAAGGTCATGTGACTCCCATGATGCACCACACAGCTTGGTAACGGGAGCCTGTATTGCTTTATGGGACATGTAGTCCTCCAGGTAGCCTGGCCCAGAGGCAAGAATGGAGGCCCAAACTACAACCCCCATGAGGCAATGGGCTGACAGGGAACTGCTATTTTAACATTTTGTTTAACTGATTCAAAATTAAACATTTTGGGTCAATTCAACAGATCAAAATATTCTGATTTGGGTGAAAATGAGCAGAACTTTTTTTCTTCAATTTTCAATTGGAAAAGATGAACGTTTTCAACAAAATTAAAGAATTCCCACAGAAAGTTTTGATTTTGCAGAAATCGTTCTTTGTTCCAATGGAAAATTCTCAACCAGCTATATATATATATATATATATATATATATATATATACACACACACTCTCTCTCTCTCTCTCTCTTTACCTGTGAGGATGAGGCACGTGAGCAGCCAACATAGTCTCAGGATCACCATCCTAACACCAAATCAGTGGCTTCTCCTAGACATTCCCAGAGAGTCCTAGGAGGATATTTCAGGAGGGGCCGCTCTGTGGGAAAGAGGAAAGCGAGGTGAGCATTTGGGAGCCGAGCTGTTCACAGAAGGCTGGAGGATTGGATTTCCTCAGCAGGACCCAAATGAAGTGGGTGCTGTTGGGTGCTCTTGGAGAAGTCTGGCACTTATGTACATAAGGCTGCATTTGGTCTTCTAATCATGACCTTAATACCCTGAGCTCTGACCAGGGGTCCAGGCTGAGTGTGTCTGTAATGGGGGCTGGTGGCTGTGACTTATCAAGACACAGGAGGTCATGGAAGGACTTCACAAACTTTTCTGATCCAGCTCTTCCAGCTACATCAGTCCTAGTGTCTGATTCTTCTCTCATTCGCACCAGCATAAATCCAAAGGACCGCATTTAAAGCCAATTACATTACTTCTCCCAGGGCAGAATGTCTCACTTTTACCACCCGTGCCTCATTTTTCTAAGCTAACGAGGAACAGGACACATAAACCCAAGGTCCCTTTGGGTCATTAGAAACCCAGTGGCCATTTTTATATGATTTAGCCCTGCTGCCAAAGTCCGACATGGGTGAGTTACTGGGATGGGACAGACTGTTATGAATCAAGATGTAAGTGACCTGGCCTAGGAGTCAGAGCAGCAGTCATGTCTAGTGGGAAGAGCAGGTATCCAGGCTGGAGAACGAAGCCAAGGTTCAGCATCAGAAGCAACTATCAGCTGACCAGCATCAGAGCCAAGGTCAGATACCAAATGGCAGAACCAAGGGTCAAGACATTCAGGGTTAGAAGTTGGAGGCCGGGGTCGGAGCCAGGCCTGGTAACTGAAGGCATAAAGGCAGGAAATGGAGGGGGGGCAAGGACTGAACATGGAGCAGGAGCAGGAGCAGGGTGGAAACAAGAGAAAGCAAAAGCAAAACAGGAAGCAGGTTGGGTGCAGCCACAACAGGAAGTCACATTATTGCTCAGACAAACTTCCTGTTCTTCCTTCTGGCTTAAATAATGTGGTTGGACCAATCAGTGGAGTCGGATGATCCTCCAGTCGGGGCTCTCATGGTGGAGTCTTGGCTGAGGCTGTAGTCCTACCAGCTTGTGGGCACTCTAGGTTTCAGCTGACACTGGGTGCAGAGGCCAGGATGCCGCAGCAGCTATCTAGGGACTCCCAGGCTGGGTTCAAGACCTAGGACATCACACTGAGCTGGAAGTTTGGCTCTGGAAGCTCCTGAGTTCAGATTAGGCCTGGCTCATCTCTAGTGTTGTGGTTTTCCAAGTGCTGCATGAGCACCACTCAGTGCTCCAGGGAGCTGCTTGTCATTATCCCAGAGAGAGGAAGCGCCTTGTCCACACGGCAAGTCCATCTGGAGAGCCTAGGCCAGTACACCACTTTGCCTTAGGCTAGGACAGTGGCCAACCCTAGAGAAGCCTCTCTCCAGGGCAGATGAGGCAGGAGGAAAAGGGGGAACCTGAGCTCCAGGGGCCCCCCAAACTTCTCTAATGTCTGTGTAAATAAGGCCAAATAAGAGGAGGTGGGGCCTGTACCAGGGCCCCAGATTTCTCACAAGTGGCTTGTCTCTTGCAGATGTTGCAGTGTTGTGGATCACTTTGGGGGAGAGGGGAACTAGCCCCTAAATACCCACCTTCACATTCAGTCTCGGCTACTTACCTGGCTGCCCGTCACCCTAGGACCAGAGCACTTCCCAGTCTCTAAGTTACCCTAACCCTCCTCTCTCCCATGAGGCAGAGGAGTGCTGCTATCCCCATGGCACAGGTGGGGAAACTGAGGCACCAATCGACTCAGAGCATTGCCCGGGGTCACACAGGGAGAATCTGGTAGAGCTGGGCACTGGACCCAGAGTCACTGGCTAGTGTCCTAGCCACTGGGCCATGCTTTGCATTAGCCATTGAGTAATATCCTTGTGCTACCTCTGTTACCACCCCCTCACACACATTGGTCCCTTCTCCCTCCTCTTCTGACCCCTCCTTCCCCCACTCAGTCCTCCTCCCCCTGTCATCCTTATATAGCCCCATTGCAGCGCCACCTCCAACCCTCACGCCCAGCCTTGTTCCCCTGCCCGCCCCCCGCTGTCTCCCCTTTGCAGTCCCATCCCCACAGCATCCCAAGCCCTGGCTGTCCTGCCCACACAGACAAACTGCCCCCTGTACCTCCCCAATAGGGGGCAGGGACGAGCTGCTGCCAGACATGCACAGGCAGGAGTGGAGCAAAGTGGCATTAGCCGGTTTCCTTTTCCTCCTGTCTGTCCTCTGCAATGGGAGGAGGGCAGCCTGGAGGATGGGGGTGCAGGAGAGCGATGGATGGAGCGGGACGGGAGGGATAGGTAGGGCCAGGTGCTCCCAGTGGCCAGAAGCCAGCACCCCAGCACAGCGCCCCCTGGTGGCCCCTTCCGAAACCCTCAGGAACTGGCTGGTCCCCAAGGTGTGAAATGCCTGGGGGCAAACCAGCATTCTGAGGGTTAATAGGGCCAAACCTCTTCCCCATGATGAGCAGTTACCATGGCAGGCAGCATCCAGGTATGTCTCACCTGTAACAGGTGACTGAACCATCTCTTCTTGAGGGGCAGGAGGGGGAGGAAGAGGAGAGGACTCTATTACTCCCCCCCAACAAAGACACAATTTCAGTTCACGTTTGTGCGCACTCATGTCTAGTGATGTATCCTTGCGAGTCTGGTGATTATGACTCGTTTGTACAACCGGGTTATAGCACAGCTCCCCCCACACCCCCCTCCCTTTGCAAGACTAATGGAACATTCCAACAGCTTCCTTCTACCCCCCAACTTCAAAGAGTCTGCACCCCGATTTAACCCCTTCCCTGCCAGAGGGAAGGAAGGAGAGAGAATAAAATCACCTTGCAGGTGGAGTCTGAGCATCAGTCTGCATCCAGGAAGGCCCAGAAATGGAGGGCCACTGGCATTAAATATGTAAACACATAAGGAAGGAACAGGACAAAGAGGTTTGGAGCGCAACTGATTGAGAAAATTCAGAACAAAGACAGGAGTGTGTATGTGAGGCACCCATGGGTGCATTCCTTAGTGGGGGAAAATACATCAGAACAGGTTGGATAAACACCCATTAGCGCAGGTCTGGGTTCATTAGGTCCTGCCTCAGTGCAGGGACCTGGACTTGATGACCCCCCAATTTTTTTTTTCAGCAAATCAAAGAAAAAAAATCATTTTGAATCAAATGAAACTTATCATCCGACCTGAATTGTTTTGTTTTATTTGGAGTTTTTTTTTAAAAAAAAACATTTTAAAGACTTTTTAAAATAAATCAGAAGGAAATTCCACAACATCCATCGGAAACAACTTTTCCGAGTTTCTTTATTCTTGAGCAAGAATTCACCAAAATCAACCAGAATTCCTGATTGTTTTGGTCAGCCCAAATCTTCATTTTTCTTCAAATAATAGTTATTTGCCTGAAGTATTTCACCCAGCTAGGCACTCGAAAGCCTGCACATGTTCTGGTTGGTGATGTCCATGCAACCTTAACTCTGCCCCTAGTCCGTCTGCTTTAGTTTCATTAATTAGAGGATTGCATGCTATTATTTCTGCAGCATTGTCTGCCTTTCAGGAGGACTTACTGTTATCTTATTCTTGATTCTTTGGAGAACTCCCAGGTCATTATGAAAATGCTTGTTAATCTTGAAAGATTCTTAGCTTTTTACTGTAAATGGTTAGTCACCTAAAATGTCATCCCAGGTACTTCTCTAAGACAGTTTCAGGTACCTAACCCAAGAGCAAAAATGATATCATGGCACCTAGCAACCAGTCACTAACCGTCAATCAGAAAGAGCTGAAACTGAACAGTTCCTGAAAAATGCTCATCGAAACCAGCTATTGAACATTTGCATCCAACAAGCAGACTCACATGCTGAGGGCAATAGGTAAAGATCTGCTAACCAGTAAAAAGGGTCTCAATTCACAATCAATGGTATTGTTAGTACGATAGCCGTGTGAGAGGCCACAAGGACGCCCAGGGCCCTGTTGCGCTAGGTGTTATAACCAGACTGTCCCCGACCTGCAGAGCTTAAATAAACCAGACAAAGTTAGGAGGGGAAACTGAGGCACCAAGAAGCACAGTGACTTGCCCAAGGTAGGTCAGTGGTAGAGCTGAGACTAGAACTCTGGATTCTAATTCAGTGCCTGATCCAGCTATGTGCAGTTAGGTAGGCAGAGCTCCCACCTAAGCACCTACATGTTCCATTGCTTCTCTCCTATCTTTCTCGAGCAGAGGAAAAATGATCCCCAAAATCCCCAACTAGATCAGTGCCTCCCTTTTCATAACCTTTCAGTCTCGTCTGCTAGGTGACTCCCCTGTCACCCTCAAAAAGTGTCTTCACTGCCAGGCAACCTCACCCTGGCTAACCTAGTGTTCCTAATTTGGAGCCAGTCCATTGTCAAGAGTGATCACATTTCAAAGGGCGAGCACTTAAGTTAAATGACCCCCTACCATTAGGCAGCTGCCCCTACCCCCTCCTGTTCTGACATGGAGTTGAAAGGACAACAGAGATGCCAAAAGGCTGCACATTCCATATGGAGTTTGCAGCTTGGTAAAGGTACATACAGTGAATTCATAACTTCACACCAAAGTCATAAATTAGAGAGGTTTCCCCAAAGTATCACAGCAACAAGCAAGCAGCGTGAGTTGTGGGCTAAGCTGCCAATGTCACGGTTGTGCCATGAGTATTTCTTTGTTTCCTACTCGTTCTTGCTTTCATGCTTCTGCTCCTTTTGTTACTGTCATGGGGTGTGACTGCCCTGGCTAAGTGTGCTATTCCCTTCCTCAGTTTCCCTTATCAGGAACCCAGGAACTCCACTTCAGGCCGCTTGACTCAATATTACTCTCCAGGGCACTAGTTTACTAATAAAAGCTGGTGCCAAATAGTCCAGAACAAACATATTTAATAAAGCAAAGGTTCTTCTGGCATTTGGGGTTGCTCTGAAGCCCGCCCCCTGTGCCCTGGGCCTGGGCTACCCCTCCATCTCTCCTTGTGGCAGGAACCCCCTCCCTTTTCTGGAGCAGGTTAATTCAGGCAGTTGTTACCTTTCTTCTTAAAACAGGAATCTGCAGCTCTCCCATTGGGAGGAAGTACGTTGGTCCCCTTCTCCCTGCTCATTCTCGGTTGGGAAGAGAGGGGAGGGGAGGCTCCTTGCCCTGACCTTGCTGCAGGCTTCCCAGCTATTTCTTTCTCCTAGGACTGTTTCCTCTCTCCCAGATCCCTCACAATTTGTCACAGGTGTGGCAATTTCCTGGACATACCCTACTGAACACAGGTTAACCTTCTTGAATGAAGTTTATGTATTGCTGAGTGCCAGAGACAAGGCGAGGGAGGTAATCTCTTTTATTGGGCCCATTTCTGTTGGTGACAGAGACCAGCTCTCCCGCAGCTCTAGCTTGTACGTGCAATTCCCTCGGGAAAGGGAGGCCACAGCTTCTCCGGGTACTCAGAACAGTGGCGGGTTGTTATGCAAAATCCCTCAGGTTGTAACATGTAACACCTCCGGGTCTGGAGCACCCACAGGGAAAAATTGGTGGGTGCTCTGCATCCATTGGCAGCTCCCCGCCCTGCCCCCACCCCAGCTCACCTCCACCTCCGCCCCTGCGTGTGCTCCATGCCTGGTTTTTCCCTCTACCTCCCAGAGCTTGTGCTGCGAAACAGCTGTTTTGCATGACAAATGCTGGGAAGGAGAGGGGAGGAGGGGAAATGCAGCGTGCTTGGGGAAGAGGCAGGGCCAGGGCGGGGATTTGGGGAAGAGGTCCAATAGGAGCAGGGAAGTGGCTGAGTTGGGGCAGGGACTTTGGGGAAGGGGTTGGAATGGGGCAGGGGCAGGGCCAGGGATGGGGAGTGCGAGCACCCAATAGTGCTGGGGAAAGTTGGCTCCAATGAGTGGGCCCAACACAGTCCCAGACTGCACACCCGGGGGATCTAGTCCCATAGCGTGCTGGGGTACTTCGGGATTGGCTTGTTTTGAAATGGGATTAACTTGATTTTTGGTTTATTGTAAAAGTTGGGGACTTATTTACCGTGTGAAAGTTGGCAACTGTTTCCACAACCTGGAGCAGCTGCACTTTTAAACTGGATTCTTCAGAGCCCAATAAAGAAAGGAATAAATAGCCTGAATTTAAACTGATTTAGGGCCTTTGCTCTTGTCCAGAAAACAGCCAGGATCCTCCCCTCCACCCCTCATCTGCAGAGGTGAGTCTATTATAGCACCCAAGTAGTGGGCTTTGTCTCCGCGACATCATCTTCCCCTCAGTTCTCGAAGACCCTAGTTTAATCCCCAGTGTGCTGGCAAGATGGTGGATGGCTGTCGAACGCTATTATTTCTGGTGTTCATTTTGGTCTTGTGTGTTTCACCAGGCGGAGGCAATCGAGGGGTTCGTTGTGTTCTCTTGACTCCCCAGCCCTAGACCCAGTTATGGACGAGGAGGAGAAATCCAAACGCCAGGATGGAATCAGCCGTCTGCCGAGCCAGGGACAAGGTCACGGCTGAGTTTTTCTCTGAAACAAGACAAGAGCCTGTTATTTATAGGCTGCGCCAGCTATTTATTAACAATAATACAAATGGGCTGCCTTGCCCCTGCCATGGAATACCCACAGGAGGAGGTAGCCTTTGGGGCCAAGGCTGAGCAAGGGTCGAAGGAGAGGGGAGCAAGGAGAGGATGCCCAGTGAAACACAGGGAAAGCAGCCCTGTCCCTGGCCTGAGTGCTCCACCCTCCCATGACCCCCGTGGGTGCAGAGTGAGCCCCTTGCTGCTTCAGTCACCCAGGATGACGTTTCTCTCCTCTCTGTGCAGAATGAGCCAACGAGACACTCCCAAAACCCAGAGGATCCCCCAATTATTGACACAGGATCCCAGAACCTCACTGCTGGCTCCAGAACCCAGTGCCCAGCTGCAATGGCACAGTCCTTGTGGCTAATCGTCTGGGCAGGGCCAGCTCCAGACACCAGCGTAGGAAGCAGGTGCTTGGGGCAGTCAATGGAAAGGGGCAGTATGTCTGGGTCTTCGGCGGCGGGACCCTCAGTCCCTCTCTTCCTCTTTGAGCTGCCACTAAAGTGCCGCCGAAGAGGAAGCAAGGGCTTTCCCATGGGGGAAAATACACACTGGGGGTCAGTGAACAAGACTCTTCCTCAAGAGTCACCAAAACCATGGCTGCCCTGCTTCAATTGAGCCCTAACCCGAGTGGCTGCATAGCTAGGCTCCACAGCCAGATAGACGCAGCAAGAGAAACAAAAGCAAAGTGAATGTTACCGTTCCATGTGCAAGGACTTCTGTAATAGATGAAGCCCGTCTCTTCGCTGACAGGGTTGCTGACGATGCATTTGTAAGATGCGTCACTTTCTGACTTTAACTCAACGTCCAGTGTGCTGCTATTTTTGCCCACTAAATCCTTTTCATTCTTACACCAGCGGTAGGTCACTTGGATGGCAGCCACAGTGCACTCCAGGGTGACCTTGCACTCTCCATCTTTGTAGACCCTGGTAGTGATGTTCACCCTGGGCTTAGGGATGGGCTCTGGAAACAGAGAAAAGAGAAATTCAACAACAGGCCAAACTCTGACAGATCTAACCCTGTGCCAGGTCCTCAGGTGATGTAAACTGGTGGTGCTCCAATGAAACTGATTTATACCAGCTGGGGGTGTTGCCTGTATAGATTTTATACAGAGAATCTATTAACTAGACAAATTTAGACTGCAAATAAGGTGTAAAATTTTAACAGTGAGAGTAACTGACCATTGGAACAATTTACCCAGGGGCATGGTGCGTTCTCCATCACTGCCCATTTTAAAATCAAGATGGGACATTGTTCTAGAAGACTGGCTCTAGGAACTGTTTTGGGGCAAGTCTCCAGCCTGTGTTATCCAGGAGGTCAGGCTACGTGATCACAATGGTTCCTTCTGACCTTGGAATCTATGAATGATGCTCATCTAGTCTGACATCCTGTGTAATGCAGATCAGACAATTTCACCCAATGGCACCTGCTTCCAACCCATTGACCGGTGGCTGCATGAGAGTGTATCATTTACACAGAGGGTCCAACCATGACGTGGAGACCTCAAGTGATGGAGAATCCACCAGATGCCTTGGTGAGCTGCTTCAGTGGTTCATTTCCATCCCCGTTAAACGCAAACACGAAATTATACAAAACTTTCTTCTAGCTTCAACTTTCAGCCAGTGAATCTTGTTCTACCTTTATCTGCTAGCTTGATAAGAGAGGGCTCTTCAGAGATCTTCTGTGTGGTGGTACTGCTTTAAGAGTGAGTTACCTTTTAACCTTCCCTTTGATAAGATAACTATAATAATCTCATTTAAAAATGTTTCCCATTGGAGAGAACATTTTCAGATGTCATCGTTTTCCTTCCGCATTTTGGGGGTCATGAAATGCAGCTCTCATTTGGATCACAGACATTAGATCAACAGTACCAAATTCCCTGTGTATCCCCCCTGATCCTGTCTACCCACCACCTCACCTAGCAGAGTGCATGTGACCCTGGGCTCTGTCTGGGTGCTTAGCCTCCATCACCCCAGCACTTCTCAGGACTCAATGACCACATCCTCATGCCCTGAAGCACCAAGAGACCCCCCTGGCCAAGGTCTGAAGCAAGATTTTTAAACATGAATAGTGACTGTGTGTCCCTCAATTCTGGATCCCCTGTGGGAGCCCGATTTTCAGAGCCCAGATGCTCGGCACTTTGAAAATCAGGTCCCTTTAAAGTGTGCCCAGAAAATGGGGCATCTCAAATCCTTAGTCATTTTTGGCAACACTGGCCTGAGTGACTAAACCAAATCTCCTGGGTGCCAGTCCAGAGCCCTGGCTACAAGACCATCCTTCCTGGCCCTTACCAGCTTAGCCTGGGGGATTATCAACTCCTTTCTTTTATGGAGCCTCCACCTCCCCCAGTGGCCTTCCTGGCGCTCACTAGCTGCTCTCCCCTGCTTTCTGGCGTGTGTGTAGCTGTTCCTCCAAGATGTCTGGGTGGCTCAATTACCCCAACTTTTGCCAGCAGGGCAGCAATCTGCTTTTGCCTCTCTTCCCATTTGGTCCATCGTGGGAGGTCCCAAAACAGGAACGTCATTAAGGTTGGTACCTGACCCCTCCCCTTAAATCCCCAGCCACAAAGATTCCAGATAGAGCAGCTCTGGCGATGGTGTGTTGGACCCAGAACCTGAGCTGAGGGTCTGGCCCATTTCCTGGGAACCTCTTCATCCCATTCAGGCTGTTACCTGCTCCTTCCGCTGCCTTGTGGGCATTTCAGGGTGGGGAGAGGAGGGTGCATTATTGGGGCCCTTCTAGCTCCCTGAACCTCACCATCCCTGACCCTTGTGCAAAGATGCTGCTCCCGACTCACCGTACACATCCAGTTGGATATCTTCATCTGACTTCTTGCTTTGGCTGTCTTCCACTTCCATCCGGAAGGTGCCGCTGTCTTGCTTCTGCAGCTGATTAATTTCCAGGGTGTGATTCTCGTGGTAACACAGTTTATTATGAAAAGAGCCATTGCGGTAAGACACTGGCTGATCCCATTTTTTAGTCAGGATCTTCAGGGACTACTTGAACCACCAGGTGATCTGCTTGTATTTCTCTGGGACTGACTGTTTGGGGTTTAGATACACTGTGCCATGGACAATCCCATTCACCTGATTGATCGGCACCTCTGTAGCCTCATAAGCTGTCAACAGACAAAAATCAGGGTTGCAATGGGAAGAAAGGAACAAGCATTACTCTTAGTTAGTTGTTGGGTGAACTGGGACAAGCTAGTGCAAATACCTCTTGCTGTGCATCAGTTTCCCCCTGTAAAATGGTGATAATGCTGTTCGCTCTCTTTTGTGAAGGACTTTGAGCCCTTGTAACAATCAGGTTCCAGACTGTGCCCCCCAAAATGAGCAATGGAACCAACTGACTGTATGCTGATTTGTTCTACAATGGAGCGTTCCTTGAGTCCAGTTTAACCACAGTCTGTATACATAGCGCATAATGACCATCAAATTCAGACCATTAGAAGCTTTCACAAATGCCCTTATTCAGTATACTCCCATAGCACAACAATACACCGAGCAATCAGTTGGTTCAGCGGCTCCTTTTTGGGGGCCTAACCTTCTGTTCTTCCCCTTGGGATGTCTGAGCCCAGTATCACAGATCTACAGCCACAAAGAGCCCTCGCTCTAGGGACTCTTATGCTGTAACATAAGTCCCTAGCAAAAGTCCCTAGCAAAACAGAGCCTTGATTGGGGGCCACTAGGTCTTGAACCACTCTGAGATTTGTACTTAAAAAGCTTGTTGACCATTTATTTCCCAGCAACAATATAATATGCACAAGGGCCTGCTGGTGTCCAAGGGGGCCTGCTGCAAACAGAGCATTGTGACTTTGGTAGCCAGGTCTCAAAGTGCAGAAACAAGGGAGACTGGCACGAGGGTGATGCCCATTTCTTGGGGTCAGTGCCCCAAACTGGCATTCGAGAGCAGGCACAGGCTGTTCATCTCCAGGGGCGGGATTCTGCCATGCTGCTTTCTTATGTTGAAATTATTGGGATAACTTCACCAGCGAGATCCTAGAAATATCCGCGGGGGGTTAAACGGCAAATGTGGTTTCTGCAAAGAAAGACGTTTTCCATGAGAAAAATGTTGATTTTTGGCTGAACTATTTCTTTGGTGCATGGGAAAATCAAAACGGACTGTTTCTCCCTGTGGGCACCTGGGCTAGTGCAGAAACTCACGCCCCTGTTCTGCTCCAGCCTACATCTCTCACGATGCACAGCAGCCGCTCATCCAGAGAGGAGTCCCCACAAAGTGCTACTGCTGCAATGAAGCAGCAAGGAAGGGACAGGATATTCTTCCTGCCAGGGGAGATTTAACTGATACACCAGTATATTCCTCATGTGCTCTAGCAGGTGGATCCTGCCAAGTTTGGCTATACCCTGACAGCACTGTCACTAACTCACTGATTTTGGGCAAGTCACTGCCTCACTCTGTGCCTCAGTTTCCCCATCTGTGTAATGATTCCCAGCGAATTCCCAGAGCGCTGTGGTAAGATTCAGTTGAGGTCAGCATTCTTTGCTCCTTGGTAAGTAAAGTTGCTACAGAAATGAAAAGTATTGTTTTTATTTCCAGTGTGGGCTTAGATTTGTGGAACAAAGTATAAATGCTGCTGTAATTGTTTACCTGTAGAGAGACCTGCCTAGGAGGGGGAAACCCTGTGTCCTAGCGCACTTCCTCCTTCTATGCAATTACATGAGAAAATAAAGTATCTGACTCTGCTGCACCCAACCAGAGTAAGAACTAAGTTTTTCTCCAACAATCTGGGGGCTCGTCCCGGATTGGCAATGCCTACTGAGATGACAGCAGCTGCTACGGATCGTTCCCCTTTGAACCCCATGGCGTCACAAGAGAGGTAAGAGACCTTTTCAAATCTCTATTGGAGTATCAGAAGAGGACTGTCCGTGGAGCCGTCTGTCCCTGTTGGGCTCATGCCATCTGAACTTATTGACTGTGCAACAAGATCAGATGTAGAGCGGTGCTGGGGAACTGTTAGTTTGGCCGCCCCCAACAAGGTTAATGCATAAGGGAAATGCGTTAGGTATGCACCGGTGCTGAGGGGTTGTTACTCTCAGTAGGTGTGTGGACTCACTCCTGCAACACCTCCTGCTAGTGACTCCTGGGAATTAGCTCTTTTTCTAGCTCTGGAGCGCCCTCTGCAGGCCAGTGATCTGCCTGTCCTCTTGGCCCCTGTGTCCCTCCCTGGACCCCAGTGCCCTTTTAACTGGGGTGCTGCCCCCTGGCAGTCCCCCCACCAATCTGGCTCTCCCCTCCCTGGGGAACCCCCACCCCACTATCCCCACTTCACCTCAGTTTTGGCTACTGCCCAGTCTCCATCTAGCCCCTGCACCCTGGGGCAGACTGCAGTATCAGCCACTCATCATAGGCAAAGGGGTTTGGACCTGCTACCTTGACCTACCCCTGGGCTGCCCCCTGCAACTCCCAGTACCTCTTGGCCTTATGCTAGGCCACAGCCTGGGGCTTTCCAGGCAGGAGCTCCCCAGCCCTGCTTCACTCAGGTATAACTCCCTGTAGCCAGGCCCTTCTCCCTCTACAGCCAGATGGAGACTGCTCAGGCCTCTGGCTCTCAGCCTCTTACAGGGGCCAGCTGGGCCTGACTGGGGCATGGCCACAGCTGAGCCTACTTTCCCCAATCAGCCCAGGCTTCTTGCCTCAGCCACAGCCCTCTCCTGGGGTGTTCCAAGCCCCGCAGAGCAGGAACGGGTAATCACTTTGCTATACTGTCTCATAAGGGAAAGTGTATTGAGTCCAGACATAAGGTATAGGTGCATCGTGGTATTTAGAAACAGAAGCCTTGGTGTGTGTGTGTGTGTGTGTGTGTGTACACAGTGTGAATGAGAGTTGCAGGAAAACACCCGGAGTATTCTGCAAAGCAATAGCTCGTGACCAGAAATATTCTAAAGCAAGCCCAGTAACTCCACCTCGAGGATCTGTAGAAAATCCGACCCACGGTGGGCTGACTCGGCCTGGCATCGTCCCTTGAGGAAGCTACCTGGGTCTAGGAGTGTGTGAACCCATCTTCCCTCCCCCTTCTTCTCTCCATGTGCCTCTCCTGTGTGAGTGCCCTGTAGGGTGAGATCCTTAGTTTATCAGCCACTAGCGAACAGAGTGTTTTCCCTGTGTGGGATTGGAAAATGGATAGGAGACAGTCTAAGCAGTCTCACTCCCTAAGGGTGCCCCAGCATATTACATGTACGTACATTATGGTCCTAGAACCTGCAGATATTTAGAAAATCGGAATCTTTACACGCATGAAAATCCATCTAAACGATGCCCACTAGAACATACCTTCAGTCTAGATAAGATCATACATCTCAGAGGAGCTTTTAATCACAAAAAAAAAAAAAAAAGGCTTCCACAGTGGAAGCAATTTGTCTACTGAGGAAAGGAACGGGTTAATTTGAAATTCAGCTTGGCCCAGAGATAGAGAAAGTTGCTCTGCGTTCAAGGTTAAGAATCAACACAGACCATGCTAAGTACAAAGAAAAAAAACTGCTTTCGGCCTCAGCTGGCTGTGAAAAATATAGACAGAGGCGAACCAAAAGCAATACGCAAGTTACAGAACTGAGATTACATTTGCAAAGCTTAACTGCCCAGTGAGATCCAACACTCTGCCTTTGCGACCCTGGAGCCGGTGTGGCTTGGTGACACTGAAGAAGCCACAGGCAGCCAGCCTGGACTGGAATCTCTGAAAGAGATGCCCCAGGAGATCCCAGGGTGTAAAAGAACAGCCATGCCAAGAGAGGAAGCATGTTGGAAATTCTGGGCAAGCTGTATACAGGATAATCTCCCGTCCACCTCTCCCCCTTCTCTGAACGTTATACACAGACATCGCTAGTCTGGACGTACGTGTGTGAGTATGAAAGTGGCTTAGGGCTTGGGGCATTAATGTTTTGTACCTGAGTGATGTGGGAGCGTTCCCAACACTCTCTGCTATTGTTTTATTAATGAAGCTTTAAAATTCAGTCATATGGTGTGTTTTTCTTTATCTTCCTCCAACGATCCTGCAGTGTCAGCCTGATCACATGACATGAAGGATAGACTGGTGATTGAAATTTGTCACAGTATGGTGGGCAATTGAGAGGAGAGGAGTCCCCTGAAGAATGCACACCATCTATTTGTTCTACCCTTGTTATTTTATGTTTGCTTTGCCTGGTACTGTTGGTGTTATATGCTGAGGATTGCATGATTAAAGGTGTGCCCACTCTCAGCTGCAGTAAGTCTGAGAACTGAAGAGGGGTTTAGCATTCCTCTCTCCACCCTGGTTGACCAGGAAGGGTGGCAGGTGGATCTACCCCCAGTTGTAGCAGGACTGGGCAATAGAGAAGTTGGAGAAAAGGGAAGAGATGTGTACTTGATAACTAGAATTGAGCAGTTAAGAGCATAGATCATGAACCAGGCAGCAACTCAAACCTATGCCCAGGGCAAGTTGCAGGCCTTGAGACAGGACTTCCAGGCAGAAAAGGAAGCGCTGGCTAAGCAAGTACAGGTCCTTCAGGGACTTGTCAAAATTTAACCATTTGTGCTTTGTGGGGAGCAGGTCCAGTGCATCACTCGGGGACTCTATGACAACTGGTGGCAGTGGTGGGATGTACTGCACTCTGTGAATGGCGCTTCTTGCAGTAAGTGACTGGGGAGCAGTAAAACAAAGGGGGGATACCAAGGACCAGCCTCAGAGAGGGATAGTTTCAGGGGGCGATTAACCTCTGGGAGTGTGTGACCAGCGAGAAGGATTGTTGGAGTAACGGGGTCCCTGAGGACTGCAGCGAGCAGTCTCAGGGGCGGAGGAGCTTGCCGCTCGACCCTGGGAGAAAGAAGGACTTTTGCAGGAGCAGGGTTCCCCTTGAGATTGCAGGAGCAGTCTCAAGGGCGGAGGAGTCTGCAGCTCAACCCTTACAAAGAAGTGGTAACCTCTAGAAAGGCTGGCACACTAGGGGTTCTTCCTGGAAACCATGGGGGAGCTAAAAGCACACAGGCCTGTGAGTCCAAAGCAACTTGGGAACAGTGAAGTGATGGCCTATCACCATCTCCTTAAGAAGGATATTGTGATCCTGTGCAAAAAGAGAGGGTTATGCATTGGGAAGTTCACCAAGGCACAGTTAATTGCGCAGCTGGAGGACAAGGACCGCTCTAAGGAGCGGATTCCTGACCCAGATGGGCTACAAGAAGATCTGGAAGCAGCAGGAGCAGTAGCAGCAATGTGTTTGTCACGAAAGGAAATTGAATAGTTAAAAGTCAATGGGCCATGCGTTTTTGCCCAGGTGGCAAGCCACACGAGGGAGGACTCGGGTAGCCTTGTGAGTAGGAATGTTTAAGGGAAGAGACCAGGAAGGGTGGGGGCTAGCTGAGAAGCCCACCCTCCTAGCTAAATTGGTAGTGGAACAAGTCAGTGCGCATGGAAGGGACGGTTCAGCGAGGAAAGCGGGATTGGGCCCAAGTGGGCAGGCAACAGATAGAATGGAAAACAGGTTGGAAATTTTGAGGGCATAGTGGAAGGAAGGAGTAAGTAAGTGTAAGCGTGGGGATTTCAAATACCCAGGACAATACTTGAAATGGTGATTTGAGTTGATAAAAGAGGCCGTTGAGAAACAAGCAATTTAAGGAAAGAGTAAGAAGTTAACTCTGTAGTTGCTGGAGGGAACAGCAGTTGAAGTTTGTAAAAATGCTAAAGAGAAAAGTTCTTGCTGTCTTTGAAATGTTTGTAAATAAATTCAGGCAAAGAAATTACTTGATTGCAATTATTTGGCTATGAACAATTTAGTCGAATTAGCTAAAGAAATGTATACAGTGCTATTTAATTAAAATCCTATTAGACTCTAAGGGGCTACAATAAGTAGTGTTTTCTTTCAGATCATTGTGTGTTTGAAAGCAGGAGTTAGAAGTAAAAAGACAATCAAAATTCTGGTAAAGTTAATTGTCCCTTTTTAAGTAAGAATCTTTAAGCTGTGAATAGCTTTGGATCCAGAAGCAAACCAGAAAGCATCTGTATTAATGCAAATTATCTAACTGATAAGGTAGGAGCCACTGAAACCTGGGCTGCTGATGAAATAAATACAAGAAAATATGGGGTAATTCCTCTGTTTTGCCTGAAATCAACAAGGGTATTTGTATATTTTAAGCAATGACTGACTGCCCAGAAGGGGTAGACCTCTGTTTTTTTTGTCTTTCTCTGATAATCAGAGAAAACTGATGCCAGCTGAACAGCATTTAGCATACCATGCATTTACTGGCACAATAGAAATTATGTTTTGTGTTCTAAATCCTGTCTTGTGGTGTTTGTCTTGTGGCCAGAATTGTTGTGTTTAATATTTTTATAGAATAGTCTAGTTAAAATCAAACAAAAGGTTAAATTAAAATGCAGATATTTGTCTTGTTCAACTTGGAATACACAGTGTTTGGATAAATCAGGAAAATGTGATATACTAAAGTCTAATACATTTGCTTAAGTAAGAAAAATAAGCTTCATTGGCCAGATCTTGTAAGTGAAAAATTGTTGTTAAATTTGCATTCCAACAGTCTGTGGAAGCAAGGACATGAAAGGTTAACCCGCTCCCCATATTGTACATGGGATCCTTCTGGCTATCTCAGATTTCCAGCCAGAGGGCTGGGGAGGATGGGAAGCTATTGGACACCAGAGGTTGTAGTGAGTGGACTTCTCAAAGTGGATGTGCTTGTCCTGGCTTGTTGCTCCAAAGCTCTGTAATAAATTTATTTTAATGGAAGGGTATATGTGGCAGACATTGAATAATAAGATGACTGTACTGTATAATGGCAATATGTATGTGTTCATTGTTGGGAAAAGGTGTGTGAGTAAAGAGTGGAAGTTTCCTTTGTAGGTTAAAAGAAGCCAAGAAGGGGAGAAGGAAAAAGAACAGAACGAATTAACTGGGGAAAAAATTAGCTAGCAAGTTCAGTCCAAAGATAAGACGCTGGCCCCATTCAAGGACACTGCTCACAGCTAAGGCTTGGCTGACAATCAAGAAAAGGCGGGGCTTGGATGTGCTCAAGCAGCTATGAGATCTGCAAAACACTGCCAGGTATTAATGAAATGTGTTAGGTTTCTTTTCTCACAGGTAAAAGAAGTGCTACCCAGAAGACCCTATCAGCCCTGTCATTCATTGAAACCAAGAAACTGAGTCTACATAAGGTCCACCAACGAAAGACTGCTTTGGCTCCATGCTGGAAAGGCCCTTATTAAGTCCTGCTAACTACCAACACCTCTGTGAAGTGCCAAGGACTGACTGCTTGGACCCATGCTTCTCACTGCAAAAACACCCCTCCACCTTGGGAGGATTCTCCTACTGATGATTAGCCTATTTCTCCTTCTAGCTCTGTTGTGCCTTCTGGAGAGCAGGGAAAAAGAACATGGAGAAGTGCTAGTAACTTTTCTCTTGTCCACTGACAGACCTACTGTGTCTTTGGATTTTTCTAGAAGAAGCAAAACCATTACAGGGTGATGTGCTGGTAACCTCTCCCCTGTATGATGCTGAACCATGACTGTTTCAAGAAAAAAAGAAGAAGGAACACTTGCTCCATTGAAACCATCAAAGTCCAGGGATTCCTGACTACAAAAGACATTAAGAACTGACCCTGGTGAAGAAACAAAGAATTATACACTGGCAGGAAGAAATCTGTGGGACCCTGCTTGGGAATGTGGTATTGATTGGATGTTGGGGTTTATTCTACAGGCTGCATCCTGTGGTCTCGATAAATCTTTCAGCATTTGTGGCCCTCCCTAATTGGATTTTAAATGACAAGTACCAAAGGCACCTTGTTGCCACTGCCCCTGCCATCTCCTCCATTACACTATTACCCCTGTGATACATCCAAACACAGACAATGCCATATATTTGATAAAACCAATGGCCAAGGCCTTCACACTTTAGTGATTTATTTAAAGATTGTTTGGGAAAAAAATTTCTTTTTTTAAAGTTCAGGATATCCCATATAAGCAAACAATTGAGTGGAAAAAGAATGGATCAGTGGAAATAGAAATCTAGGATATCACTGCAAATGAACCCCAAGAATCTGTAATTGAAATTGATGGGTTCCATAGTGAAGTAGGTATGCTGGCTGTTCCTGGAGTTTGCAGTGTGTTACATGAAGGAGACCCTTATTGTTATTTGGTCACCCAATTAGTGAATAATCAAACACACACCCAAAGACTTTGTTTTGCCACTGGAAATTTCACCTGTATAGAAATTATTCCAGTGACTAATAATGTTACCTGTACCTTATTGCAATACACCCCCTCTTATGCCATTAATGTTAATGCCTCCTGGAAGTATATAAAGATGTACAACCAACAGATGTGGTATAGTCCTACACCAGAGAGAGATGTATTAGAATATCGATGGACTGTGATTAATACAACGCTAGGGACTGTCAAATTTACATTGCCCTTATCTAGTTTCCAGATCACCTCTCCATACCCAAATTGCTCACAGGGAGCTGCCATTAGATTAGCACAACAGAGGGCCTGGGTTATTTCCTCTAGAAAAAGAGGGACTTGACTGGTTCCCTATGGGATGGGGCCAATAGTGCAGCAGTGATTTGGAATATTTTTAAAAGCCAAGAACATGATGAGAAATTGGGCCAACTAGAGAAGGCCACTGGCCTTATTTCTGGGGCACAGCTAACCCAAGTACAGGCTGGATTTGGTGAGTTACATGTTATATCCGCCCTTAGTTCTATGACCCAGAAGTTGCTGACAGAGATGGTACTGAATATCACTGAGGCTGGGAAGGCATTGCAGTGGGATCTGGCATGTTCAGAAATTCAAGATTTCCTGAATGACCAGCTGATGGACATTTGGAATGATCTTGAGCACCAGGCGTAGCCCACTTTCCTTACAGACACATCAGGAATACGATCTGATCTGTGGCCATGGAGACATACTTGGAGACTTGGGTGGAAGTGTGGACATTCACAGTGCTCATCCCAAGCATATGGACCAGTTAGAGGGGCGTGGGCTCCCACATACCAAATCCTGCCGGATCCATGGGGTGGATGCACGTGGGACTGGATGATTCACCATGACATCTGGGAGATTAGACCCCTGGTATGCCTAACTGATTTATAGTCAGTGCCTTTAGAATAACACCTGACATTTGGATGGGAATAGGTAGTCAATGGATATTTTGGTCATTAGAACCCCCACAGCTTCAGTGTATCCGTAAAATGAAGCCAGGGGAAGTTGTCACTGTTCACAACATTTGCTGGGAGGGTAGGGGACAAGGAACTACCCTGATAGGACACCTACTTTTTCAAGCTAATGATAGCTGTGGGTATGTTGAAACCACCATGTTGCGAGATATACATATTAATCTCACTACTGCTGCAGGCAATCACATTATTTACTGGCCTGCAGATAGAATTTTACAAGTAGCCCTTAGGTTCCAGGTACCTTTTAATTGGACTGGAGTAGTGCCTGATCAATTTCAAAGATTTGCTTCCATTTTTATCAGAGGTTCAAAGAATCTCTGAAGTACAAGGGCAAATTCTTATGCTTCAAAATATGGATCAAGTTGAAAAGAATGCCTTTCATACAGCTTATAGAGTGTCTACTTTATGTACTAAGTATGATGTATTGTGCTTTGCGACTAAAACTGTCCAACAACCCCATCATATTATTATGATGGGAATGCTGGTTTTTGTGTTATTGTTATTTAGTTTAGGATTATGTTGTTGTTGTTGTAAAAGATGTAATGAAAGTGATACCTTTCATGCCCATGCTAATGATGCATTGTCATTACATCCAGTTAAAACCCCTGAGGGTGAAACATCTGACATAGAGTCTGATATCCAAGGCTTAATGCAAATGGAGGTTTGAAAATATTTATTGTACTAGAAGTACAAAAGGGGAGGGGCGGTGTGGAAGTAGAGAAAGAACTGACAGGGATTTGTAGGGGATCTTAATGCATGAGAGTCTCTGTTAGCAAGAGTCAGGCCAGCTGTAACCCTAATAACGCAAGATTTGTAGAAGTGAGGATTGTGTGAGAAGTTCTTGTGACCTTATGTTGATAATGAGGAATGTAGACTGGCATCTAAATAGAAGTGAGAAAAATAAGATATCAGGATGACCTATGTATAAACGAAATGCAGCTGTTGCTTATTATTGTATGTAACAAAGTATAAATGCTGCTGGAATTGTTTACCTGTAGAGAGACCTGCCTAGGAGGGGGAAACCCTGTGTCCTAGCGCACTCCCTCCTTCTATTTCTTGAGAAAATAAAGTATCTGACTCTGCTGCACCCAACCAAAAAGTGAGAACTAAGTTTTTCTCTGACAGATTGCACCCCTTTTTATTTCCTCTCCTGCCCCTAATTTGTTCTCTGGGGTCCTAGTCAATAACCAACATACAATGGTCTCACCCTTTACATTTCCTGTTCCACCCACTCACCCCATCTAGAAATCGCCCAGAATTAGCAGGAGAGGCTGCTTTATGCTGACCCACTTCCTGCCCCATCATTTCCTTTCTCAGAGGCCATTTCATCTTTTGAGGGAGTTGTTTGGTTTTTTTAAAATCATGGAAAGAGCATCTTCATGAGTGACCCAAGTAGCGAATCCAGCAGGGGTCATCTTTAGGGTCAGGGATTATCAGCAGTCAGAACCAATGTCTCACACTTGAGCTAAAGGAGTAACTAACTCCATTAGCTGGTAGCAATAGCAGATTGTTACCCCACCAGCACCAGAGTGGGAGAGGACAGACATACACACACATCAGGTGTGTTGAACACATTCATATTTATAACTTAGACATTTTGAACTGATAATTTAGCAAACAGAGTGTGCTCTATTCACTGGAGGAAGTATTGCCTAGTGGCTAGAGCACTGGACTGCAATTCAGGAGACCTGGCTTCTTTTCCTGGCTGTCCTGCTAGGAGAAGTCATTTCTCTTCTCTGTGCTTCAGTTTCTCCCACTGTGAAATGGGGACAGTGGTACCAACCACCTTTAAAAAGCACATTGAAATCCATAGGTGAGAAGAGCTAGGGGTGATTGTTTTTGCTTCTTGCTTGCATCAAGCAAAACGCCCTACACATGACTGCTGCTGACTCTGGGGGAAGTTCAGTTCCTTTTACCACTTTATGGTCTGTTGATTCGCTGTATGTGCTTCACCGTTGCTGCTGTGTTGTAAGCTGCTGCGTGATGATGAGACAGAGTGGTTTTTGCTGTTTCAACTCAGTCTACTAAGTTGGGCCATCTTCTCCCATACACAGAACTACCACAAAAGGCCATTATTGGGGGTGGGGGCAACCACAAACACCATATGATTGCCATAGGCATGTAATGGATGACATAAGGATTAATAAATACACCAGCATTGAAGGCACTGACACGCCTCTAAAAAGTGGGACTTTCAACTTGTCGCACCCCACCCCCACCGCCGCCATATTGCCAACTCTGTGATTTAGGGAGAAACAAAGAAGGTCCTTCACGCATGAGATTGTCTTTTTTAAAATATTAATTTGGGGGTCTTCTTCATGTGTCTGCTGGGTTTTGAATGTTTATGGATCATATTTTCAAGCTTTTCTCCACAACCACAAGGGCTAGAAACTTAGCTTTAATTTTCTTTTAAAAAGTGAGATTCTCACATAATCACAGGGCTCCAGCAGCTGGGAATTTTTAGAAAAACACCAAGACTTGCAACAAACTTACAAGAGTTGACAACAACAGAATCCCTATTTCGGAGTAAGTAGAGCAAAACCCCTGTCTGATTCCCCTGATCACTGTAGTGCTGTACACAGGAGGAAAAATCAACCCTTTCTGACCAGAAGTGTGGGTTTTGATGGCCTTAATTAAGTGTGTACAGGAACAAATGTTATCAATGATAAAAAATGATGAGCTTCTAGATCCTTGGAGACTCAAATACTCCAGAAGCTTTCTCTGGAGCTTTCCAGTCTGTGGGCTGGGATTAGTTTCTGCCCTTTGGTGCATAGGCATGGTTCTAACTGACCTCAGTGAACAAAGACTAGGCAGGGTAAGGAAATATCTGTAGTTCCAGCTCGCCAGCTAAATACAGTTAATGAGTTCTAACAATCTCTCTGCAGCTTTGATGAAAAGACTCTTGCGAGCCATTCGGCTTTGGTCTCTGTGATGGAAAAAATGGGCTTTCATTTAAAAAACAAAAATAAGTTTCTAAGCCTGTTCTTGTGATGAGTCAGAAAACTGTAACTTGGAAGGAACAGGCAGCTGTGCTCCACTTTATAAAGAAATGTCAGCAAAACACTGGATCAGAATTTCAAATTTTGATGAGAAATTTTGATGGGAAGTTTTTGAAAAGTCCCAACATATTTTTCCCTCCCTCTGATTGTCACCATCTTAGTCACTTCTATAGCCAGACGCTAAAGGGAACCAACAAGCTATCCTTTCCCCCACCCCCAGTCCTCCAAGATAAAACTTATCTAGCACAAAGCAGGGAAGTTTAAGAAAGGATCAAATCACTAGCAGGCGCACACATACACATAGCCCAAATCTGCAACCCAGATCCAAAAAGGATGGAGAGGTTTTGGAGCGACAGCTCCGCAAAAGAACTTGCAATAGAAAGGCACCTGCCTATTGCGAAGGATCAGTCTTAGAACCATAAAGAGAAATGCCAGGACAGCTGGAAGAGGAATGTGAAGCAAGCGCCTTTTTCAAGAGAAAGAACACAAAATGTTTGTCTTACCTTGTAAGTTGCTGAGCACCACGAGGCAAACAAGAGCCACCATCTTCCCCGACATGGCAGCAATCTAAAACCAGGGCGTCCTCTAATCAAGTCACGTTGTCAAAGGATCTGATTCTTACACCAGCCAGGTAAAAGGGCCTTAATATGGGACTAAATTATAGTACACCTGCATTAAGACCCCTTTACACTGGGATAAAAAGGGCTTGGTGTAAATGAGAGACAGGCCAATTGGTTCTAAAACAATTACTTTACCGAGGAAGCGTAATGCACGGGTGTGACCGGATTCTCAACGAATCTGAAGAGAAGAGCAGTTGAAATTCCCTTTTTGCAGCATGTGACGATTTGTCAAAAAACCACTTCCTCCCTGAGCCAAGTCACCTTGTGTGAATACAGCGTTTTAGGCACAAGCTACTGTGCAGAACCTAGCACAATAGACCCCCTATCTCAGCCGGTGGCTGTAGTTGCTACTGGAATCATGATAATGACCAGAACTCTGGCTTAACCCCTCGCTCTTGACAAAAGCCCTTCTATGTCTCAGCTAAGAGGTGCAATCATGTCAGGGGGGTTGTTTTATGGCCCAGCTCTTCAAACTAGTATAAAGGAGGGTAGCTCCACTGACGTCACAGGCCATATCCCCGGCTAGTACAGCCCGGCATAGCTCCTAGGGTGACCACATGTCCCATTTTATAGGAATGGTCCCAATATATGGGGCTTTGTCTTATATTTGTGCCTACTACCCCCCACCCTGTCCCAATTTTTCACCCTTGATATCTGTTCACCTTAATGACTCCATTGCAGTCATTAGGCCATATTCCCAGCTAGTACAGCCCAGCATAGCTCCATTGAGGTCACAGGCCATATACTTGGCTAGTACAGCCTGGCATAGCTCTATTGATGTCAACAGAACCCAAACAGTTGACACCAGCTGCCCCTCTGGCCATTTATTTTTCAGCCACCCTTCACTCCCCTGTAACCCACAAACTTCCCAGCCTGGCTAGTGATTTCTTTGCAACCCCCTTCCTGCAGGGCAGGGACGTAGGTGCCCCTCTCTGTTGCATCACATCACTAGCAACTTCTCCCACTGATGTCTCTGTTTGTTCATTTGTGCTCCTTTTGTACTGGACTTTCAGTCATAAGGCAAGTGCAGGTGAACTCGAAATCCCCAGAGTCACCCCCTGGATAGAAGGGAGCAAAGTTCTCTCCCGCCACAGGCTAGCAAGCCAGCTGCAACACAGAATCTCCTTCAGTGGGATACTGAACCACACCAACTGCCTTTGTGCTGGGAATGGCTGCGGCCCGTGCAAAGGAGTGCTGCTAACCTGCCCCTTTATTGGGCAGAATCCCAGGGGCGGTGTCACTCTCCTTAGGGACCATGCTAGGCTGGAGGCATTAAGCTGTGCAGAGAAACCCCAAAATATTTGGTCCTTGCAAGACAATGCCTTGCAGCCTGCCATTGTACGGAGTCACATCCCTTGTAACGCAGCCCACCCCAGCCTGGCCATGACTCCAGGGCCGGCTCCAGGCCCCAGCGCACCAAGCACGTGCTTGGGGCGGCATGCCACACGGGGCGCTCTGCCGGTTGCCAGGAGGGAGTCAGGCGGCTCCGGTGGACCTCCTGCAGGTGTCCCTGCAGAAGGTCCGCTGGTCCCGCAGCTCTGGTGGAGCATTCGCAGGCTCACCTGCGGGAGGTCCACCAGAGCCGCGGGACCAGCAGACCCTCCGCAGGGACGCCTGCGGCAGGTCCACTGGAACCGTGGGACCGGCAAGCAGCAGAGAGCCCCCTACGGCGTGCCGCCGTGCTTGGGGCAGCGAAACGGCTAGAGCTGGCCCTGCATGACTCATAGACTTTAAAGTCAGAAGAGACCATCATGATTCTAATCTAACCTCCTGCCCATCGCAGGCCACAGAGCCTCACCCACCCACTCTGGCTGAGTCACTGAACTCCTCAAATCATAGTTTAAAGACTTGAAGTTACAGAGAACCCACCATTTACATTAGTTTAAACCTACAAGTGACCCACACACCATGCCATAGAGGAAGGCAAAAAAAACCCAGGGTTACTGCTAATCTGACCTGGGGGAAAATTCCCTTCTGACCCCAAATATATTGATCAGTGAGACCCTGAGCATGTGGGTGAGACCCACCTGCCAGACACCTGGGAAAGGATTCTCATCAGTAACTCAGATCTCATCTAGTGTCCCATCTCCAGTCTCAGATCAGCTACATGCCGTTGTGGGCTGTCCCATCATCCCAGCCCCTTCCTAAACTTCTCAAGCTCAGTCTTGAAGCCAGTTAGGTTTCTTGCTCCCCCTGTTCCCCTTGGGAGCCTGTTCCAGAACTTCCTTCCTCTGGTAGTTAGAAACTTTCACCTAATTTCAAGTCTAAACCAGTTGGCAGTTCTATTGCAATGTGTGATGAGGTCGTTCTGGGCTAACAGAAGGGCCACAATGCAGTCACCAGGAACGAGTGGAGAGTGAAGGATATTCCAGGGTGATGGCTGCCATTTTGGTCATGGCCCAGGGTAGCGGGCTCCAGCCTGCAAAGCTTGAGCTGAAGGAGCAATGGCTGAAACCAGCAGCTGTAAGACATCTGTTCTCTACGGAGCAGGCTCAGGGAACACGCCTAATACACTGATCAGATACAGACGTCTGCATTCAGGCCTGTTGACCCTGAAGGAGCAGTATAAAGGGGCCTTGGTGTAAATGAGACTCAGGCCCCAGGGTCAAATTTTATCCTATATAGCGGCTATAAACAGTGCTTAATTTGTGCCAGGGGTGGGCAAGTCAGAGCCCTGGCACCTGTGGGTTTGCCACATCAGTTATGAAATTGCTTGAGCCCCGGCACCTCTTCCATTACAAATTAAGCACTAGCTACAAATAACCGATCTGGGGACATTTCTCCGTTGCACATCACTCACTGGTACAGGTGTAAACAGGCCACATCCTCCATGGGTGTTAACCAACAGAGCTGCATTGGAATCAGTGCAGATTCATTGCTCTGCACAAGTGACCCTACGAATGGCATAGCAGGGCCTGCATGCGTTGTGTCTCAGCCACTCTGCTTCAGATGTGATCAATTTACAAGAGAGGCAGTTCAGGAAATCCTGGGCTGATAATCTCAGCCTGCCCTCTTTCACAGCATCAGCAGCCATAAAGTTTTATCTACCATCTGCTCTCGTAGATGATCATGCCTTCAGTGGTGGCACAGGGCAATAGCTGATTGGCTCAGTAATTGCAACATAGACCCCAACTCAGGAAAGCACTTATGCATTTGCTTAACTATAAGCATGAGATTAAGCTCCATCGACACTGACAATTCTTAAAAATATGCCTAAAATTAAGCCCATGCTTTGCTTTCTTTCCTGAACAGGGATGCTTGTCTGAACTTTGGGGCTTTGTTCATCACCCACAGAGCAGTCCACAAGTCCAGTAATATCCAGCTCCTTGCTCACAGAAGCATGGCTCAGAAGTGTCAAAGTAGTAAAAAGAGTGACAAGGGGAGCTAATATCTTTTATTACCCAAAGAGGAGCTCTGCTTAGCATGAAAGCTTGGCTCTCTCCCCAACAGAACGTGGTCCAAGATATTACCTCCCCTACCTTGTTTGTCTATTATCCTGGGCCCGACCTGGCTACAACACCACCGCATGAAGTAGTAAATCCTTATTTTTAATCACTGATGTCAGCAGCAATGGTGGTGAAATTCACGCAGCGAGCCAGTTTGCTGGACCAGAGCATTTAAGCTGCCGAGTTCAAGGGGGGCCAGTGACAAGTGAATGCTAAGATGCTCCCACACGCGGTAGCTGGAAGCCAGCAGTCTCCAAGAGTTAGAACCTAGCTGGAGCAATGAACTGGCAGTGAATTAAACAAAGGGGAATCTGCGACACCTGCTGAGAACTGACCCACTTTCCTTTCAGCCCCGAGTGGTTCACATCCATTACTGGGAAGATCTGATGTCAACACTGAAGAGACGCTATGATGAACAAACCATTACCAGGTGACATTGTTGTCTTCACATTGCACACAGTCAGATTGATACTCACAGTTAAAAATCCACAGGTCGAGAGAGGCTGAGCTTGTGAAACTGATGGGAGAGCGAACATCTACTGTGTGCCCTATTATATTTTGATGAAGGAAATGTGCAAAGACATGAGCGCAACTTTACTGCTATGCAGCAAACCAGTGCATCAGCCTTAACAGCGCGCACTGCAGATTGTCTCCACACGCAAACCAGCCTATTAATATACATTACGATAACATGACAGCTTCCACTACAGCCGAAGGTGCTGATGGATGCCCGAGTCTGTGGCATTTGAGCAGTTGCCCTCAAACTATTTCCACTTGCTAGAAACACAAAGAGCTGAAATTTCAAGCTGAAAACCCCTGTAATGTGGCCCGGCTGCGGTTCGTCCCTCAGCGGGGCCATGGGGTATCCCACCGCCTCGCTACAAGCTGCCTTAAGCCCGGCCCTAGGTCAGGGCGAGGCAGCAAATGGTGAGTTGGTGTGCTCAGGCCTGCAGGCAGGGCTGAGCAGCAATAGTCTGAATCCCAGCCCCAGAGTCAGTATTAGTAGGTTTCGGCCTCCTCAGGCCAGGGGGAGGGGGAGTCTGCCGCCCCTGGAGGGGTGGCAGGGGGGACGCAGGCCCTCCCACTCCGCTGCGTCCCAGCCTGGGGCCCTAGCAGCGGCAGAAACTCGCTGCTGTCAGTGGGGATCCTGGCCGCAACACACTGACACTGGCTCTGGCAGTGCTGCAGCCAGACTGGGGTCGGCTGCCCCCGGGCTACTTCCCCTTTCCCCCTCGGCAGGTACCTGAGTCGTCGAGGCGTCGCCAGCGGTCTCAGACACCATCAGCTCCTCCGGGTACGCGTTCGAGGGTGGGCTCAGTGGCTCCTCGGAGTAGCGGGCACGAGGCAGGCCAGGCTCTTCCTTGGGGTAGCGAGCACAAGACAGGCTTGGCCAGTCATCCTCAGGGTAGCAGGCACAAGGCAGGCTAGGCTCTTCCATGACCTCTGAGGGGCGGGCACAGGACCCAGCGGCTCAGCCCACAGTGGGGTTGGGGAAGGGCTTTCCCTCAGCAGGGCTGTGGGGGATCCACTGCCTCACTACACCCCCCCAGTAAGAAAAGAATCAGCCTCAATGCCAGGCTGCATTAGGACTTCAATTTCTGTCTATAGCCCATAGATCACGCTTCAGCATTTATTTTATTCAGCAGTAATGCAACCCCACAGGGCTGTTTCCTGTAAGACACTGGCTTCAGCAGTTAGCATGCGGCTTGCAGCCTATGAACTTTGGCACAGATAAATGGCCCAATAGCCACCCCAAAGTTTTGGAGAACTGAGAATAGAATGTGTAAGGGAGGAATTTGTCCATAACGACACCAGCCAACCACAGGAACATAAGCTAACACCGGCTTTTGGATAGAATATCTACAAATGTCTGATCACACGGGTACCAGAGCAACACATTGACGAAAAGGTGAGCTCGTTAATATACTAACCTATAGGACACCCTAACATTGGTAGGGTGAGGAAACACAAACACGGAAGAGGGGAGAAATCCTACTGAGCAGGCATTAGACAGAGTGGCATCAGCATAATGTATTATAAAGGTTGTACCCAGCCTGTGGGCAGGAAGAGAGAGATGTAGCTGTGGGGAGGTGCCTGGCTGATGGCCACTGGTGATGAGGGGGAAGGTGAGGGGGAAGACAATGACTAACATTTCAGGTTGGTCTGCAAGGGATGGTGCAAGTATATGGATGTTCCAATGGACATTCCGTATTGTCTCTACCTACCTTGCAGGCTTCGAGTGTTTGTGACTTTGCTAAATGTATTTGCGATAACTCATTGATACCAAAGCGTTCCTAAAGTGTGAGTGTCACAACTGTGCACAGCAGGGTTCCCAAGGGAACAGTAATTTTAATAACACTGGTCCTGATTTGGGGCCTGTCAACCCTCTGGTAATTTTTAAGTAATTGCTTTTATCAATATAATCAATACACAATCCATATATCGGGCTATGTTATGTCTGCTTCTACTTATAGGCAGCAAAAGAAGGACCCATCGGGATTGCTCTAGTGCAGTGGTTTTCAACTTATTTGTCATTATGGGCCACATAGGCAGCTCTCTCTGTGTTATGTAGGCTGCACCCACACAATAAATATAATACCTGTATGGCCCTGAGGATGTCACATGGGCTGCAGCTGGGGGCTGATTGGGCTGCAAGCAGATATGGGCCATGGGTTGAGAACCGCTGCTCTAGTGAATCCGTCCACTTAATAGGGCTGGCCGGAAAACGAGAATTCCTCTTTGCAAAAAGCTAGATACAGCATAGCCCTGACCTACTCGGTGGAAGATGAAGGATCAAAGCCCTGCTCTGCTTTGATTTGGATTGGGGACTTCAACCTGGGTTTTCCACATGCCACGTGAATGCCCTCCCCCCAGTCCAAGCCTAGTGACTGACCTGAAGTCTTACTGTCTCTCCCACCCTGCATCTGCAAAGCCTTCTCATGAACACCAGGACTTTTCCACAAAAGGTTTTGTTGTCAACGAGTCAGCATTTTCCATCCAAAACACTTCCCGACCAGCTTTACTGTTTAGCTCTGTTGGGTGAGCTGTTGTTGTGACCCCTTGGCTTGTATACAAAGGGTCATCTTCCTCTCTCCCCCCCTGACATTATCAGGAGCTTTCCTATTAACTCCAATGGATGTAAGATCAAACCCTCTGGGCAGAATTTCTGGTGATGTCAATGGCAAATGTGTCTAGAGATTGAAATTCACCCGCATGCCAAGGGCCAGGACAAAGTCTGCCCAATACTTACATCCCACTTAAACCTTATGAACCACTTACAGTCAGAAAAGAGGGTACAGTTGTCAGATGCTTTGAGAACTGATGAAAAATGCTGTACAAAAGCTAGGTATTAGTCACAAGAGATATTTACAGAGAAATTTGACCACATGTACTCATCTGAAAGTAGTATTTATTTTTCCTGAGCATTTGGCCTCACCTACAATATAATACAAGAGGTATTCCTCCCACAGCTACATCTCTTTACATACATTATACCAGCTAAAGATCTGGCCAAAATCAGCATATCTCCATTAACTTCAGTAGAGCTGTGCCAGGTTATACCAGCTGAGGATCTGGGCTGGAAATTCTACACACACAAATTCTGCAGAGCACCAGGACACTACAATTCCCCAGGCCTGCTGAACTTTCTTCTTGTAGCGGGCATGGAAAGTCCTTGCTCAGGGCTCTCAATACAGCTTCTTGTTAGTGATTCTAATTCATTCGTCACAGGGTGCAACTGGAGGGGAATATCCTGACCCAGGATTCAGATCATTAAAAGCAGCCCAAAGCCATCGCCCCCACAAGTGTGGGAAGTCACTGGAAGGTTCAAAACTTCTTGATTCTCTCTATTCTGCCGGTTTGTATTTCTCTCAGTCAGGACAAACCTGGTGGTCCATTTCACTTTTGTTTCTAGTCAGTTTGACTCTTGGTCACTCTAACAAGACACTGGGCACCTCTTGTATAAAACAAAACAATTGGTAATAGTCATCAACTTCCTCAGAATGACGTGAGACCTGGGGCTGAGCTCTCATAAAACAGTCACCAAAACTTAGAACATCAAATTCCAGTGCCATTCTCTGCTCCTTAGACACCTCTCTGAAGAGTAGGGGCTGAATCTCCTCTCACTTACCCTGGTTTGACCCAGCTGTAACTTGGAGCTCCGTTGATTTACACCAGTGTATCTGGCCCAGTTGATTTTAGTGGAGTTACCCCTGATTTACACTAGCGTTAAGGTGAGAGTTACACCCTACAGCTGTCCTGCTTAACTACATTTTAAAGCTATAAATAAGGTAATTAACCCACAATGCCTATTGCTTACAGTTAAATCTATACACATCTGTGTGTGCAAATGGCACAGGAGTGTTGAACCAGCAGAAATTAACAAAATAAATACCCCCAAACCAACCATCTTTCCACATCAAACCTTCTCAAACAATCTTTCCCAATGAAAGACAAGTTCAGGTATGTTCTCTGATCCCTCAGTTTATTTGTTTTCAATGAGCCTTCACGGTTTGACCTGGGACTGCACGATACGAATGAAGACGCTGTTATCGTGATATTTCCACTCTGAGCGCAATGAGGAAAAAAAACCCTAAAGTCTTGTGCATCCAAGCAGCACTGATCAAAGCTGTGCTTATCTGCACAAGTGGAGGTCTGTCCATCAGCAAGGAGCTCGCTCCACGGGGAAAAGGCCTTTAAAGAAAAGAAGGAGGTGTCCTGCAGCGAGGGGCTGCGGAAGCTATGAATACAGATGCCCAGGATTAGGTGAAGATGGACGCTGCATTTGAGGACGCCTGGGTCTGGAAGGGGCTTCTTGAACCTACAAGAGAACCAACCACCCTGAATATGCTTCAACAGGAAATCACTTTAAACACAAACTCCAGAAGCACCAAATCTACTGATTTTACAATCCCGGGGAGGGGCAGCGCATGGAAGACAGGTCCATGAGGCTGGATAAGAATTTTTGCAAGGAAATTAGCCACGTCAAAAATCAAGCAGTGATGGGGAGTGACAAGGACAGTGTTTGGATGGGAGATGAGCCCAGCAGGTCTGTGAAAAGGAAACTGGAGCTGATGTAGAGCAGGTGGGAAGTCTGGCCCTGAATTTTAACAAAGAGATGTTCATTGGTATCTGGCAGCAAGCGGGTGATGCAAGACTGATGATTCTGTTCTTGCATCATTTGCTTTATAATTAGCAGGCTGTTCAACATGGCTTTGGCTTCAAAAGCATGACCGCTTGCTGCAAGCATTAGCTCACATTAGCTGGCTTGCCTGGTGGAAGGGACAGAGCCCTGGAGCAACAGGCTGCAGGGAATAAGAACCTCAGCAGTTGCTTTGAAAGAAGAGGGTCAGACTGCGCCTGCAAGACCGCCTCACACTGCTTTGAAATGGAGCTGCAGCCAGAGAGGAGTCACTGTCAGTGGAGCTAGTGGAAGCTGCTAATGCCCAGCAGTGGAAGAATCAGGCCCCAGGCAGGAGAATAAAACATATGGGGCCAGATCTTTATATGCAGTCCATGCTGACTTATGCCAGCTGTTGACACCAGGCGAGAATCTGAGCCAACTAAAACTAGGGTGACAGAAGCTGTAATGGAATCACAGCTGGTTTACACCAGCAGGGATCTGGCCCACACCTATGTGGAATTTTCCTCTTTCCTTCCCTTTGAAGAGCTGAGGAGGGGTAAATGCTCCCTCCCTCTCCCCACTGCAGGGAGTGAGGTCATGGGAACAAGACTAGCCATTTTGCCCTGAGGGTAGTGGCCACTCTGGTGGGGCATGGGGAAGGAGGCATTCAGCTGCCGGTAGGGCTAATTGTCCCTTGAGCACCACAGGGGTTCAATGTGGCAGGATTGGACCTCTTACCTCTGTGTAGACGGTCGAGATGAAGGACGGGTTGATTTTCTTCCTCTTGACAGAAGGAGGCTGAGAAGCAGAGCAAGATGGTTGGTTATAACATTCATAAGCTGGGCAATAAACCCCAGCTTCCCTGCCATGCTCTAGCAAGGACACATGTGAACGATTGTTACTCAGCAATCAGTCTGCCTCGCCATTCATCACTGACAAAGCTGTCAGGGAAGGAGGGCTGCAAAGGGCTCTTATTCCATCAGGAAAAGTAATGCTCCAAAGGGACAGGTGCCTAAATAGTACAGTTCATGCCCCTGTTGGATGGGGCTCCTGGACTCAGAATGGCAAAGCAAAGGCAGGCAAAGGGCCAGATCCTGCTAGGTGCTGAGTGCTTCCCCTGTAACTCCTTCAAGGCTGGTGGAGATCTGTATGCCAAGCCCAACAAACATCTGCATGTTCACCTCAGTTCCAACTCCTGTTCTGCCGCCTCCACACATGGGACTGGCTAAGAGGCTGTGTTATCAGTAGCTATGCAGCAGCTGCTGTGGGGCCATCCAGGGATTGCATGTGGGCAAAACAATCCCTCCACCACTGACTGGCAGACCTTGAGCTAGGCATTGTGTGTTAGATTCTCGGGTTTTCAAAAGCACATACCCGACGTAGGAGCAGGACTCCCATCGACTGGCAGAGGGACTTAGCCAAGCCTTCAAGGTTAGAGGATGGAGTGAAATCCTGGCTCCATTGACTTCAGCAGGGTCAGGACTTCACCGTTAATGTCAGCAGCACAAGTCCCAATGGGGACCATCTAAGTCATTAGGTGCCTTTGAAAATGTTGCCCTCCAACCTTTACAACCTGGATTTTTAAAGGGGCCTAAGTCAATGGAAGTTTGGGTTGGATTTTCAAAGGTATTTAGGAGCCTAAAAATGCAGATAGGATTTTCAAAAAGTTGACACCTAGTAGCCACCTATCTGCATTATTAGGTACCTAAATACCTTTTGAAAATCTCACTGCAGGTGTCTAACTCCCTTAGGGCCCTTTGCAAACCACAGCCTAGAGGTGCAAATCATGCAGTGCTCCAGTGCAGGTCAACAACGTGTAACACACACCTACCTGCTCACCTTTAATGGCCCCTTCAAACCCCCTTTTGTATAACAAACTCGCCCTTTTTGCCTGCTCCATCTCAGGGGGCCTCCTGCCACATGCCTGACCCCTTATGTTTTAACAATCCGCCCCAACTTGTATGTAGCTCGCACACTGATGGGCATCCCGAGACCTGGTCCTGAAGAGGAGCTCCGTGTAGCTTGGAAGCGCATCTCTGCCACCAATGGAGGTTGGTCCAATAAAAGAGACAACCTCCCCATCTGGTCTCATATATCCTGGGAGCGACATGACAACAACGACGCTGCCAACTCCCATTAATATGGATGGGAAATCCTGCCAAGCCCCTTGAAAGTTTACCCTTCACACACTAGTGGGCCCAGCTATGTAGGATGAAACCTCTGCAGAACCCAGTATGGCCATTTGCTGTGGCTTGCCCAGATACTGCTACCACCACAGCAAGACAGACTCACCCTCTGGACAGCAGCGTACACCGTGAAGTCTGCTACCTGGGGAAAGTCAAGGCAATCAAAATCAGTGAAGAGCAAATGATGGACAAAGGGCCCAGCTGGCGGAGGTCATCACAGTTCTATTGACTTCAGCGGAGCAATGCAAAATGCACACCTGCTCAGGACTGACCCAAGGATCCTTGTACTGGTAATAACGTAGTGCTTCTGAGTCATTAGATCTCAGAACACTTCACTCACCCAGTGAGTCAGCTGGAGAGCTGGGATTCAAGACTAGGTACCCCAATGACTAGCACAAACCACTAGAACACAGCCCTTTATCGGGGGCTGTTTAAGTTCTAATCTAACCAACTCTTTCCTTGAACAGAGCAAAATGTTATGGATTGAAGGTAATCAATGGTTCCCTGTCAGAATGGAAGGGCATATGGGAGAGGGGTGTGCCACAGGGGCCAGTCCTGGGACTGGTACTATTCAATATTTCCTTAGTGACTTGGATAAGTGAATGGAAAGTGTGCTTATAAAATTTGCAGATGACACCAAGTGGAGAATTGCAAGCACTGTGGAAGACAATTAGAATTCAAAATGACTGTGGCAAATTGGAGAATTGGTCTGAATTCAGCCACAAGTGAAATTCAATAAAGCCAAGTGCAAAGTATTTCAGTTAGGAAGGTGGTGGGGGAGCGATAAAGAGAATCAAACGCACAACTATAAAATGGGGAGGTGGTAGAACTGCTGAGGAGGATCTGGATGTTACAGTGGATCATAAATTGAATACGAGCCACCAATGTGATGCAGCTTTTAAAAAAGGCTAATTTTCTGGGGTGTGTTAACAGGCATGTTGTATATAAGACACGGGAGATAATTATCCTGCTCTGTTCAGCACTGGGGAGGCCTCAGCTGGAGTACTGTGTCCAGTTCTGGTGCCACACTTTAGGAAAGATGTGAACAAGCTGGAGAGAGAGAGAGAGTGTGTCCAGGAGAGCAACAAAAATAAGAGATTTAGAAAACCTAATCTCTGAAAGGTTAAAAACCTAGGCAGGATTAGTCTTGAGAAAACAAGGGACCTGATAAGTCTTCAAATCTGTTAAGAGCTGTTCTAGAGAGGACGGGGTCAATGGTTTTCCAAGTCCACCGAAGGCAGAGCAAGTAGTAACAGGCTTAATCTGAAGCACGGGAGATCCCAGACTCTAGGGCTATGTCTACACTACCGCAGTAAGTCGATCTACGCTACACAACTCCAGCTACGTGAATAACGTAGCTGGAGCTGACGTACCTTAGGCTGAGTTACTGCGGGGTCTACACTGCATAGAGTTGATGGGAGAAACTCTCCTGTTGACCTACCTTAATCTTCTCGTCAGGGGTAGAGTATAGGGGTTGACTGGAGAGCGTTCCGCTGTTGATTTTGTGGGGTCTTCATTAGACCCACTAAATTGACGCTGGTGGATTGATCTTAGAGTGTCAATCCCAGCTGTAGTGTAGATATAGCCTAGCTCAGAGCTATCCTGAAGATATTTTATGGAGCGGTGATGTGAGAAACTCACAGGTCTACACCCTGTAAGCTATTTCCCTTAAGTAGTTAGCATAAAGCTTCGAGGCTTCTGAGCCTGAGCATAACTGAGTTACCCAACTGTAACCCTGAGCTATTGGGGAACTGAGAATATTGTGTTTAGGGAATTTGGGGTGTAAAATGAGATCAGGGAACCCTAGGAATAGGAACAGAAGCCAGCTGCGGATATTTTAGGATAAGAACATTCGGGTGAGTGTGATCATTGTGCATGTCCAGGTTCCCAACCAGACATTGAACTTCATTCTGTTGTGCTGATACCGGGACTAGAACCTTTCAAACCTCAAATCTAATCAGCGATCAATTGGAAATGCTTGGGTCAATATAATCAATAACCTCTCAACAAAAATCAGGCAACAGGTTAGCTAGTAGGAAAAGCTTTCTAAACTCTCAGGGAGCTGAGCTCTGGAATAGGTTTCTGAGGGAGGTTGCAGAATCCTCGTCACTGGAGGTTTTTCAGAACAGGTGGGACAAGGATTGGTCTCAGTTACTTGGTCCTGCCTCAGCACAGGGGGCTGGACTTGATGAGCTCTCAAGGGCTCATCCAGCCCAGCATTGCTACAATTCTTCAAGAACCATTAGCCAGATTTTCAGCTAGCATAAATTGTTATCGCTCCATCAAAACCACAAAAGTCAATGGAGTGATGTCAATTTACACCAATAGAAGATCTTGTCCCACAGGCCTGAGAAGTGACTCCTTTCATCCATACGCCTGCACATGGAGTAGCTTGATGTAAAAGAAAACCTATGGTTTAAAAGCAGCAGAGTGAACCTGGGCTGGGAGGACCACTGGGCACTTACTTGCGGGTTGGAGTTGATCTCAGCGTAGATGGTGTTTCCTACTATTCTGCTCTGTGCATTTCCATTCTGTATGGGGGAAAAACAACAACTGGGTTGGTTTAAATATCTTAGTCATGGGGGAAAGGGGGGAGGGATTTAATTTCCTTCTTGTCTCTTCAATCAGGATCACTGGCTCAACTGCTGAGAGAATAAAATTCAACTTCCCTCTAGGGCCAGATCCAAGGTGCAATGAAAATCAACAGGAACCATTCCACCGACTTCAGTGAGCTCTGAATCAGGTTGCTAGAGGATGGACTCATGAATGACAAGCAGCACTGGGGGACTGCAAAGAAGTAGTCATGCTGAAAAAACTTGATCAGCTTTTTTTAAAGCGGATACAAGAGGCGTGGATGGTGAGAATGTGGTAGAATTAATCCCTTTGGGGTTTCATAAAGCATTGAATGCCATCTCTCCTTAAAGATGAACTCACAAAGCTAAGACATACAGTGGGGATAGGCCACAGTGGTGCAGACTAAACAGACCGGAGGGGACTCAGTCATGACAACTTTTCCACAGACAAACATGCCCTCCAGACCTCAAGGTTCAGTCTGGCCATTCCCTCTGGGGAGGAGTAGCTCCATCACCTACAGCTTGTTTGGAAGGCAGCAGCACATTTGCTTATTTGGTCAGGCCCTCAGCGATCACTCTAACAAATTTGTGGTCACCCAGAATGTCTCAGTAACAGCAGGGGTAGAGCTCAGAGTCCCCCTGCTACAGAAGTCCCCGTCCCTGAAACCTGAGCTAAAGGATAATCCCATTAGCCAATAGCAGTACAGCGCCTATGACACACAGGTGAGTTCTGATTCCAGTCAGTAGAGGACAGTGGTGCATATACACATTAGCCAACAGGGTTACCTCTGATTTTTATGCTGCTTTTACACATTAAATATCTGTACTTTTATTACGAAAAACCCATTGCTTATCTGACAGTAGCTCCAATTATCCAAGAAATACAGAGACGTGAAATGTAACAAAAACTGGAAAGACAAGACAAATACAGGGAAAGTATTTTAAGACTGCACCTGCTCCAAAAGAGTGAGATGAAATGAGTTCCAGGGGGCAGCAGAGGATCAGAAAGGGAGCAGCTATGCTCAAAGCTGGCCAGAAGGTGGCAGCAGGTGTTTATGAATGAATCCTGCATGTTACTAGACGTTCTATTCACCTGTCTGGAAAATATATTTCTTATTTCATATCTTACAACAAGCATATTTCTATAGCACTTTTATCCTGCAGGACTGCAAAGCAATGTTTACACTATACACAGGGTTTACTTCCCCCAGCCCTCCAAGGCAGCCAGCTCTGGGGTGGAGCACCGCAGCTGCTTAACAGCTATGCAGCAAATACAAATGTTTAGATGAGAAGGAAAGAATGCCTGTGGCTTTCAAAACTTCAGGGGGAATTCAGTCACCCCAACTGGATACACAGCCCTGGGGAAATGGCACTGGAGTGGGAATCAAGAGATCCAGGTTTCACACTCAGCTTTGACCCTGAACAAGTCACTTCCCCCAATCTGTGCCTCAGTTACCCCATCAATAAAATGGGGGTAATGATGGTGACCTGACCTCATAAAGTGCTTTGTAAACCACAGGTAAAAGGCAGCAACAGAAGTGCTAAGTTATGTATTGTGATGTGATGCTCCATATTCTTTACAGAAATATGCTTATATGAATATGGTATAATTAAGATACATTTTATGCAAGGTGGCACATGTAAGATATCACTGGAAAAGTTATAATTTACTGTATGTGATTATCCAGCGTGTATGCATGTATCATTTCTGTATCTTGAGTTGGGAATATTAACAATTACAACTGTGGTTATACTTGTAGACGCCCACCAGACAATAAGCGATCAGCCTTAATGGGCCATTAGGAAAAAGACAATGAGTCTTTGAAGATGTGGCTCTCTATCTTCCCGGAGTTCCTTCCTGTGAACATTGCAAATAAACCTGGTTTCATGGTTGTTTTGACACTGCAAGATCAGGTGATAATGTGACCTGGTAAAAAGTGCCACCTTGGACACTGCTGGTACTTTTCCACTGGAAACAAAGGCTTCCCGCCTTATGTAAATTCTATTTAAGGCTGGGGAGTAAAGCAAACAGGACTCTTCTCCACTGCCTTCCTGCCCAAGAAGAAAGGCTGCTGAAAGTGTCTGAAGAGACAAAGGAACTGAGCTGAGGGAAAGGCAAGGGCTGAGTCCAGACTATGACGGGGGTCCAGTCTGTAAAGAGAAATAACCAGAACTCTAAGCTCCAGGAATTCTGCAACTTGCCTAAAACGTTTAGGGTGAGAATTACTTCTTGAACCCCATTTCATTAAAATCTTAAGCTTAGTTTGCATGTTTTGTTTTATTTGCTCAGTAATTGTTTATAATCACGTACAATTTACCTTTTATAGATAATAAACTTGTTTTAGTTCATTCCAAAACTCAGTTTGTGCAATTCATATCGGGGAGAGAAGGAAGAAGGAAGCTGTGCTTATCTTCCTCCACATTGAGGGAAGGGGTGAACTGATGAGCTTATCTTGTATAGATTTCTCTACAGTGCAAGACAATACTATTTTGGGTGTACTTTCCAGAGGGGTAGTGCACTTGAGTGCTGGGCCACTTCTAGCTGAGTCTTCTCATAGGGAGCTGTTTGCAGACTGTGATATTCTACTGCTGGTGCATCCCTACCTGTGTGTGTTTGCGGCCAGAGAGCCTAATTCAGTAAAACAGAGAGAAGGAGCCCAAGCTAGTGGAGCAGACAGGCTCAGTGAAATCCCAGTACATCAGGTGGCATCCTGGATGGAGGGGGTGGGGTCCAACCTGCCACACGTATTACATGGGGCTTTCTAGGGGATTAGTGCAGAAGTCTCTGTTTTCCCCTTGGGCTTGTGCTGAAACAGGGACGCTCAATGAAAGTAAAAGGGGACACATTCAAAGCTAATAAAAGGAACTAGTTTTTCAATTAACACATAATTAGACTGTGGAACTCACTCCCACAGGATGTCATTGAGGCCAAGAAGCTAGTAAGAGCCTGTTGGTAGACATTTATATGGAGAACAAGGATATTCAGAGTTATAAAAATTAATCCAAAATTCTGTTTGCAAAAGCTAAAAACCTCACTCTTTAGGGCTTAAAACAATCTCTATTAGTGATGAAAATGAGGCCTTCCTTGATAGCTGGTTATCCCACACCTAGAGAAGGGTTCTTCCCTCTTCCAGAGGCATCTGGTGCTGGCCACTATCACAGATGTGATATTGGACCAGATGGGACTGGGTCTGATCCAGTCTGGCAATTCTCATGTTCCCAGAAATAGTTTTCTATCTGATCTGGGTGGGAAGGCTATCAGTTATATCTGTTCCTTCTGCCAAAGCAGGGTGGCACTCCATTTCAGCCTTTGCCACCTTAAGCCGGTTGAGCTGCAGCAATACTGCTCTGGACTTGCCTACAAAGGGGGAAAACAAAGGGATTCCCTCAGGACTCACAGCATTTCTTCTGGGGCGGGTGTTCTCCACTTCCTCATAGAGGGTGAGGGACGGGTCACCGTCTTTGGAGGAGCCTTTGAAGAGACAGAACAAAGCGACTTGTGTAAGAAACCCCATCGCATCCTGGTCTCACACAGGGTGAAAGTTACCCCAGACAAAGCCCTCTGCTCAGCGTTGCATGGGGTGTGGGCAGCTTGCCACTAACAGATCACCCTCAGCCCTGTTTCCCAGAGCCAGCCACCCTGGTCCCAGTGATCTTAGCATTTCCTCTAAGTCTCTTGGTCTCCTACCTCAGGGTAAGGTTCCAGGCTGCAGTGCAGTTAATTAGGACAAGCATTTCAAAAAAAAAAAAAAAAGACAAAAAACCTACCTATAGACAAGAGGCAGTTTCAAGGCGTTACTATGGGCAGGGCCGGCTCTAACTTTTTTCCACCCCAAGCAGAAAAACCACCGAGCGCCACCCCACCGAGCGCCACCCCACCCCCACCCCAAGCGCCGCCCCGCTGAACCAAAAACAAAACAAAAAAACTGAGCACTGCCCACCACCCCAAGATTGGCTGCCCCTGGGAAGGTGCCGCCCCAGGCACATGCTTGGTCAGCTGGTGCCTGGAGCCGGCCCTGACTATGGGTTTATAGGGCCAATTTCTCATTCTGAGTCATAGATTCAGTCCAGAATGGAGTCAGAGGACCAGCGCGACCATCTAGCCCAGGAGTCTCAAACACGCGGCTCGGAGTTATTTTCTGTGGCCCGCAAGCTCCTCGTGGCCCTCCCTCAGCGTTTACCTAGAGCGGCTCCAGCCTGACGCACAGGGGGGCTGCGCAGGCTCCCTGCCTGCCCTGCCCCATGCCGCTCCGGGGAGCCGACGGAACCTGCAGAAGGAGGGCTGCAGGGGTGTGTGTGGCTGTTACTTCACGCACTGGCCCCCGCATCTCCCATTGGCCGGGAACAGGGAACTGTGGCCAATGGGAGCCAGGGCCCGCCCCCCCAAACCCGTCCTGCAGCCGAACCCCCTGCCCTGAGCCCCCTGCCACACCCCACACCCCTACCCCCTGCTGCGCCCCTCCTGCACTCTGATCCCCCGCTGCACCCCACACCCCTCCTGCACCCCGACCCCCTGCCCTGAGCTCCCTGCCCATCCTGACCGCCTGCCACACCCCTCAACCTCCCTGCACCCCAGACCCCAACTCCCTGACCTGAGCTCCCACCACACCCCACCTGTACCCCCCTGGGGGTAGGGAGGGGGCAGAGTTGGGGTGAGGATTTCAGGGAAGGGGTGGGAAGAGGCAGGGCAGGGCCTCATGGAAGGGGTACAGTGGGGACGGGGCTGAGGGCAGCAGAGGGGGAGAGGTGTCAGTAATGCGGCCCTCGGGCCAATATACTAGTCCTCATGTGGCCCTCATGATCATTTGAGTGTGAAACCCCTGCTCTAGCCTGACTGCCACTGTAACAGGTGTCAGGAGGGAGGACTGGAGGTGCATAGACAGCTCTCCACCATCCGTATGTGGCTGTCATCTTAGTCACTTTCATGACCTGAAGGTGAGGTTCCTCTACTGGATGAGCTCCTTTTAACCACTTACTTCGCTTCTTCCGATGCTTGCAGAGGAAGATGAGGGTGAGCACCGTGAGCAGAAGCAGCAGCCCCAGACCTGCAGCAACAATTGCCCACAGTGGGACTTTCTGAAAAAAGTCTGTAAGAGAGAAAGGTGAAAAGCCGAGCGAGCTCTCGTTACACTGCAGAATGCCAGAGCCTTTCCTGACCCTTATTCTCCATCCTACTTTTAGCATTTCTATGATGGATTAGTTAATGGGCAGTAGATGCTTTGGTAAATGATAGATCAATTGTCATAGAGCCCAACAGACTGCTAAGAAATATTGCCAACCATTGGTATTCAATAAAATCAAGGGTTTGGGTTACAAAATCCATGTTTTTCCTCATTTTATTTTGCCCTCTGGTTTCCAATCTTCTAGAGTTGACTTGGGTCATATTTGTCTCCCAAACCCATGGATGGCTAGAATTTTTTTTTTTTTAAATACAAAAGAAAGCAGAGGGTCTCACCTCGTCCCCTGACTCCAGGAGTTGGGGCTGTAATAAAAATGCTTCAGAGCTTGCAACACTAGCCTCTGGCATATAACCATCTGTAACACCTTCTGCAGATGTGCTCATACACATACTGTTCATAACCATAGCAAAAAAAAAAAATAAACCACTGACTTTGACAATCAACCTGTTTACTCACCCAAAATACTCCCTGCTATGTCTTACAACAGGCCAGGTTCCTCCAAGTAAGGTGACATTTCCTCATCAGCCCCAATCAGCTCTCTTTCCCTCACTTCTCATTCTATAGGCACATAACCCATTACAATACTTGCGACTAGAATGGGTCAAAAGTGTTCATTGAAAGGGTTTGACAAAAAAGGCATTTTTTGAAAATGAAAATAGATTTCAGTGAAATTGTGTTACCAAAAGGCTTTATTTTTTCCTCTGTCAAAACATGCCATTTTCAGAATGAAATGTTTTGCTTTTCATTCTGAAACAAATTTCTGCTTTTTTTTTTTTTTTTTTTAAAGTTGAACAGGTCAAATAGGAGCACAATGTTCTTATCTGATTGAAGTGAAATGTTTTGATCAACCTAAAATGCAACTTTTTTCATTTTAATTTCAATTGGAAGAAAAATTCAATTTTGTTTTGTTCTACTGGGACTTTGTAGGTGCTACCTCAATCATAATTATAGCAAAGAGACACTGCTTATAATCAAGAGGAATAACAGCAGGTCTGTTTTCTTGCAGATCATTAGTAGTTTTCCTGAGGTCTCCCATCTGACTACTGAACCACCTCAACCCTCCTTAGCTCTGACTGGGAACGCTGACATCTGAAATTGCAGGTGTATCCCTGCCTAGCCCTGTACTGGGATGAGCTGTTTGAATCCCAGCAATGTCAGGCTGGAAAGGACCTCAAGAGGTCAGAAAGTCTAGTCCCCAGCACTGAGGCAAGACCAAATAAACCCCTGACAGGGTTTTGTCCAGCCTGTTCTAAAAAGCCTCCAGTGACGGGGATTCCACAACCTCCCTGGAAGCCTGTTCCAGAGTTTATCTACCCTTAGAGCTAGAAAGTTTCTCCTAATATCTAACCTAAACCTCCTTGTAGTGAGGTCAAGATTCACCAGTGCAGCACCTCCTGCTGGTTATCCTGGGAATTAGCTCAATTTCAGCCCAGAGCATCGTCTGCAGGCCAGTGGCTCACCTGCCTCATGCCCCGTGTTCCATCTGGACCCCTTTACCTCAGGATTCTGCTCCTGTAATATCCCAGGCTGGTCCTCCCAGTCCCCATACCTGCATAGGCCTCTATCAAGACCTGCAGCTTGGGGAGTTGCCAGGCTGGATCAGCCCAGGCTGCCCTGCTCTGCCCTGCCCTGCCCTGCCCTGCTCTGTCTCCAAGTACTCTTCTCTCCCAGGTAGCCAGATCCTTCTCTCTCAAGAGCTAGAGCAAGACTGACTCAGTGCCTGGCTCATAGCCTTTTTATAGGGCCAGCTGTGGCCTGATTGGGGTGTGGCCCCAGCTGTGGCTGCTTCCCCAACCAGCCTAGCCTTTTCTCTCAGGAGCGGGGCAACTGCCCCGCTATACTCCTTTGCTGCGGGATCTCTTGGAGCTTCGGTGCAGGGATGGGTCTGTCGTTCACCCTCCTGTCTCTGGATCAGGAGAAGGCGTTCGACAGGGTGGGCCACGGGTATCTCCTGGGCACTCTGCGAGCGTTAGGCTTCGGATTCCAGTTTGTGGGTTTTCTCCAGGTGCTGTATGCTTCCACAGAGTGTCTGGTCAGGCTCAACTGGACCCTGACCGAGCCGGTCAGCTTTGGGCAGGGAGTACGGCAGGGGTGCCCCCTCTGGGGCCAACTGTACGCTCTGGCCATCGAGCCCTTCCTCTGTCTCCTCCACAGGAGGCTGACGGGGTTGGTGCTTTGGGACCCAGAGCTGCGGCTGGTCCTGTCGGCGTACGCCGACGATGTGCTCCTCGTGGTCCAGGACCCGGGCGACTTGGCACGGGTGGAGGCCTGCCATGCGGTGTACTCGGTGGCCTCCTCCACCCAGGTCAACTGGGTCAAGAGCTCTGGCCTGGTGGTCGGGGATGGGTGGCAGGCGGGCTCCCTCCCGCCCGCGCTTCAGGCCATCCGGTGGAGCGAAGGTCTGCTGCTCTATCTCAGAGTTTACCTTTCCGCCATGCATCCGTCTCCGCAGGAGAACTGGCACGGTTTGCAGGGCAGGGTGGCGGAGCGGCTCCGGAAATGGACAGGACTCCTCCGGTGCCTTTGCCTTCGAGGGCGGGCACTGGTGCTCAATCAACTGGTCCTGTCCATGCTCTGGTACCGGCTCAACACCCTGGTCCCGGCCCCGGGCTTCCTGGCCGACCTCCGGAAGGTGATTCTGGAGTTCTTTTGGCCAAGACGGCACTGGGTCCCTGCAGGGGTCCTCCATCTACCCCTGGAGGAGGGAGGGCAGGGCCTGAAGTGCCTGAGCACTCAGGTCCACGTCTTCCGCCTCCAAGCACTGCAGAGGCTTCTTTATGGTGCGGGTGGTCTGGCGTGGATAGCCCTGGCGCATGCCTTCCTGCGCCGCTTCCGAGGGCTCCAATACGACTGGCAGCTCCTTTATCTCGAACCAGGGGGTCTTCCGCGAGACCTCTCCGGGCTGCCGGTCTTCTACCAGGACCTCCCCCGGATCTGGAAGCTGTTCTCTGCGACCAGGTCCATGGCAGCCACTGAGAGGGTAGATCTCCTCGTGGAGCCCCTTCTACACAATCCCCAACTCCGTGTGCAGGTGGCGGAGTCCCCCGTGGTGCGCCAGAGGCTGGTCTTGGCGGAAGTCACCAGGGTCGGAGACCTCCTGGACTACGACCGGGGAGACTGGTTGGATCCCCTGACGTTTGCTCAGTGCATGGGGCTCTCCAGACCTTGTACTCCCTGGCATGTACTACAGGAGGTGAAGGCCGCTTTGCTGCCTGCTGCTCGGGCCTGCCTAGACCGGGTCCTGCACGAGGGCACGCCCCGCTCACCCTCCGCCCTGGGCCCTCCGGACCTTTACATCAGGCCCCTGCCCCGTGGACCCAACTGGCCCCCCTGCCCCTTCTCCGCAAGCTAGCTGCACTATCTGCAGCCGGTCCAATTCCAAACTGCGCCAAGGAAACCTCTACACGCTCGTGCACCACACCCTTCACTTCCTCACCCTCGTGTCCCGCCCTGACACAAAGTGGCAGGACCTCCTGCCATCTCTCGGGAGTGAGGAGCCCCAGTGGGGAAGCCTATACTCTACCCTGGTCCCGAGGCCCGCTGGGGATATCAGCTGGTGGCTCCTTCATGGGGCCATGAGCACGCGCATGTATTTAGCGCGGTTTACTCCTGCCCCAGACACCTGCCCCTTCTGCGGCATGAGGGAGACCCTGGCGCATGTTTACTTAGAGTGCGTCAGGCTGCAGCCCCTATACCAGCTCCTCACCAATATCCTGTTACGTTTCTGGCTGGACTTTTCCCCTCACCTCCTTCTCTGTGCACTCCCTATCCATGGCCCCACAAAGTCGCGGGACGTCCTGGTCAACCTCCTCCTGGCCCTGGCTAAAACAGCCATCTACACAACCAGGGAGAGGAGGTTGGCCTATGGAGATTCCGGTGACTGTGGGGCTTGTTTCCGGTCCTTGGTCCGTTCATGTATCTGGGCAGAGTTTCTCTTGGTGGCGTCCACTGGCTCCCTTGACGCCTTCGAGGAGCAGTGGGTGCTGTCTGGGGTTCTCTGCTCGGTGTCCCCGTCAGGCTCCCTTCTTTTGACCCTCTGACCGCACTCCTGCTCCTGTTCTTTTATTAGTTGTCCCCCGACATCAGTTGGGTTTTGAGGTCCTGTAGATCCTCCCTTTAGGCTGGAGGGGGATCCTTTGGCAGAACCCAATAGGTACACTCCCTTGCTGCAGGTGGGAGGGATAGCTCAGTGGTTTGATCATTGACCTGCTAAATCCAGCGTTGTGCGTTAAATCCTTGAGGGGGCCACTTAGGGATCTGGGGCAAAATCAGAACTTGGTCCTGCTAGTGAAGGCAGGGGGCTGGACTCGATGACCTTTCAAGGTCCTTTCCAGCTCTAGGAGATAGGATACACTCCCTTGCTGCAGATTAAGCCCATTGCTTCTTGTGCTATCTTCAGCGGACATGGAGAACAATTGATCACAGTTCTCTTTATAGCAGCCCTGCACATGTTTAAAGACGGCTGTGAGGGCCCCCATCTTTTCTCAAGACTAAACAAGCCCAGTGTTTTTTAATCTTTCCTCACAGATCAGGTTTTTTAAACCTTTTGTCATTTTTGTTGCTCTCCTCTGAATTCTCTGCAGTTTGTCCCCATCTTTCTTAAAATGTGACACCTAGACCTGGACACAGGATTCCAGCTGAGGCCTCACCAGTGCTTGGTAAAGTGGGACAATGACCTCTTGTGTCTTGCCTACGATGCTCCTGTTAATTCACCCCAGAAAGACATTAGCCCTTTTGATAACTGAATCACATTACTGACTCATTCACTTTGTGATCCACTGTAACCCCTAGATCCTTTTCAGCAGTACAACTCCCTAGCCAGTGGTTTTACTTGGAAACATGTGTCCCCTGCACTGGGAACTGAAAGTCGTGTGAGGTTTGTGGTGGTTCTTAAATCCCACAGGAGGAACTTCCATGGTCTTGGACCAGCCCCAAAAACCTATTGCCTTCACAGACGAGCTCTACCCTGTTCTAAACTGTTTCGCTCACAGGGTCCTCTATATCGGGCTTTGGGAGCTGGATTTATGCAGGATCCTTTGAAAATCCCAATCTTGGCTAAAGGGCTGGTCCAAAATTTTCCTTCACACATGTTTTGACTGAAAATTCGTTTTTTTGGTTAAATAAAATATTTTCATGAAGAGTATCTGCTTCCAGTGGAAAAATTTGAGTTTTATGTGGAAATAACCCCAAAATTAAAAAAACATTGGCTTTGGCCAAAAATGTTCTGATTTTGGTTTCTTGATGGAAAGTCTAAATGTTGTGTGGAAAATTTAGATTGAAACAATTCTGTTGTTATTTTGTGTAAATTTTCTCCATATTTGGGGAGGCGGGAGAAATGTTTCCCACAGAGCTCTACCTATCCCACAATTCCTACCTCACTTCCAAGCTGCCACTGCCCCAAGTGACGTTGGGCAAGTCACATCACTGCTCTGTGCCTCAGTTTCCCCATTTGTCAGATGAGGGTGATGATACTGCCCTCTTTTGTGAAGTGCTTGGAGATTTCCAGCTGAAACGTGCTATATAAGAGCTATTAGTCAAAGAGAACAAGATCCACACTATTGGAAACACATCAGTATCACTGAAACCTAGACCCAGAGCCCCATGCATTTAAAATGCAGAAGACAAAAAATTCACACATTTATTCTACTGAGGAATATTTACCTGTAGCTGGGGAGTCGCACAACGATTTGCCACCTGCAGTGTCTGCGGCCCAGCTTGCTCGGTTACTAGCATTACATCGGTAGAAGATGTCACTGCTGTCTGCATTAATTGCTACGTGCAGCAGTGATTGATTCCCAGGAAGCTGATGGTCCCTGTCAGATGGGATCCGGGACGTGCCTCGGGACCAGCTGTAGGTGACTCTGTCAGCGCCAGGCACCGAGCAGAACAGGGTAACGCTGCACTGGCCGAGCTCCAGGTGGGCAGAGAGCACCGTGAGGTTTGGCTGCCGCACTCGGTCTGAAAGGAGAGACCCTGGTGAGAGATGCTGAGGAAGGCGACTACTGTCAGTGACACACGCTAGGGAAAAACGTGATCTTTGCTACTTACCAAACACAGAGACACGGAACTTTGTGATGTTGATATGGCCTCCTCCAGTTTCAGTTTGCAAGGAATATAGGCCACTATCTGACTTCTTAACGGGATCAATCTGCAGTGAGAGATTGTCAGGGTGGAAAGTGACTCTGTTGATAAAATGTGGGGATGACCCATGGTCAGGGGGTTCCCCTTTATGAAATGTTACAATCCCATACGTCTCTGCTGAGTCTAGTGTGACCTCCCAGGTGATTTCTGTCCAAGACTCCGGCAATTTCAGTGGCAGTAACTGGACGGATTCCCCTGCAATTGCAGCCACTTCCATTTCTTTACAACCTGGGGGTTCAAAAGTACAAAGAGCAGTTGAGTGCAGGGTTAACTGAGTCCTCAGTTTGGCAGGGAAACCTGGGATAAAACAGGATCATTTCCTGGCCTGGCTTAGGTAGGTGGAATTTAGTGCTGGTGAAAGGTGCTGAACTGGTCAGCCTGGAATCCTCTATTAAACCACAGAGTGGCTGCACCCCAGGCTCCCCTGTCTGCCCCGACTGTGCATCAGCACTGACCTGTACCAGTGTGGGGTCAGCCCCTGTGGCCAGTTCGATCCTTGCTCCACCCCACTTTTCACTGTCACAGGCAAAGGGATTTCCACCATGTCCCTGGGGAGGCTGATTCTCAGCCCCACCCATTCCACTGTCTCACACTTCTTGGAGCCGTGGAATGGGCTTGTGGCTAAGGCACTGAGCCAGGTCTTGGGACATCTCGGTTCAGTGTTGTCAGCTTTGCCGCAGATTCCAGGGGTGACCCTGGGCAAGTTGCTTCACCTATCTGTGCTTCAATTTCCCTCCTAAACGTAGGGCTACTTATATAATGCCCTTTCCTTTCAATCTCTGTCTCATCTATTTAAAGTGCAAGGTCTATGGGGCAGGGACTGTGTGTACCTGCAGCATCTCACATCTTAATAACCCCAGGCTCTTATCAGTACATCTCAACGTGCTTTCCGAAGGAGGTCCATTTCATTAGCCCCATTTTACAGCTGGGGAAACAGAGGCACAGAGAAGGGAAGTGACTTGCCCAGGGTCACTCAGCAGGAGAGCTAGGAACAAGCACTCAGGTCTGCTGAATACCAGCCCAGTGCTCTAACCACTCGGCCACACATGATGGCCTCTGGATACTACCAGAATATCATCACTGATACTCCTGGCTAGATGTTCAGTCTCCCTGGCTCACCGAGCCCCAGATTCCTTCTTCAGTCTGTCACCAAGGTTGGGAAATGAGCTTTGATTCATTAGCATTTAGATGACAGTGCCAAGCGGGATGGTCTTACGGACTGTACCTTGGATCCCTTTCCCCAGAAGCTGCACGGAGCACCACGCACTCTTTTCACATCAGCCCCGGAGCAGGCCCTGGGCACTAGCAACTCCTGCAAAGCATTGAGCTGAAAAGCTCTTGAAAAATACCCCCCAAGAGTGTGAGTATTTTCTGCTCATCTGCTTTTTCCTGTGTGTGGTTAAGAAGGTGCCATTGTCTTCGAGCCAGCAGCGCAGATAAGCTGCTTTAGGACCCTCAGAGGAGGGATAGGTGTGTGCACATGGGCCTGTTAAACAGCTTCCCTCTTTCCCATCACAGCTGCTGGGGGATGGGGGGAGACACGTAGAGGAAGCCACTGGGGTGAGCAGGATTGCTGGGACCGGAGCTTCCACACTCAATCAGATCATTGGTCCATCTAGCCTAGCCTCCCACTTCCAGCAGCACCCACCAAGGTGTAGGGCAGAAGCTGCTGTGCTGGAAGGAGGGCAGCGCTGTTGTTACAGACACTTTCCTCCCACATCCACTCCCCGGGGCACAGGCAGCCACAACAGGACACAGAGATCCTGAGTGTCATTCACACCGAGGCCCCTTTATGCTGCCTGAAAGTGTAAATGAGATTCTGGTCTTCAGGGTTCAGTCCTCAGTTGTGCTCAGTATCTATTTGGCTCAGCTCTGGGAGTAGGTGGGTACATGGGACCTTTCCACTCTGCTTATCTTGGGCATCTCAGAGACTGGAATGGACCCTGACGTAACTTAGACCAGCTTCAAAGCTGCTCTAACTTATCCTGTGCAACCAAGCATCTGCTGGAGCTTTGCAGGCTCTGCTCTACCTCCTCCTGAACTGGCATGCCCCCTCCCTGGTCCTTCCTGACACACTCCCTACACTGGCTTTACCCACCCAAGACTTTCCCTGAAAGAGGGAGAGCCCTCAGCTGCCCGTTTCCAGCAGCCTCATGGTGACTCAGTGGCGTAGAGGACTGAGCCTGTGAAACTGACTCCCGGACAGCAGCCTAGCACAGGGTCTACACAGAAGTGAGGTCTCACTTCAGCCCATAGGACCCAGGGCTGGCCACTGTACAGTGAATCACACACTTAGCCGGTGCTTCGAGTGGGCCAGGCTTAGAATAACACTGTGATCTGTGCTAACACCTTTGTGCATCTTCCGCTCAGCAGACAGGCTGAGCTGCATTTAACTCACAGGTCAGCCTCTCTTTGAGATGCATTCTCCAAAGCAGAGCAGTCAGTGTTAGCTTTACACTAGGGTTGCCACTGGGGTTGGAGGTATTCTGGGGTTGGACATTTTTCTGAAGGTTTCACCACATGACAATCTTTATTTAAAGATGAATCTTGAATTCCTGGAGCCTCCAGGACAATCCTATTGGCAGCCCTAGTCAACACACACCCCCTGCCCTCTCTTCCCCACACACTTTTACATAAATAGCAAAAAGGACAAGGTTGAATTACATGAAAACAAGCAAAAGGAAAAAGACAGAATAAGTATTGCCCCATGCTCAGTATGACACCAAAACTTAGGTTTACCCTTTAAGAAATGGAATATTGTAATAAATAAGAACCTGTTTTTCGTACAGGGCTTTTTATTCATTGATTTCAAAGCACTTTGCAAAAGTGGGTCAGTGTCCTTATACTCATTTTACAGGTGGGGAAACTGAGGCACAGAGCAGGGAAGTGACTGACACTGTGCATCGTTGTGGAGCTGGGAACAGAACCGGGGGGGGGGGGTGTCAGATACCCAGCTGGTGTCAATCAGAAAACACAGCCCCATTGCAGGTAATGGAGCTATGTCAGTTTACACCAGATGAAGATCTGCTCTCGCTCGCTCCCACTCCAGAGCCCTATCCATGGATAGCACACAGCTGTGAGCCTGATTCTCTTTTACCCTAAGGCCCCTTTACACCCCTCTGTCCCAGCACAGTTTGAATGTGGAGGGAAGGGAGTAAAAATGACTGTTTAGGAGAAATTGGTCTCTTTATGCTGTCTGGACTCTGAGGGGCAAAGATTCTTAAACATAAGCAAGAGATCCCCCAAGCTGCTTGGCTTGGGTTAGACCACCCATCACAGAGGCAGGCATGCCAGTGTGGCGAGATAGATCAGGGTGCCCGAGGGGACAGCCTGTGGCTCACTATTAAGGTTGATATAGGGCCTGAGGAGTTGCCATGTGTTACTTGGTTGGTGAAATCTAAGCATAGAACCCACAACCAGCTGGGGTTTGTACCCTGGTTCTTTACAGTCTGCCCTGAGGTTAGCAATGAGGCCGTGAGCCACTCCAGACAGCGTGACAAGTATCCCCTGTGGGTTTCTTTCAGCCAATACAGCTTTCCAGCGTCCTCTTTCCACTGCAGAAGAGAGATGTATTCAGTCCTACGGGTCCTGTTCCATATCGGGTTCAGCTCGAACCCTTACTCAGGTGGCATTTTCCTGACTGCAGGGAGTCACTCCGGAGGTGCAGAGGTCCACACTAATGAAGCTCAATGCAGGGTTTATGGCATTTACAAAGAAAAAAAATACCCAAAAACCCACTGGAGAAAGGGGATAGACAAGACTGGGAGCTTTCAGGGGCAGGGTCTGTCTTTTTTCAATTTTTTTCATACAGCACAGTGGGGCCCCAGTCCCCTAAACACCTCACTGCCTGGAGTCAGACTAGAATACTTGCTAATGAGTGAAAGACAGGCTAACTCAGAGCATTGCCAGCTCTTGAAATTTTTCATGAAACTCATGATAGTTCTTGCTTTCCTTCAAGCCCCATCTCCCGGAATCATGTGATTTAGGTGAGAATCCCCACTTCCAGTTTGCAAAAAACAGAAGTTTCTAGCAGAGTTGGTTGGGGCTTTTGTGACAAGACATTTTCCCGTTAAAAAAAATGTCACTTTGTCAAATCCATTCTGTTCACAGGAAAGGGGTGGTTTTGGCAAATTTCTCAATTTGAAAAAGTACGTTTTTTACATTGTTGCATCCTGTTCTGACAAAATGAAACGTTTCGGTTCCATGGTTCAAAACAACTTTTTGTTTCAAAACTTAAGGTAATTATAGTATAAACATTGGTCAAAATTGAAAATAAAACATTTCAAAGCTATCAGAAAAAAGCATTCTGATTGATCCAAACCAACTTCCTTGTTTTGGTTTGCTGTTTGCAAAAATTTTCAAGATTTTGACTTTTTGTCGTGGGTCGAATTTGGCAAATAGTTTTGGTCAAAAAAGGGGAAAAAAATTGAAAGTGTCAAACTGGTTCATTGAGGCATTTTCAAAATGAAATTTAGCTAAAAGATCATAACACCCAAAAACTAAACAAAACAGGGGGAAATATTTTGTTTTGCATCAAGCCATAAGAACATAAGAACGGCCCTGCTGGGTCAGAACAAAGATCCATCTAGCCCAGTATCCTGTCTTCCAACAGCAGCCAATGCCAGGTTTCCCAGAGGGAACAAACAGAACAGGTAAATGTCAAGGGATTCATCCCGTCGCTCATTCATAGCTTCTGACAAACAGAGGCTAGAGACACCATTCCTGCCCATCCTGGCTCAAAACCATTGATGGACCTATCTTCCATGAATCTATCTAGTTCTTTTTTGAACACTGTTATAGTCTTGGCCTTCACAACATCCTCTGGCAAGGAGTTCCACAGGTTGACTGTGCGTTGTGTGAAGAAATGCTTCCTTTTGTTTGTTTTAAACCTGCTGCCTAGTAATTTCATTTGGTGACCCCTAGTTCTTGTGTTAGGAGAAGGAGTAAATAACACTTCCTTATCTACTTTCTCTACACTAGTCATGATTTTATAGACCTCAATCATATCTCCCCTTAGCCGTCTCTTTTCCAAGCTGAAAAGTCCCAGTTTTATTAATCTTTCCTCATACCGAAGCTATTCCACACCCCTAATCATTTTTGTTGCCCTTTTCTGAACCTTTTCCAATTCCAATATATCTTTTCTGAAATGTGGTGACCACATCTGCACACAGTATTCAAGATGTGAGTGTACCATGGATTTATATAGAACAGGGATCGGCAACCTTTGGTATGTGACCTGTCAGGGAAATCCACTGGTGGGCCAGGATGGTTTGTTTACCTGCACTTGTTGGCGACAAGGTCATCATCGAGAGGCGTCCCCGCCAAAATGTCGCTGAAATTCGGCAGCATTTCGGCAGATGCTCTCCCAGGGGCCAGGATGCGGGTGCATTAAGATGCCCCCTGCGGGCGCCCCATTGGGGACCCTTGTTTTAACCAGTTACCAATCGATGAGAGCAGCAGCTTACTTTGCATAAGAGCCTTTGGTGAGGGACCTTGTCAAAGGCTTTCTGAAAATCTAAGTACACTATATCCACTGGAGCCCCTTGGTCCACATGCTTGTTGACCCCCCTCCATGAATTCTAGTAGATTGGTGAGGCATGATTTCCCTTTACTAAAACCATGTTGACTCTTTCTCAACAAATTATGTTCATCTATTTGTCTGACAATATTGTTCTTTATTACAGTTTCAATGAGTTTGCCCGGTACTGAAGTCAGGCTCACCAGCTTGTAATTGCTGGGGTCACATCTGGACCCCTTTTTAGAAACTGGCATCACATTAGCTGTTGGCCAATCATTTGGTACAGGAACTGATTTAAATGATAGGTTACAGACTACAGTCAGTAGTTCTGCAATTTCACATTTGAGTTCCTTCAGAACTCCTGGGTGAATCCCATCTGGTCCTGTATCAGAGGGGTAGCCAAGTTAGTCTGTATCCACAAAAACAACGAGGAGTCCAATGGCACCCTAAAGACTAACAGATTTATTTGGGCATAAGCTTTCATGGGTAAAAAACCACCTCTGGAAAAAATAACACTTTTACCCATGAAAGCTTATGCCCAAATAAATCTGTTAGTCTTTAAGGTGCCAACAGACTCCTCATTGTTCATCTGGTCCTAATGACTTATTGCTGTTTAATTTATCAATTTCTTCCAAAACCTTATCTAATGATACCTCAATCTGGGACAGTTTCTCAGATCTGTCACCTAAAAAGAATGGCTCAGGTTTGGGAATCTCCCTCACATCCTCAGCCGTGAAGACTGATGCAAAGAATTCATTTAGTTTCTCCGCAATGGCCTTATCGTCCTTGAGTGGCCCTTTAGCACCTCGATCGTCCAGTGGCCCCACTGGTTATTTAGCAGGCTTCCTGCTTCTGATGTACTTAAAAAAAATTGCTATTACTTTTTGAGTCTTTGGCTAACTGTTCCTCAAATTCCTTTTTGGCCTTCCTAATTGTATTTTTACACTTCATTTGCCAGTGTTTATGCTCCTTTCTATTTTCCTCACTAGGATTTAACTTCCACTTTTTAAAGGACGCCTTTTTGCCTCTCACTGCTTCTTTTACTGTTGTTTAGCCACGGTGGCTCTTTTTTGGTTCTCTTACTAGGTTTGGGGGGTACATTTAAGTTGAGTCACTATTATAGTGTCTTTAAAAAGTTTCCATGCAGCTTGCAGAGATTTCACTTTGGCGCTGTACGCTTTACTTTCCGTTTAACTAACCTCCTTATTTTTTCTTTCTTTTTTCAGATCAGCCACTGAACCAAAAAATCAATTATTTGCTCAGCATGAGAGAGGAGAGTCTGACAGAGAGTTGTAGCTGTATTGATGGGGAGGAAAGGCTGGGTGGTATTCTATAGGTAGGCCCTACCAAATTCTTGGCAGCCGCCACTCTCCAGCTGCCAAGTTCTCAAGGAAGCTTGAGCGGCAGTACTGCGACCTCCCTACAATAACCTGTCAACCCTCCCACAACCCCATTTTAGATCAGGATCCCTACAGTTACACCACTATGAAATTTCAGATTTAAATATCTGAAATCATCAAATTTACGATTTTTAAAATCCTGTGACCGTGAAATTAACCAAATGGACCATGAATTTGGTATCTATCTATAGGAAGAATCAGCAAGATTCAGACCCAGGCTGGATGTGATGATCTGCAGAGTTGAAGATGATGCTTAGGCAGGGATTTCCCTACACCCCCCCTGAAATGCCCCAACATCCCCCTAGTTTTGTGAACTAGTTACATGCAGTGTTGCCAATTTAGTGATTGTTTGGAAATTTGAATGGAAATTGAAATAATACACACTTTAAAAGCATATACAGTGTATGATCAAATACATGTATCTGAAAAAGTACAATAGCTTTGAAAAGTATGAACATAGACTAGCTTCCTTATACAGCTGTTGTTTTTTACGACAATGTCAGTGCATTCATTTCGGTGATGTTGGCCAATCTAATCATTTCAAATGATGATTTGTAAGCAAAGTCTAAATGAGCTCTCCCTGACAGCTAGTGATGAGCTGGGGGCTAAGGCCTCAGGACCAGATTGTATTTACAGTCATACCTAATCTACCTTGGTATCCAGCAAACAGAGCTGTGCTGCCCAAGTGATATTTTTTGCCTGGAGTTGGGTTACAAACCACTTGAATGCAGGCATTAATTAAATGTTGTTATTCTTATTGTATGAGTAAAGGGCAGTAGAACTGCACTTAGCCTGTGCTGACTGAGGGCATGGAGAGAGAGGGTGGGGGCAGGTGTTTTGCTTGCTGGTCTGCCTGAGTCACAAGTACTATTTGACCTGCCCCTCTCTATTGTTTAAAGACAGGGCTGATAGGCTCCATAGAGAGTCTTTTGTTTTGTTAAGTGACCACTGCACTGAAATCACTGATAATCAGGTCTAAGTGCTTAGACCTGCTGTGGGACAGTGTCTATTCTGCACTAGCAGGGAGGTTCCCCCACTGATTGCTCAGCTGAAATCACTGAGAGCTGGTGGAACCTCAAGAGACCAACTCACAAAGGTCACAGTGGCAGGTGGCAGCAGAAGATGACTGAGCAGGACCATTGGCAACAGAGCGACGGAGTGAACTGTGGCACAATGAACAACAGTGGCCAGAACGAACAGTGACAGACAGCTGGAGGAAAGAGCAAGGTGCCTTTTTGCCTCCCACTTGGGAGGTGAACTCATGTGAAAGCACTTCTGAACTCTGAATCTCCACTGACCAAGGACAGCTCTGGTGAGTGTTAACGAGGCTGTTAAGAATGCTGGAGACACAACACAGTTCATGCGAACAAGCATGGCTGTGGCATCATACTTTCTATTTAAGCAAGAGATAACATTGGCCTCCAGTTTGTAGTGTGGTAAGTGCATTGTCATTTGTTCATCCTGAAGCTGAACACTGGTTCTGAACAAGACCAGCAAATGCTCACTATCTTTCTGCAAGAAACCCAGCTGACTTGGTAGAAGCATGTGATGCAACAGTGAAAGACTCAACAGTTGAAAAACTGAAGAACTCTCTCACCACACTCAGCAAATTTGTGCACCGATGCAAATGGGCATTAAGTATTAAGTCATTGTGTAGTTATCTTGATGTCGGTGGTAGGCCAGTAGATGAATTTCTAGATATTCAAGTTATAGAAGACACATCGGCTGCATCTGTGACAACCCACAATTTAGAAGAGTTAAATGTTTGTCAGTTGGACCCCAAACAGATGGCTGCTTCTGCATTTGATGGAGCTGCAAACTTCTCTGGAAGACATGGTGGAGTACAAGCTTTGTTCAGAGAAAAGAGTAACCCTAATCTCTCATACACACACTGCAGAGGCCAGCTACTCTAACTCGCCCTAGTACAAGCTACAGACTCTTCAAAACACATTAAAAAAGCTATAAATTTAATGTCTTCATTATATTCTGTTTTCAGCAAAAGTCCAAAAAGACTGAATATCTTGGAAAATATAGAAGATACACTGGGACTGAAGTTCAAATTAGTCCAACCTGGGAAAACCCTCCGGCTTTCTCATGAGTGATCCTTGGCCATTGTCTTAAAATTACTCCAGCCATTATTTCTGGCTTTGGAAAGTATCTACCAAGATGGGATGGATCTAAGTAGTGAGGCTGGTGGATTACTTTGCTACTACGTTCAGAGAGGGCTATTGCCGTTCTCTCTCTTGTAAGCAGAGCCGGCTCCAGGGATCTGCTACAACAGTAGTACATCTTTGTCCAGCAATAGAAGCTACATTTGGATCAATCAGAGAGATCCATTGAAAAATTACTGGAAGAAGCAAAGACTTCAGTCCAGAAGTTGACTAATGAAGGCATTTATATTGAAGCCTTAAGTGAAGAAGACAAGAAGTGTTTGTTAAGACAATGGAAAAAGTACCCAAACTTGATTCTTAAAAATCTACAACATCGACTTCTAGATTCTACTCAACTTCTACATAGCTTTTACAGATCCCTGTCCTATAAAACACCGACAGTTGAGTAGAGTGAGGCACTACCAGCAGCGGGGCTGCTATGTGCTCAGGACAGAATGGAGAATTTGAACACAGAGTGGAATATCATACGACAAAGGAATGAAGACTTCAACTTCTTTTTTATAGTCGCTAGTGGCTAGACCCGATCTTTGTGCTATGTTTCCTGGGATGAAAGAAGTAAGAATTCATCTCTTGCTACTCCCAGTCATATCAGCTACAGTTGAGAGTTCTTTTTCATCATTGAATAGAATTTTGTGTTCTGAAAGAAGTCGCCTTCTGCCTGATCATGTGAATGAACTAATGAGCATATCAATTGAAGGAATGGAAGTATTGGACAGACAAGAAGCCACCAAAGATGAACGTGTTGCATTCAAGAAGTTCATTAATGGAGTTGTGCAAAATTATAACAAGAAATCAAGAAGGATGTAGACGTCGCGCTTCATAGAAGGCTTGAGTAGCCAATGTTAATTTGTGTGATGATTTTAAAACATGAGTTAAATCTAATAAAATGGTCATGAAACATTTTTCAGTTTTTACGATGGTGCCGTACAGCCCCCCTTCACCCTCATGGTCTCACCCCTCATCAGCCCTGATCCCCCTGCCCCAGAAATTCAAGCCCTCCCTCCCATTTAAATTCCTGGAGAAAACACTGAGCTTAGGTTACAGGCCTGATTGACGGGGGGAAATGGCTGCTAACCACAATGACTGAGAAAGGAAGGAGGGGAAATATTACTTTCTTCAATTCCACTGTACCCCTGGATTTAAAGGGATATTCCCAATTGTGTAGACACTACAGTCTGAGATCCCCTTTGCTGCCACTTTAAGAAACCTTCTTGTATGGTCCACAATTCTATTGAATTCTATTCAACACTAACTACATTTAGTTGGTTGGGATTCTTGTTTACACCCTAGATACATTAGCTGCATTTCTCCAGGTTGAATATTTATCTTCTGCCCAAATTTCACAGGGAAGACCAACGTATCTCAAATTGGGGGTCCTGACCTAAAAGGGAATTGCCGAGGGTCACAAGATTATTTGGGGGGGGTTGCAGTATTGCCACCCTTACTTCTGCGCTGCCTTCAAAGCTGGGCAGCCAGAGAGTGACGGCTGCTGACCAAGGCCCCAGCTCTGCAGGCAGCAGCGCAGAAGTAAGGGTGACACTACCTTACTATGCCGTCCCTACTTCTGCGCTGCTGCCACTGGTGGCAGCTCTGCCTTCAGAGCTGGGCTCCTGGCCAGCAGCTGCAGCTTTCCGGCCACGAGGCTCTGAAGGCAGAGCTGCCGCCAGCAGCAGCACAGAAGTAAGGGTAGCAATACCACACCTATCTCTGCAATAACCTTGTGACCCCCCCAAAAAACTCCTTTCTGAGTCAGGACTCCTACAATTACAACACTGTGACATTTCAGATTTAAATATCTGAAATCATGAAATTCATGATTTTTTAAAATCTTATGACCGTGAAATTGACCAGAACTGACTGTGAATTTGGAAGGGCCCTACCCATGGGGCCACCCTAACCCAACTCATTGCTGTTTAATAGCAACTCGTGTGATGGTGTGAACAGCCAGGCCAATGGGAATTCAGTTTTCAAGTAAGGTTTGGTTCTAATCTTTTACCAAATCCTGTGTTAATCCTGATTCCTTCCATAAAGGCTCATCACCTGAGGAGGGGCTGCTTGCCAGGCTATAGTTAACCCTTTCCAATCATGGCTTTTTAGAAACATGTCCTGTTTCTGGGACTGAACAGTTCTTTTAAAGACGTATTTCCCCACCCCACCTACACGCCAGATTAAAGACAGTGGGTCAGATCCTCAGCTGGTGTAAATTGGCATAGCACTGCTGGCTTCAATGGATTTACAGATGCTGAGGATCACATCCAGCCTGATTCGCTTCTCATTGACACCAGTGTGAATCGGGAGCAAGCCCCATGAAGTCAGAGTAGTGCAAAAAGTGAGAGGAGAATTGAGCCCCGTGCTTTGTACATGTACAGTATGTACAGTAGCTACCGTCTGTACTGGACACAACTAACCATTGTAACCGCAAGATCTTATCTTTGCTCCCCTTCCTCTATTATCTTGTTGTTCTCCTTTCTGCCATGTCTAATATTTTAAGGGCCAGATCCTCAGCAGGTGTCAGTTGACACAGCTCCATGGAAATCCCTCAGGCAATTTCAGTTGGCCCCAGCCAAGGTTCTCCACTTTAGCAGCTAAACTCTTTGGCTCAGAGAACTCAAGGCATTTCAGTTTGTCCACACAGCCCCAAGCGCGCACCCTAGTGCAGAACAAGGCATAGTAACAGACACACATTGCAGAGACACTGGGCTGAATTCTGCTGCGACTCGATGTCACTAGGAGCAGCAACTGACTGACAGGGTGTTGTTTAAACTGCATCTGTTCACTCAAATCATTTGCCAAATCCTCTGTTAATCCAGGCCTTGATCCAAGGGAAGGACTATCGAACAGGCTCCCTCAGACCTGATTCAGCAGAGGTAATGCAAGCTCGCCCCATGCTCCCCCACAGACCTGCCCTAAAGGGATCAGCCTTAAGGAGTGAGAGGGATGGTCTAGTTTTCAGGCTCTCTTTGGTATCTCTACTAGGACTGGGGCACAACACTGTGATGTGGACTCTGAGAAGTGGGCTGAGAGCATTTCCTGCAGTGCACCCCACCAAACAGCTTCCAGCTGACGATACCTGTCCATCGTTACAGACCTGCATCGGATCGGAACCAGGGAAAGGTTCTGCATTCCCATACCAGCCTGCTACACCACGCAGTCTTCAGAGATCAGCCCACTTTGGAGTCATGCCTGCAGCCTATCTTTTGCCAGCCCACCCATCCAAATCACCCCTGAGTATAAAGCACCGGCCGCATCTGGCTATTGAAGTAAATCAGCATTGCCCCAGATGGGTGACAGTGCCCTGGGAGCCCACAGACAGCCTTGTTTCAAGGGGGAGCTAGAACACAAGGCAGCGTTTTCCAAAAATGTTGCTACACAAGTAGATTCAGGGTAACATTTTCTAAAGCACTCGAGTTAGGAACCTGGTCTCATTTTCAAAAGTGACTTAGGCACTTAGGGTCAGCTCTCCAAAATATTTAGGCACCTAAAGATACAGCTAGGTATCACAATGACTTTGAAAATCCCCCCAGGCATCTAACTCCCATAGATGCTGAGGTGTCCTAGTGGAATTTTGAAAAGCACCTAAGTGCCTATGTGAGTTAGGTGCCAGGGTAATTTTGAAAATTCTTCTAGGCAGCTCTCTGCATCTTTAGGCACCTAAACACCTTTGAAAATCTGGTCCTTAAGCCTTATTGAAAGCCAGAGGGATTTGTGTGTTTTGAAAATGTTCCCCTCTGTGGCCATGACACAAAATGGTGTGCAGAGCCCCAGATGAGCTGACAGCATGATACGAATCACCCTGAATTTTAAGAGAGTGGCTATCCCTGGCATCTCCGTTCGTGGGTGCCCGACTCAAGACCCCTCAAAGGGAGCTGGGTTTCAGGGGATGCTTGCTCAGGACAGATCCCTTGAAGGCCTCTAGAAATTGAAACATCTCAATCACTCATCACTTGGGAAGATTTAGGCCAGTGACTTTAGCCCCCAGCCTTGTCCCCAGAGTTTAAGAAAGTTGTTGTGTCTGTGCAATTCAGGTCTGTTATTCCACTGCAGAGCTGATTCAACGGTGTGAAAACCCAAGTGCAAACAACTCGCCAAAATCAACTCACAGTTTCGAATGAGCCTGGGTTCACTTTCTGATTAGCTGCTGTTTGCAAACATTCAGGCAGCTTTTTTTCCATATACGTGTTTGCAAATGGTGCATTTCAAGCCCATGGCACAGCTTAGCTAAACCAAGAGGCTGGATTCTCCCCGCATGTAAATCGGCATCGTTCCACTGAAGTAAATACAGCTATGCTGATTTACCCCACCCGAGGACAAGCTCCTGGAGTTGTTATAGATGTATAATAGATTCTCTATCAACCCCTAGAATGGGGTTAAAGACGACTCTCACAATTTGCCCTTTGCCCAGGTGCTGCTCTGAATTATCCCCACGGCTCATTGCAGAGCCATAAAAAAAATTAAGATGCAAAGAGCCAGTTTTTTGCCTGCACTCCCGTTCCCTTTGCACTGCTCCACCATCAAGCTAAAAGACCACACTCTTACCATCTTCTCCCTTCCCATCCATTTCCCTCTCTCCTGCTCTGGGGCTGAGGGAGGGGAGCCGAGCCTTTGGGCCTGGACTGTTCTGCTGAGGTGCCAACAAGGGGAGATAACCAGACCCAGCTTCAGTGGCTGTTTTGTGCCGAGGAGGCTCGTCCGTTCAGGACTGAGACCCCCCCAGGCTTGTTGCATGGGCACCAAGCTGGGGTGGAGTTGAGCTGACACCCTCCAGGTGAAGTGTTCTGCAGCCTACAACTGAGCTCTTGAGCCATGTAGTCCCCACCCCCATCTGTTGCACAGACTTGGTGACATGACTGGTGAGGTAATGGGGTTCCCTCGAACCTGATGTAAAAATTAACACTGCATACCTCCACCATGGACCACAGAGAAAAGCAACAGGCACAAGGAGATCCTCATGATCCGGTTCCAGAAGAGAGAATCAGCTGCACCGGTCGCTGTTAAAAGCTAGAATATTTCATGTCGCCCTCCCTGCTCTTGACACCCTGAGATGACAGCGGAGGCGAATTTCTGACAGCGAATGACAGAAAAGAGACACCTTCAAGACGGTCGGTCAACGACTTCCTCTGCTCCGTGTGGTTTCTCTGCAGTGAGCCCTGTCATTTCACAATAGAACATTGACCGCTCTGCTCACAAAAGCCTACGCGCCATATCCTCCCAGCTTCCTTTAAAAGCCCCCAACACACGCTAGCAACCAAGCCGAGCCATGCTATTTGCAAGCGCCTTGCTGCTCGCCGCTTCCAATCCAGGCAGAGTTTGCAAGAGAAGTGTTTAAAAAATGTTCCAGGAGCAGCAATGGGGAAGAACTAGTTCCAGTAGGAGGGTAGATGTGACTTGCGAAGAATTGGGGAAAAAATTGCTTCTCATCATAACTGGACTTTTCAGTTGCAAACCACAAAATACTTTATGAAGAAAGCTCCTTTCATTTATTTATTTTGGTTTTTACCTCCCTGTACTAGAAGAGTGCGATACTCTGGACTCCCGTAACTATCTTACAATACACATATCATTTATAAACAGACCCAAGATCAAATGAAATAACCCAGCGACAGCATCGGTAATAACACAAAATTAATTTACCTGCCCAGAAGCTCCATCACGCCTAGCAATCACCCATCTGCTTATGGGCAAGATGAGTCTTCCAGCATGGTTTTAAGGCTGACAAAATCAGGCTATTATAGACCCCATTTCCAAAGGCTCAGGGCCAAGGTAAGTAGCATTTTCCTATTTTACAGATGTGGAAACTGAGGCACAGAATTGGGCAGTGACTTGACCAAACACATGCAGCAGGTCCACGGCAGAGCCAGGAACAGAACCCAGGAGTCCGAAGTCTCATTTGGCTGGCCCATGCTACCACCTACCAAACCCTGACCAGAATTCATTCTGTTGTGCCGATGAGGAATGCTCTAGAGCAAGAGTGTGTAGGGCAGAGTGGGGCCTTTCACCTCCAGTGGCACCATCGTTTCAGTCCCCACCAGAGGCCCCGATCCTGAAAAGACTTATGCACACACTTCACTTTACGCATGGCAGGGAGGATGATTTTAGCTGGTGCAGGGTGTCATCGCTCACTGATTTCAGTCTGCACCGGCCTCTGCACGTAGCTCAGTGCACTGCAGTGGGATGCCTCACAGTGCATACAATTAAGCTCATGCACCAGCTTTTGCAGGACTGGGTCCCGGACCCCTGATCTCAATGGCAGAGTTCCCATTCACTTCAGTAGGGCAGGAGCAGGCCTTTAGTGACTAATCCAGGCATCTTATTCCCTGATCAGCCCCTATTGCCTGTCTTAGCTTATTCAAGTACCCTTAAGCTCTCCCCTAATTTTTATATAGCTAACAGTCTCATTTTTAAAAAAGAGAGAGATTGTTTCCCCATGCAGTTTCACACTTCTTGTGGTGATCGCACCTGCTTACCCTGGGCTGGACCACAGAGGAGAATAGACTGGAGGAAGCAAGTTATAAAGCCACATAGGTAGGATTTTCCCCACCGCAGCATTGCCTGATGGTCAGCATCTCTCTGCCTCCCACAGGCCAAACCATGCAGGATGCAGGGCCCTGTGTCTGAAGGGGCTATAAATAAGACCCATTCCCCTGCTGACATTCAGCACTTACTTAAGTTGCCTCCTGTGTCTGGGACTGTCACTTACAGGCAGGGGTGAAAGTAACTTAATGGACTTACGGGTAGCAGGTCCTGGGCAAGGGAGAGGGGGCATCTTTGGGATGCCCCTTCTTCCTCCCCCCCCAATAAGTGGCCCTGCCGACACAGTTGGCTGTGTACCGGCAGCCACTGTCTTACCGGTACACCATACTGGCTTCCTTTCACCTCTGCTTACAGGTCAAGGCAACAGCGGACGCGCGTTAAATCAGGGATGGGGGCTATTTAAGGGATCCATGTACGTTACACATGCACTTAGCCTCCCTTGCACATCACGAGATCGGGGTCAGTAGATCTGGAGGAGGCAAAGGGCTTCATCCTGTAAAGGCGATGTGCCCTCTGGCCCCAGTCCAGCAAGCCCCCTAACCAAATGCCTCATCTTACACATTGAAGTCAGCGGGTCAAAGTCAGGTTTGGGGGACGTTCATATGACCTGTTCCACTGATAAACGGAGACCTTCTTCTCCAGGGCTACCGAACCCCTCACCCTGGTTCCAAATTCCAAGCTATTGACATGTTCCCATTTTATCCCACACTTCCCCCACAAGCTCTGCAATCCGTTAACCTTTTACCCACCACCTGGCTCCTGGTATTTGTGGACCATCAAGCCACAAAGTAATGGAAGTGGCTGCAGTTGCGGAGGGCTCAGTCTTGTTACCACTAGCTAAGAGGCCAAAGATTCATGGAGAAGTCAAGTGGAAGTTCTCACTGGACTCGGCAGAGGAACTTTGGCTTTTAACCTTCACAAGGAGGGAAGGGGAGGGGGATGCACTTACAAACTCTCGCTTCGCCAGCAGAGTCGCTTTCACCCAGAGGATCTCTCACTGCTGATTAGTCCTTTTAAGGAGTCATTCAGCAGCTTCTGTTTCCTCTACGTTGACAGTGGATCAGGCCATGATGACTTTACAAAGTTCTGTGTCTCTGCGTTTGGTGAGTGTTGAGGATTGTCTTTTTTAGGATTGTCTACACATGAAAGTTCATTTGGAATAAGACAGGGTGTGAATTTAAAGCACTTTAGTTTAAAAGTGCTTCCTAAATGGATGAAGATAATCTGGAATAAAACACTCTTATTCTGGAATAAGAGCAGCCGTACATGGAGTTAATCAGGAACAGGTACTGCAGAATAACTTGCCATGTAGACAAGTTTCCCAGAGTGATGGCTGCATTAACCTTTGGAGAGGAAATGCTAGGTGATCTTTGGCACCAGCCTACATGGGCTATCTCGATACTGACTGGCTGTAGGGGCACTCTGTGTTGATGGTGGGGGCAGGGGACAAAACAGAGAACAGAGCTGAGCACTCTCTGCGAGGTATGACTCCCCCAAGGAAGTGAATGTTGCTCCCTACCTCTGGGTACAGCCTGTGAAGAAAGGTCTCAGACAGCAGCTGTCACCGGGCTCGGGGGACGCTGGCACAGCTCCGTAGTTTCACTGCTGCACTTTTTGCAATTGCTAAAGCTATCATGTTCTCATCAAGGATTTCTGTTTCATGGGGAGAGGGTGAGGTTCTGCTATTTAGTGCTGTTGGTCCTGTCTAAGGATCCCAGGGCACTTTGCTACAGTCAAGCTGGGGTGGACATGGGCCTGCTGCACCTGGCCAGCCCAGGGACTGCTCGGAGCTGGGCTGATTTGCTACATTGGCACCAGCTGCTAATGGCCCCAGCAGCTTCAGACCTGTGGCCATTGCAGCTCGTGCCGATCGCATCAGTGGAAGGGGCTGGGACTGGTCAGCGAGCGGGAGACCTGCAAGGGGAGGCCAGGAGCTGCCCACATGGGTCCAGGCTCGGTCAGCCTCATCCCCCCCATGCTCAGCGCCTCCTGCTGGAACCAGCCCTGGATTTCCCTCCCAGCCTGAGCTGCTGCCCTGGCATCACGCCCCGCGCTGCGGCCATGCTGAGAGTCACTGGATCCCTGTGACCAGGCCTCTGGCTAGGGAACGGCCTGGCACTCGGCTCCCAGTGACTCAGGCACTGAGCCCCCTGACCCCTCGCTGCCAGCGGGAAGGGGCCTTGCCGTGAATGTGGGTGCACTGGGGGCCCAATCTCAGGCTCTTGTACATGGGAGATAACGGGGGCCTGGTGTCCAGAGAACCCAACCCTCAACTGTTAGAGGCAAATACTTAACATTTGTTTGTTTTGTGTAGATCATTATGATTTATTGTAATTATATGAAATCCATTTTGTGACCTGTAGCGAAGTGAAGACTCACCAGCGCGGTGCCTCCTGTTGGTCGTCTTGGGCATTAGCTCTTTCCAGCCTTTGGGGCACCCTCTGCCGGCGGCTGTTTCGCCTGCCACTGGCCCTGTGTCCTTCCTGACCCTGGTACCCTTTACCTCAGGGTTCTGCCCCGCAGTACCCCCACACTCTGGGTCTCCCATCCCAGGGGCACCCCCAACCCTCTACACCCACCTCGCCTGAGTGGCTACTGCCAGTCGTCATCTAGCCCCCGCTCCCTGGGGCAGACTGCAGTCTGCAGTGGCCACTCATCACTGGGAAAGGGGTAGGACCTGCTGCCTTTGCCTATTCCTAGGCTGCATTTCTGCAGCTTCAGTACCTTTCATAGCCTTCAACAAGGCCTGCAGCCTGGGGTTTTACCAGGCTGGAGCTCCCCAGCTCCCTTGCCCTGTTCCCCAGCACTGCCCAGTTCAGGTACCCTCCTCTCAGGCTGCTCTTCCTTCTCCCTCCAGGGCTAGAGCAAAGCTCCTGCTCCTGGCCTCCAGCCCTCTTATCAGGGCCAGCTGGGCCCTAATTGAGCTGCCACAGCTTCCCCAATCAGCCCCGCTTGGCCGCTTTTAACCCCTGTTCTCCAGGAGTGGGGCAGCCACCTCACTACATGACCCAACATGGAGGATTGGGTCATGTGACTAGAAGGGCAGTTGGAGTGTTTCCCACCCTTTTCAAAGGTCAGTGGTGGCACCAGTGGTGAACAAGGACCAGTTTGGACCAAATTGACCCGGGGCTTCTACAGGGCTCCCCTGAGGGGTTTGGCGCCAGAGAATCCATCCTAGGCTGGCAGTTACCTCAGTTAGGGGCTGCTCGTCCTGAGCTCCTGAGCGCCCCTGAGAAGGGTGATATTGTCTGTTTTACTCACCTTCCACTCCACGTGGGACTCATCTGGGCCTTGGCTTCAGGCCACACATTCACTGAGCTACTGCACCTGTAAAGCAAATGAGTTTCAGTTAATGTTTGTGCATCTTCCCATTCCCATTTATGTACCTCCGTTTCCCCTCAACAAACACACCTCGTTTGGTTTACAGTCATCTGCTTCCATTTGCATTACCTCATCATAGGGAGGGAAGGGAGGTTACATAATGGAGAGGGGCTGCCAACCAGATGGCAGATGTGGGTATCTCAGTGGAGGACTGTGAGCTCGGATATTGTTAGGGGGGTCCCTGCTGCCCTTCCATTTTTATTTCTTGTATCTAAAACAACTCCTAGCGTGACAGCTCTGCGATGAAATAGACAGAACCATCAAAGGTAGAAGGAGCCGTGACCGTTTCAGACATGCCCGCTGCCCCTCTCAGCCCTGAGCGAGGCCAGTAAGAGGAACCTTCCCCAGCCCAGCGCCCTGGGCTGCTTTGAGCTCACTGCGCGGGTTACCACAAAAGGAAAGAGCAGCTCGCAGGGGAAGTTGCAGAGCTGTGGGGCAGGTCATTTCTCTGCAGCACCTCGGCACCATCAGGGACTCTGGGGCTGGGAGACAGGACGACTTCGGGAAAGGAAAAGGAGGGCTCAGGGCCGCTAGCCAGACCCTGCCGGGCAACCCGCTCCAGCTCTGAGTCTGTTCAGTCAGGACACCCGTTATATGGACTGACGGCTGCCCACTCTGCCTGCCCCTCGCTGTCAGGATGCAGGGGGCTCTACGACCTTCCCTTCTCTTGCTCCTGCTGGTTTTACAGCCCCTAGGTGAGTGATCTGCCCAAATTCCAGGGCAGGAAACCACCGGTGACAAACAGCATCCCCTGCAAACCCTGCACTTGGGTCCCCACCATCCTCTCCAGCAGCTGGGGGATAGACCAGTGGGAAGTTGTCCAGACTCTGAAGAGCCCAGGGTGGCCAGGAGAGCAGTAGGCAGGCCTTGATGAGTCCCTGGGCTTTGGGGCGTGCATCTCCCTTCAGCAGGTGGCAGAGAGATGACGCTGAGAAGGAAAGAGATGGAGCGGGGTTGGGATAACGAAAGGAGAAGCACAGAGCGATGGGGGGCTCTGGGGCTGGGAGACAGGAGGACTTGGGGGAGGGAAAAGGAGGAGTCAGGGGCACAGCGTTGCAGGGAGGACAGACGGGGACTCCTGCGAGGTGGCTGTATTGCAGCAGGGGATGCACTGAGCCCCTGTCTCTAGGGGTAGCAGGGCGGTGGGCAGGGGCAGCATCATGACTGCTCTCCTGGTGGCTCCAGGCAGCTGCCTGATCTTCTGAGTCAACACTAGTGATGGCTGAGATGTTCCAAGCCCACTGGGGAATGGAGCCCCAGAAAGGGCTGATCCTCCATTGCCTTGGGTGTGAAATGTCCCCGGTTCACAATGATGACATTTCACACTCACTTAGCGCTAGAGGAAATGGCCCTGCAAGATGCAAAGCGATGGAGAATCAGGCCCAGGATCTTCTCAGCCTCTGTTTATTTTCCCTTCTGCCTGTGCACACCCTGGCCCCAGAGGTTACCACAGGTGGGGATGATGAAAAACTCAGAAATGCTGTTCCAGCTACTGCCAGTCACTACCAGCCCTAGGAAGGCCCAAGCTCCCCTCTCCTGCCAACCTAAGGGCTATGGAGAGGCTGGGCCAGGACCCTGAGATGCTAGTTGCATTTCTCAGCCCTTTGAGGTTCCCATCACATCAGGGACCTGACTACTAAAGCACCTGCATGGAGACATTGACAAAAATATTTCTGTGGCTGCAGCCATTCCCCTTGCTATAGTGTTGGCAGCAAGACCCACCGTTCCCCAGGACCCTGAGGCAGAGAGAGAGACAGAGAGAGAAAGAGAGAGATGGGCTTGGAGACAGTCAGACACAATCACCCATTCAAGGGGCTGCAATATGATCGTCAGCCGCCCTTGAGTCTATGTAGAAAAACACCTTTAAGAGCTTGTAACCTGCTCTAGCACAGTGCCGGTCTTTGTCCCCATCTAGTGGCAGCTCCACATAAAAGCATCAGAGTCCTCTGCTACTACCAGGTCTCCCTCCCCCATGTCTGATCTGGATCCAGAGCCCTGAGTAGGGATTATAAATAACAATTCCAGAAGTTTGTTAAATTACAACTAGAGCAGATGAAAATAGAAATTTCACCAAATTTGAAAACTTTGTCATTTAATTTTTTTTCCTCCCATAATGATTTTTGTTGTGAATGTTCATGGAATTCATTGAAATTATTTTAAAAATAATTTTAAAGTGCTTTTTATTTTCAGAAATAAATCAAATTTTGCAATTTTGGAAAAAGATTCCATTTGCTGTAGGAAAGAAAAGAATGAAAATGAAAAAAATAGTTCACAGAACTAGCAATGTGCTGAATAGTTTTGCTTAGCATTTTCCATATCAAAATTTCCACAAATTTTAATTTTTTCAAAATATTCTGTTTTGCAAAATATTCAATTTTTTTTAAGGCCAAGGTTTGTAATAGTACTGGTTTATTGCTATGGGAAAATATCTAAAATAATTATATTTCTTGTCCCCATTGAATAAATATTCTCCTAATTAAAAGAATATTGAAAGAAAACTATCAGAAACTCAATATTGATAATAATAATTTCAGATCAGCCAAGAGTAGATTAGAGCTGGAGTGATCAAAGCATGAAGGGGCATATGGATGTTAACATATCTGACATGTAAATACCTTGCAACGCCTGCTACAAAAGTGCCATGTGAGTGCCTGTTCTCACTTTCAGGTGACACTGTAAATGAGAAGCAGGCAGCAGTATCTCTCATAAACATAAACAAACTTGTTTGTCTTAGTGATTTGCTGAACAAAAAGTAGGACTGAGTGGACTTGTAGGCTGTGAAGTTTTATAATCTACATTTGTACGTTATTCTTTCACAATAAAGAGAGTATATTACAGTACTTGTATGAGGTGAATTGAAAAACACTATTTCACAGGCATCCGATGAAGTGAGTATTCACCCACGAAATCTCATGCTCCAATACGTCTGTTAGTCTATAAGGTGCCACAAGACTCTTTGCTGCTTTTACAGATCCAGACTAACACGGCTACCCCTCTGATACTTGACACTATTTCTTTTGTTTATCATTTTTACGATGCAAATATTTGTAATCAAAAGTAAAAATATAAAGTGAGCACTGTACACTTTGTATTCTGTGTTGTAACAGAAATCAATATATTTGAAAATGTAGAAAAACATACAAAAATATTTAATAAATTTCAATTGCTATTCTATTGTTTAACAGTGCTATTAATCGCTATTAATTGTTTTAATCACAATTAATTTTTTTGAGCTAATTGCGTGAGTTAACTGCGACAGCCCTAATTAAAAACACTTTTGGTTGGATGAAAATGGTGTTTCCTCGGGGAATCCTAACTTTGAATTTTCCGCACCTCATTCTCAGTTACACTAAGGCCTTGGCTACACTGGCGCTTTACAGCGCTGCAACCTTCTCGCTCAGGGGTGTAAAAACACACCCCTGAGCACTGCAAGATACAGCACTGTAAAGCGCCAGTGTAAACAGTGCTGCAGCACTGGGAGCACAGCTCCCAGTGCTGCAAGCTAATCCCCATGGGGAGATGGAGTATGTATAGCGCTGGGAGAGCTCTTCCCCAGCGCTGGCGCTGCGACCACATTCACACTTCAAAGCGCTGCCGCAGCAGCGCTCCTGCGGCAGCGCTTTGAAGTTTCAAGTGTAGCCATACCCTAAGGCCCCACCCTGTGAAAGGACCTCAGAGTGCGTGCAAATGACAGTGACACCCAGCACAGATTAGAATTAAGGGCCACTGTTTCGAAGTTTAACTATACAGCTGCAGCTGGCCTAGAGCAGTGGTCTCCAAACTTTTTTGATTGCACACCCCATCAGCAAAAAAATTTTGAGCACGCACCCCCTGCCGTGTCAGCTCTACCACTTTTGCCAAAACAAACAAACAAAAAGCTGCTCGGACTCCCGCCCAAACTGCTGAAGCAAAAAAAAAAAATAGTGCTCCTCCTCCCACGCACCCCCAAGGACCTTTTTGTGCACCCCACTTTGGAGACCACTGGCCTACAGAGTATCTGTAGGGAGCACTAGGCTGGCACTCAGGAGACGTGGTTCTCTTCTTGGCCGCTCCACTGGATTTCTGAGTGACCGCAGGTAAGTCATTACACCACTCTGTGCCTCAATTTCCCCATCTGCAAGATAGAAATAAGGCTGTTTTACCTCTGTTGTGAATAGTTTTGAGAGCTACTGGTGAAAAGTCCCGTATTTTAATTCAAACTGTTACAGATCCAAGAGACCTACATGGTATTTAAGTGCAGCTGTCCCTGCTCATCCTTAGAGAGAGTTTCTCTAAGTCAGGTTTGTGGGAGGCTCATAGCACCTGTTCCATACCTGTTCTGTGGATAAACAGAGCCTTCCTTCTCCAGGGCTGCCTACCCAGTGCCTCTGAGCAGCTCTAAGTTCACCTTAAACCAGGCTAAGAATGGTCTTGTTTTAGCCTATATTTCGCTGATGAGCTCAGGAAATGTCTTCACTCACCTTCTTTTTGTATCCCAGGTTGTAAAGAAACGGAAGTGGCTGCAATTGCAGGGGAATCCGTCCAGTTACTGCCACTGAAATTGCCGGAGTCTTGGACAGAAATCACCTGGGAGGTCACACTAGACTCAGCAGAGACGTATGGGATTGTAACATTTCATAAAGGGGAACCCCCTGACCATGGGTCAACCCCACATTTTATCAACAGAGTCACTTTCCACCCTGACAATCTCTCACTGCAGATTGATCCCGTTAAGAAGTCAGACAGTGGCCTATATTCCTTGCAAACTGAAACTGGAGGAGGCCGTATCGACATCACAAAGTTCCGTGTCTCTGTGTTTAGTGAGTAGCAAAGATCACGTTTTTCCCTAGTGTGTGTCACTGATAGTAGTCGCCTTCCTCAGCATCTCTCACCAGGGTCTCTCCTTTCAGACCGAGTGCGGCAGCCAAACCTCACGGTGCTCTCTGCACACCCAGAGCTCGGCCAGTGCAGCGTTACCCTGTTCTGCTCGGTGCCTGGCGCTGACAGAGTCACCTACAGCTGGTCCCGAGGCACGTCCTGGATCCCGTCTGACAGGGACCAACAGCTCCCTGGGAACCGATCCCTGCTGCATGTAGTGATTAACGCAGACAGCAGTGACGTCTTCTACCGATGTAACGCTAGTAACCGAGCAAGCTGGGCCGCAGACGCTGCAGATGTCAATCCATTGTGCAACTCCCCAGCTACAGGTAAATAGTCCTCAGTATAAGCAACCTCGGAGCCTGAGTGTCATTAACACTGGGGCCACTTTGTTCTCCTCTAGCAGCACAACAGGGCCTTACAGTGGCAGTCCGTTCTCTTTCCACCTGTTATGTATTTAATAATATATTTTTCAGTTATATTTTTGCCAGAGTAAAGTAGGAGGAAGAGGCTCCGGATTCAGCCTGTAGATTTCTGCATTCATCAGAGCTAGAATTTACCCCAGGGTCTGACACAGCCCCTGATGGGGTCTCCTGCTTCCAGTGAGATCCTCTGAGCATCCCCACCCTGCCACCTCTTCAACTGGTTTCAGTTGAGGAAACTTAACGATTCCTTCTCAGCTCCCAGCTCAGGCTCAGAGGAAGGCTGGCTCAGTGGTTAGGGTATTGGGCTTTGGGAAACCGGCGTTTCTTCCCTGCTCTTACTCGCTAAGTTCTCCTGGGCAAGTCCCTTGGGCCCAGATCGTCAAAATGTATTTAGGCCGCTAACACCCACTGGACGTAAGGAGCCTAAATACCTTTGAGGGTCTGGGCCTTAATCTCTCAGTGCCTCAGTTTCCTAGTTGTTTTTCCATGGCCAGTCTGGCTCAAGAGCCCCGGTGCTAGGTACTGTACAGACCCAGGACAAGTGACACCGTCCCGGGGGTGCTGGGAGGACAGAGACACTGCAGACAGTGAAGTGCAGATACTACAGAGATGGGGCCAGAGAACTCTTCTAGGGCGGCAGTTTTCTCGCGGCAGGATATCAAAACATCATCGCGCAGTCATGGTCAGTTTAGTACAAATCACGGGTTTGGAGGAAATAGTGAGTAAAGTCTCCTCACCCCACCTCAAATTCAGAGGGGGGACCCCAAAATCAGAGTCCCAGCGTCTTTGTCCTTCCCTTCCTCCTTTGCAGCTGCCTCCTCCTCACTCCACTGAAGAGGACCAGACCCCCTCGTAACACCAGCCTCTAGCCGGGGGGATGGGAGAGAGAGCCTGCCGCACACACACCCCACAGATGCAGCTCCTGTCCTGCGGTGCTGGGCTAGGGTGGCCAGACAGCAACTGTGAAAAATTGGGACGGGGACTGTGGGTAATAGGAGCCTATATAAGAAAAAGACCCAAAAATTAGGACTGTCCCTATAAAATCGGGACATCTGGTCACCCTAGGCTGGGCCCAGCTTCCTGTTCTGGGTGTTGTAGCCCCAAGCGCTGGGTGGCGATGCCACTGGCTCAGATTGGGTCTGGCCACCCCTGTCATGACAGTGCCAAACCTGAGCTGTGCTGCGAGCCTGGGCACCAGTTCGCCATGCTCAGGACTTGAGCCCAGTCCCACTGCAGGGTGAGGGCAGGGCTCCAACACCCCACACACCCCACTGCACTTCTCCTCCTTACCGGGCCAGCGGCCAGCCTAGAAAGTCACAGACACGGAGCCCTGGTATCTGTGGCAAAGCCACAGCCCCAATTCTGACGGATGGAGCTGGTCTGTGCCCGAGCCTCCTCCTCCACCCCCTGCCATCGTGTCTGTTCATTTCCAGGCCCCTTGCTGTCTTACTGCACGGTGAAGGGGATTCTGCTGCTCCGGGCCTTGGGGGCCATGGTCACCATGACAGCAGCGACTCACATCCTAACCAGAGACGGGCCTGGACCGGATGAAAAGGGAGAAGGAAGGTCTCAGGCAGCAGCTGTCACCGGGCTCAGGGGTTTACGCTGACGCTGGCACAGCTCCATGGGTTTCACTGCTGTGTTTTAGCAATTGGTAAATCTGTCAGTTCTCACCAAGGAATCGGATTTCTGTTTCACGGCTGTGACATACCCCGTGTAACCCCTTGTACCCACATACTCACCACTGTTATAGGATTATGATGGGTTTTGTTGAGCATTACTGTCCTGTTGCACTGTGCATGAAGTTATGAGATTTCGCTGTAGGCTGGTTACTGAAATATGTTGTGAGTCTGGGAAACGCCCACAGAGCAGCTCCTCAGGGATATCAAAAGAGTGACCGACACCCAGCCAGGCGTTAAACAGCCATCCCCGGCTATTCTACAGCAGGGGAATTGTAAACAAAGACAGTGGCTCAGGCACGTACGCTATGGGGCGGCCTAACCCCAGAACACAGCATGGATTTTTCAAGCACCTGGAGAACCCTATAAATGAGGGACAATGACATCACCCTGGGTGGGGTCTCTCTCTCCTCCCCGATCTTGACACCTGGCAGAAATTTCACTGGGAAGACAAAGAGAAATCTCCTTGAACTGGGGGAGGGGAGGGACCAAACGAGAGAGCTTTTGAGTTAGTATGAACTCTGAACTGCAACCTGCCTGCATTGTTCAGCAGGGTGAGAAAAAGTGTTTGATTCCAATCTTGTTTAGCCTGATGAAGTTCAGGGTTTAGGATGCCTGTTTACTTTTTATTTCTTATGTAACCAACTCTGACCTTTACGCCTACCACATATAATCACTTCAGATCCCTCTCTCTTTACTTAATAAACTTATTTCGATGTTTAATCTAAACCAGTGAGTTTGTCTAAAGTGTTTGGGGGATCCACTCAGATTACAGAGGCTGGGGCATATCCATTACCATTTGAAGGAGTGGCGAACTCATTAATGAGCTTGTATTGATCAAGAAGGCCTTGAGTGGTGTAAGACGCACATTTCTGGGGTGCAAGGCTGGGGGATTTGCTGGGGTCTCCCTGTATGCAGTTCAGAAGTGGCTTGGAAGAGCCTCCAGGTAACTTTGCTGGGTGCAAAGTGACCAGAGCCTGGAGGGGTTTGCTGCTCACTGGCAGAGCAGTGTAAGAGACAGCCTGGGCAGGAGAGTTAAACAGGGCACAGAGATTCCACAGTCCGGATTACAATCCGGAGCATGTCACAGTGGGAGAGGGCGAGGTTCTGCTATTTACTGCTGTTGGTTTTGTCTAGGGATCCCTGGGCACTTTGCTACAGTCAAGGTATTAGGGCTGGGGCTAAATCCAAGTGTTGGTGAATTCCATTGGTGCCCTGCATTCCCCTCCACTTTAATCAGATGCAGTGGAGGCTTCCTCGCCCAAAAACACTGTTTACTGGTGCACAGTAGCCACTGGCCCATTCCATCCCAGAGGAGGCTGCATTTCCATGTTGGCATTTCACTCCCCAAACTTAGAAAAGCACATTGGGATTGTACAGCTTTTCAGAATGCCTGCGGCGCCCCCTTTGTACTCCAGTCATGAGAGAGAAAATCAGGCCACCAATGAAAATGCTGCTGGTGGCCGACTGGGAAATCGGAGCAGCCAGCACCGCGTGGAAGTGTTTTACCCCTAAGTCAGGCTGTCACACCCAGCTGGGGTGACACTAGCCAGGCTGCCTCATGGATCAGGGAACGGCTGTGAACGGCCATTTAGAAAAGCCATTGGAACATGCCTTGGAAGCAATTTCTACCAGCACAAACCAGAGTTCAGAGACACCAGTGAACCATTGATCCAGGGATGGTTGCAAATAATGTGTAGGGGGCAGAGGGGAGAGATCACAAATGGGAACATGTTCCCTTTAATCTCTTCTCCGATAACTGTCCTTTTAATGCAACTCCCAACAACTCCTGGCCCCTACAAAAAAAAAAATCATTTTTTGCCAGGAACAATAATACCTGCTCTTCTAAGTAGATGTTCAAATGCTTTACAAAGTGGGTCACTATCATTTCCCCCTTTTTAAAGATGGGGAAACTGAGGCAGAAGGTGGGGAAGTGACTTATTCGTGATCACCCAGATGCCAAGCAAGGAATCAAAGCCAAATCTCCTGGTCCAGGGCTCTAACCACTAGGAAATGCTGCCTCCCTTCTACACTAGGAGACTCCGGTCCTGTCCCCTGCACTCAGTCAGAATTATCCCCATAAAGCTCATGACAGGTATCTGCCCCAGCACTAAACCAGGCTCCCTTTCTGCAAAGCTGCCATTGCACGAGTGCTGTGATGCTGGCTGCCCAGGCAGGTCCCTTCCTGGGTCACCAATGCCCTGACCCGTTAACACTGGAGCTGGCTGAATGTTTCCCATCAGAATGGGCTCTGGTTAGGTTTGGGTTCTTTTAATATAGAAAACTGGGGGGTTGGCCAAAGGCAAATGTTCACAGGAAGTGGTTGCTTCACACTACAGTTTGATTTTTCCATCCGAAAATTGAAATTCTCAAAAACAAGCTTGTGGCTGAAACAGTTTTGGCTGCTGAAGACAAACAAACAAAACAACTTTCCATTTTCCACTGTGGGAAGTTTCAAAACCAAACTTTCAAACTTTCTGCTGAAAATCCCCACAAACCATTTTCCTCTAATCACTGTTTTCCTTGCAAGCCCACACCACCTAGTTTCCGACCAGCTCTATTTAAAATTCCCCAATGTCCTGCACATTGGGAGCAGCCAGAATTATCTCTTGCCGCACACACCCATCATGATCAGCTACAGCAGTGATTAGAATTTTTTTAAATGTCACAGAAATGTTGAACTGCAACAAGCCAGGGCAAAATGTCCCTAGAAATCAGTCTGATTTGTTCCCTGGTTTTTCAACCAGGTCTTATGAAGACCATTAAAAACCAAGCTTTCAAAACTATGAATATTCTGTTGTCTCTACACCACTTCCTTTGTTGAGCAACAAAACCTTCCCTCTTCATAAACCCTGCTCAGCTTCAGTCTCACACACACAGAGTTTCATGTGCTCTGCAGAGTTCTTAGGAGCCAGACTGCATCCGTTCAGCAGCTGGTTTTCTGCAGAAAACCGTGAGGGAAATTTGCACACCACCTGGAGGTTGTATTATTTACATACCTTTCAGCAGAGGAGTCACAAGATCCTCCTGCCCAACCACTCCGAGCTCTTTGCCTAGCTGGTCTGAATATCCTCTCTATAGACTGATTACTCCTGGCTCAGCAGCCTGTCCCGTCCTGCGCTGCCACGATGCTTGGGCCTCTGCAGCCTTCCCTTCTCTTCCTCCCGCTGGCTTTCCAAGCTGCAGGTAAGTAACAATTAAAGGACAGGGTGAAAGAGCAGTAAGCCAGCAGGCCAGCCTCATGGTCGTAGCTAGAAGTCTCTGAGATCTGATGAAGCTGGTTGTTTGTGGGTGAATAGCCGGGTGGGATGGATAGCCTAGTTTTATTTGAAAAGATATTAACAGAAAATCCAGCATCTGGGCTCACTGAGGGTCTGTCTACACCAGGGGTCAGCAACCTCTGGCACGCGGCTCGCCATGGTAAGCACCCTGGCAGGCCAGGCCAGTTTGTTTACCTGCCACTTCCACAAGTTCGGCCGATTGCGGCTCCCACTGGCTGCGGTTCACCGCTCCAGCCAATGGGGGCTGCGGGAAGCAGCACAGGCCGAGGAATGTGCTGGCTGTGGATTCCCAACGCGCCCATTGACATGGAGTGGTGAACCACAGCCAGTGGGAGCTGCAATCGGCTGAACCTGCGGATGAGGCAGGTAAACAAACTGGCCCAGCCTGCCATGGTGCTTACCCTGGTGAGCCTTGTGCCAGAGGCTGCCGACCCCTGATCTACACAGCAATCGGGAGGTGTGATTGCAGCCCCTGTAGGCATACTCCAGTAAGCAAGAGGAAAAGTAGCCAGCTAAAAATAGCAGTGAAGCTGCAGCAGCATGGGCGGGAACATGGACTAACCACTTGAGTAGTACCCAGGGATCAGGGCTGGCTTATACTCAGAGAGCCAGTCTGTGCCAGCCCAGCTTCACTGCTATTCTTAGCCCGCCGGATTGATGGAAGGTAGCTCAGTGATGCTACTCCCCCGATTGCATGGTAGACACATCCACCGGGTCTCAGTGAGACTCGCAGCTACGGGAGATGCGGAGGAGGCTCCAGGCACATCACCATTTCTGGGGAGGGGATTAAGGCCAGCAGCATGGGTACTGGAGAGCGGGTATGACATGCTTAGACAGAGCTGTGGGGGGGGCTCTGGATTGGAATAGCATTGGGTACTGCAGGTCCGGACTGAGACGCACTGGCTGAGTTGCATGGAGCAGGGTAAAACGGGTATTTTGCAAATCATAAAGCGGGTGCATTAACAGAGCTGGACAGTAAAGTTTGCCGAGCTGAGAGCTCTTGCAGACAAGAGTGACCCTCCTGGGGGGCTGGCACGCTGCCGGGGGTCTTCACAAGGGGCTGGCTACAGGTCGGGGACTAGCACAGAGCAGTGGGTTGGATCCATGGCAGACTACACAGCCGTGCGGCTCCAAACCTGATTAGAAGCTTTGGTGAGCGTTTACACTTCCCACTTTTGGTCAGGGCTGGAAGCAAAGGCTGAGAGGCTGGGCGGCTCCGTGGGCTGGGTGTCAAGTCCCTGCTCTGCTGCAGACTCCTTGTGTGACTTGGGCAAGTCACTTAGTCTCTCTGTGCCTCAGGTCCCCTCTCTGAAGATGGGGGTGACAACCCCGTGTTAGGAGGAGAACTCCATTAGAGACAGGGAGGGGTCTGGATACTATCGCCACGGGGACCAGCGCTGTCCCACAGGTGCACGTGTATCTGCTGTAATATCGGGTTGAGCAAGGCAGGCACAGGGCTGCTGGTGGGCGAGGAGATGACCAGAAGGGGGGATGGAAAGAAGGGCAGAAAAGAGAAAAAAGCAGAAGAGGAAGAGAGAAAACAGGGGCGGGGAGGCACTTGGGGCTTGTTTAATCTGCATCTAAAAACCTTCTTCCCCTACCACAGCTCCCTCTCCATTTCCAGCCCAGTTCTACTCTTGCTAGACCAGGGATGGGCAAACTCTTTGGCCCGAGGGCCACATCGGGGTGAGAAACTGTACGGAGGGCCGGGAAGGGAAAGCTGTGTCTCCCCAAACAGCCTGGCCCCCGCCCCCTTCCATTTGGCCTCCCCGACTGCCTCCCTCAGAACCCCCAACCCATCCAACTCCCTTGCTCCTTGCCCTCGATCGCCCCTGCCCAGGACCCCCTGCCCCAACCGCCCTCCCGGGGACCCCACCCCCTATCCAACCCCCCTCCCTGTCCCCTGACTGCCCTGAGCCCTATCCACACACCCGCCCCCTGACAGGTCCCCCAGGACTGCCATGCCTATCCAACCGCCACCCGTTCCCCATCCCCTGACCACCCCCCCAGAACCACCACCCCTTCCAGCTGTCCCTGCTCCCTGTCCCCTGATCGCCCGCCCAGAACCTCTGCCCCATCCAACTGTCCCCCGCTCCCTGTCCCGTGCCTGCCCCCCAGGACTCTCTGCCCCTCATCCAACCCCCACTGGCAGCATGGTGAGCTGAGGCTGCGGGGGAGGGGGAACAGTAGGGGAGGGGCCGGGGGCATCCTCCCCAGCTGGGAGCTCAAGGGCCAGGCAGGACAGTCCTGTGGGCCAGATGTGGCCCACAGATTATAGTTTGCCCACCTCTGTGCTAGACTCCAGCTGCAGGGCTTGCGCAGCCTGCTTTTCCCCCTGCACCCAGGAAAGTTGCACAGCTGTACCAGGGAAGAAGAGACACCTTAAAAATAAACTGCCGGGCAGTATAATATCCCAGAGGCCAACAAAGGGCACCAGCTCTGTGGGGCAGGGACTGTCGCTGTTCTGTGTTTGTACAGCACCTTGCACTCGCGGCCTGGTCCGGGACGGGGGTCCCCAGGCCCTACAGTAATACAGGCAATGAAGGATTTATTTATTCTTATCCTCTGCGGCAGGTTCTCTGTGGAGATATTTTAACAGGTGCATGGGGGAGAACTTGGTCCGTCTGTGATAGGAGGCGGGGGAGGGGTTTGTTCTGGCTGGATCTTACAGTTTCCTTTTCTTCTGTCTTCCCAGCTGCAGGATCCTCCGGAGAAGAGTCGGGGCCCATGAGGCTGAACAGGATTTGGGGAGAGTCAGTCACTTTCTCTCCTGTGGTTCCAACAGGAACGTGGGTTACCAACATAGTCTGGAATGCAAAAACAATTATAGCAATTGTGGTACCAGGAAAACAAGCCTCCCTCACTGTTATAGATCAAAGTTACACAGAGCGACTGAGAGTCTCTGATGGGAGCCACTCACTGGAAATCACTCACCTAAGCCAGGAGGACACAGGCACATACACAGCACAAATAACCATACAGGGAATGACTAAACCCATCTTACAGAGATTCGCCCTGCACATGTACAGTAAGTCACGGATGGAGATTTCAGCCCCTTTCTCACCACAGCAGATGGATGGTTCTGGATTTTGGTTGTGCAGTTTGTTGCCATGAGGGGCGTTGCTGGGGGATGAGGTTAGGGGCAGAGGGAGGACAGTCTGTGGTGGCAGGTTCCATGGCAGCGCTAGATGAAGTGAGCTTTGCCCTCTGGCATGGCAGGCTCTTGATACTCGTATCACTGTCGTGATCTCCCAGCCCTGTCCCCTGAGAATCTGCATAACTTGTGGCACAGAAACCTTCTCTTGATGAGCTGGACACATGAGCCTCTTCAGTCCCTTGCTATAAGGCAGGTTGTCCAGGCTGCCGATCATTCTTGTCACTCTTTTCTGAACCCTACCCAGGTGGAGCTCAGACTGGAAGGGTGACCCAGGGGCTTGGGTTCTCGTTAGGGACTCAGGGAGATGGGTTCAAATCCCTGCTCTACCACAGGCTTCTTGCATGACTTTGGGCAAGTCACTTAGCCACTGTGTGCCTCAATTTCCCATCTGTACAAAGGGGATTAAAGCCCTGTCTCACAGGGGTGCTGCAAGGATAAAGACTGAGAGACACTACCATTATGTGGGACATTTAAGCACTTTAGCTAGAACCACGCAGGGCCTGATCCAAAGCCCCTTGAAGTGAGAAGGAAGCTGCACTCTTGGCTTTTCTGCAGCTATATTACATAGCAAACTCACACCTGATTTGCATCACCCCTCTCTGGATCTTGTCCAGCCACTCCGCTCTGTGTAGGTTCTTCCACTGCCCTCATCACCGTGGTATCTGAGCAGCTTCCAGTCGTGTACTGAGCGACATGACAACATCCCTCATGGGTTGTTTGTTCTCTCTCATCTTCTCCCCCTTTCAGAATTACATGATTTCCAAATTCACCTGCACAGCAGGTACCAGAACCAGCTATCATCGCTAATGAGAATTTTTCCCTCCCAAACAGAACGACTGACAGAGTCAGACATCAAAATCTTCCCCGGGCAGGACTCTGTGCTCACTGTGAATGGGATGTGTAACGTCACCCTGCACTGCACCCTCCAGGGGGGAGGAGAGGATGTGAGCTACACCTGGAACCAGATAGCAGAGAGCACGGTTGTCTCCAGTGAGGGATCCATTTTCATCTCGCACAGACTGAGAAGTGGAGTCTCACCTGTTACCTGCACAGCCAGGAACCCTGTCAGCAGCAGCTCAAAATCAATTTCTCTCCAGGAATTTTGTGAAGGTGACATTCTACAGCAACAAGTCCTCTTAGCAATCATTCTTGCTGTATGTGTCATTTCTGATGGTAGTTGTAGCTAATCCACTTAGGGGTAAAATGTGCCACAGCAACAGCAGATCAAAAACTGTCCACTCGGAGAAGGTTCAGGGAAGAGCTACAACAAGAATTCGAGGTTTGGGAAACACGAATTTATAAGGTGAGACTTCAGAAGCTCAATCTATTTAGTTTAAGAGAAGGTTGGCAGGTGATTGGATCTAAGCTTACGAGTCTCAGTGATTTCTGACAGCAGAGGGCTCTTTAATCTAGCCAAAGGGAGCACAATGAGATCCAATGGCAGGAAGCTGGGGTCAGGAAAGAATTTGCCCCTAGGTCACATTGGCAGAGACCCTGGGTTTTTTTCACTTTCCTTTGCAGCATGAGATGTGGGTTCCCAGGTGCCCCGGCCCCTTCACCTGTTGCAGTGTATGGTGCAGCAACCGCAGAGCGTCCCCGATCGCTCCCCGCATGAACCAATCACATCATGTTTCTTCCTTCAGGTTTCGCGAGCAGTCCAGCGAGCTATTGCCAGGTGAAGGGGATTCTCCTGCTGGTGGTGCTGGGCGCCCTGGTCACAGCCATCGTCATGGTGCACGTCCTCATCCGGGACAAAGAGAGGCTGGATTGAGCTGAAGGGCCAGTGCAAGGAGCTTTCCCTGCTGCTTGGGCCACGTCTGCATCTGCATCTTCATCCCCTACTGCGAACAGGCGCCGCAGCAGCACAGCTGTCGATGGGCCTGGGTTTGGACCCATCCCCGCTCCTTTGCCCGGCCGTGCTGGGGCTCAGCATCCAGAGCCCCCTACACCTGACTGCGAATGGGTTGCCACCACCTCTTGGCGGGGCAGGGTGCTGCCGGTGCTCTGCCTCAGTTTCTCCAGTCTAAGTTTCCCCACCCGCTGGGACTGTTCGCCTGGCTCAGCTCTCTGGCTGGGTCAGTGCAGAAGCTCAGCCCCTTTCTAGGGTATCAGAGTCCAACCACACACAAGACATAGGAGACTTTGTCCCAACTCGGCTGAGTTCTCCGCCCCTTTCCCGTTACCCGTCTGCCTGCCCCTTGGACTCAGCTTGTAGTTGCTCTCCTGCCCCTCCGGGGCCTTGATTTAAGAATCATCCCAGGCACTTCCAAGCTGTCTCCTGTCAGGGACTTCTGTCCCCCCAGGGAGGCCCAGTCAGGCCTCCCAGTTCCAATCCCTAGCCCAGCTCCCCTCTCCCCGCGAGGGCTGTTGGGTCCCCGGTTAAGTGCTTCATGCACGCTAAGCCCTGACGGCCCAGAGATGCAGCAGCAGCCGGTACCAGAGCAGAGGTGGATGCGGAGATGCGTTTAGATCTCTTCATTGACCAGGACGGGGGTCGGGGGATGACATTTTTACAACAGGTCCAAACTAGGGAAAACCAGAACAGAAAGGGGAGGAACTAGGGAGTGACCGGGGGAGGGGCGGAGCTAGCCAGAGAGTGATGGGTCCCGGGGAGAAAACAGGGATGGGAGGATGTGGGGATACCATGGGGGGCACCACAGAGAAAGGAGGGACAGGGAAGGGATCTTTGCCAGTGGGGGGAGTTATGCAAATCAGATGTGACATATTCAACAAATTTGCAAATCAGGACATTACATTATTTGCATGGAGACTCCTGGTTTCCAGCCCTAGCAGCTCTGGGGTGGATGTCGGCCTGTTGTGGCCTGCCAGCCCGGGGGCTTCTCTGAGCTGGGCTCATTTGCTGGGTTGGCACCAGCTGCTAATAGCCTCTGCAGCTTCAGACCTGCAGCCGATGCAGCTCGTGCCGATCGCATCAGTGGAAGGGGCTGGGACTGGTCAGCAAGCGGGAGACCTGCAAGGGGAAGCCAGAGGCTGCCCACATGGGCCCAGGCTCGGTCAGCCTCATCCCCCCATGCTCAGCACCGCCTGCTGGAACCCGCCCTGGATTTCCCTCCCAGCCTGAGCTGCTGCGCTGGCACACGCCCCGCGCTGCGGCCATGCTGAGAGTCACTGGATCCCTGTGACCAGGCCTCTGGCTAGGGAACGGCCTGGCACTCAGCTCCCAGTGACTCAGGCACTGAGCCCCCTGACCCCTCGCTGCCAGCGAGAAGGGGCCTTGCCGTGAATGTGAGTGCACTGGGGGCGGATCTCAGGCCCTTGCGCACTGGAGATAACAGGGGCCCTAGTGTTCAGAGACTCCAGCCCTCAACTGCTCATGTGACAGGCTCTCTAGTGAAATAGAACCATCCAATACTGCAGGAGCCATGTCTGTTTTAGACCCACCCGCCGCCCCTCTCAGCCCTGAGCAAGGCCCATGAGAGGAACATTCCCCAGCCCGGCACCCAGAGCTTGCATTGACTGATCCCTCACCAGAGCCCAGCTGGGTGTAGCCCTGCGCTCAGAGTGACGCACCCTGCGGGGTTTAGGGAACTCAGCTGTTTTGAGCTCACTGCACAACTTACCACAAAAGGAAGGAGCATCTCGCGGGGGAAGTTGCAGAGCTGTGGGGCGGGTCATTTCTCTGCAGCCCCTCGGCACCATCAGGGATCAGCCACTCAGTAAAGCCTGCCGTCTAATCCGCTCCGGCTCTGTTTGGTCAAGACACCCGATATATGGACTGACGGCCGCCCACTCTGCCTGCCCCTCGCTGTTGGGATGGAGGGGACCCTACGGCCTTCCCTTCTCTTGCTCCTGCTGGTTTTACAGGCTCTAGGTGAGTGATCTGTCTGAACTCCAGGGCAGGAAATGGTGGCAGAGACAGGAGCGCCATTTCAGATGGGAGGGGGCACTTTAACCATGATTCTAGAGGCTACTTGGGCACCTGAAAACCCTTGTTTTTTTGCAGATAACAGAGGCACAGTGCTGCTGTCAGATAACAGTTTCTAATTCCTATGTAGAGATAGAAAATTAAATATTAGACCCACTCAGCCCTAATACTAACATGTTCTGAACTCTTGTGGCAAGTCACTTAAGGGACATGGTTAGGTTTAAAATGTTACTGTATATTCCTACTTTCTTACTATCTCTTGAATACAACTCTGGAAAGGGTTGTAGAAGAACCTAGAGGACTTCCTATCTCTTTTCTGCAGTTCATGAAGCTTGGACTAGATCCTTTGACTTTTGGAAACGTCCTATTAGGGGAAGGCCCCGTGAGTTTATAGTGCACCTGCCTGGGGCTCTAGGGGTGTTGCTCCACTACAATAATAGATTTGGTGTTTTTTCCCTCTACATTCTGCTTTTTGAGCCTTTAAGGTGCACTGGAAGAATGAAGGCTGAAATCACATATCACTTGACTCCAGGAGCCGGGGTTTTAAGGAAAACAATATTTATCATGAGACTCATGACAAACTCATGAGAGTTGGCAACACAGCTTGCACTTTTCTTTAAACACCTGTTCCTTTCCAGCAGGGTCTTAAACACAACACCACATCTCCCGTGGACTTCCTGTCTGACCTCAGATCAGCGCCTTAGGCACAGAGTTTCAAAGGTTTTCAGGCACCCAAGGATGCAGCCAGGCACTTAGTGGGGTTTACAAAGCACTGAACCTTCTAGGCGCTTTTCAAAATCCCACTCGGTGCCTAAATACCTCTGAAAGTCTGGCTGTTAGTCTGGGGGTGCCTCAGTGACCATCTGTGCAATGGGGGTAACAGCCCAGCTCTGCCTCACCCAGGGGCTGTGCTGTGAGGCGCACAGATGCTGCGGTGATGGGGCCACATCAGGACCACAGGTAGCGTGGGAACTTCTCTGTGCCACTGCTAGCCCTGCCCTGGGGTTCAGCCCCTTCTTTTCTCCTATGCCCCTCACACCTTCCTCTGTTCTGAATGTAGCCTGGGCTCAGAGGGCTTGGCAGTGTTTCTTCTGAGTCCCCTGGGCTCTCTCCTCACCCCCATCCCCACACAGGGATTTCTGTTTGACAGGTTCATCTAACCACTTCCAGATTCTTCATTTAATTACCAGCCTTTTCTTATCTTAATCACCCTGCCTCTGTTTGTAAACAAAACACTGACTCCCTGCCCCAGGGACACAAACTGAGAGAAACACCCCTCTGCAAAACTCAAAATCCAGTGAAGAGCTCCTCCTGGGAGCATACCCCCTGTCTGAAATTCGGGGGTGGGGGAGGGATGCAGCAGCCCCTTCTGCCACACCTAATTGGTGCCCTTGGACAGAGAGCGTCTAATGGGGGTGACCTCATCTCCCACTGACAATATGGGGTGCACAAAGATGGGACAGGCATCAGGGGAATTTATGGAACTTTGGGGTAACCACCTCAAATCCTCCACAAAGTTCGGAAACAAATGGCGCCCCTCAAACAGCTCCTGCCATGGGCTTGGGAGACTCATGCCCCTCCCCAGAGAAAGGTGACTTTTCAGGATCTGCCCCAAGTTCCAGCCCCCCATGCTCATTGGGGAATCCTGCAGCCTGCTCCCCTGTAAGCCCAACCCCCCCTGCCCCGTCCCTTAGGTGGGTCCTTCACCTCTGAGGATCTAAAACCTCCCCACATTCAGAGCTAGGTGCAAATTCACCTCCTCAGCCAAATTTCCTGCACTAGCCCCCAATTCAACACAGTCACCCCCAGCTCAGCTACGGCCAGTGGGGATCATGAAACCGCCCGAGCCTGCTGGGAAAGGAGAGAGGAATCAAAGCTGTCTCCCTTGCTCTTGGGAGGGACCCAGAGGAAGACGAGTGGGTCAAGGGATAGACAGACTCGGCCATCAATGGGCTGCAATAGGATCATCAGCCTCCACTCAACCTGTGCAGGAAAAACGCCTCTGAAAGCCTGTAACCTGCTCTGGCACCGTGCGGCTCTCTGTCCCCCTCTAATAGTTGGTTCACAGCAGAGGGAAAGAGTCTCCTATTGCTACCGGATCTCAACCCTCTGAGATCGGACGTGTTCAAAAGCCAGATCCAGACCCACATCTGACAGCTGGCCCCTGGCTCTGTAATATCCAAGCCCCAGTCCCAGGGCTGAAGGCAGCCTGGCCATGGGGTGCTGGACACCAGGAACTGAAATCAGGGAGGGTTTGGGTCCAGCTCCATAGGAAACAGTAGCGTCCCCTCCCTCTCCCCCTCCCATCTAGCCCCCCCCGGTTTCCGGGGAAACATATCACAAGGGCTGGGGAGGGGAACTGGCCTGGTGTCCCCGTGACGAGGCATGTAGTCAATCTGGTCCTAAAGGCTCCTGTTCTTCTCTCCTGGGGCAGGGGCCGGCAGAGCTGAGGCAGGCGCGATGGAGCTGAACAGGATTCTGGGGGACTCCGTCACTTTCCCCCTGGGGATCCCAGCAGAGCAAGTTAAAAGTGTTGTCTGGACGGTAAACACAACGAGGATGATAGTAACTGTAGGAGCAGGAAACCCCCCCAATGTCATTGTGTCCGACCCACCCTACGAGGGACGCCTCAGAGTCCCTGCCGAGAGCAACTCACTTCAGATCACCAGCCTGAGGATGAAGGACACAGGCACCTACAGAGCTCAGATCAGCACAGCTACAGGCACCATCCACAGACCCTTCCTGCTGCGCGTGTACAGTAAGTGTGGGGCCGATGAACCCCGGTGGAAGCTGGAACGCGCCCTGCTCAGGAAGCTCCTCTGGGAGAGAAAGAGCCGCAGGGGCCCAGTATCTGTGCAGACCTCTTAGTGCAGCTGCTTCTCCTCCCCCTCGCTCCTGTTCCTTCCCCACCCCGTCATCCCCCCCCCCCGAGCTCTGCCTCTCTGCCCACTTCTCCTCTGTAACTTCCTTCACCCGCACTGACTGCTGCCCCACTGCTCCCGCCCCACACGCCCCTGGCTCATCAGAAACCCAAACTCCTCTTGGCACGCGGGTTTCCTTCACCCAAGCCTGGGCTCACCTGCCCGGCTGCTTTCCCCAGGCCCCACCCCCATCTCCCCAGTTCTAGAAAAACTCCATTTTCTGACGGAAACACATTTCAGTGAGGAATTCAGCTAGCTCAAACCCACCACCAGCCTCCTGGTTGGGCCTCCTGACCAACACTTCTCCAGCACTCCCAAATTATCTCTCCCTTCTTCCCGCCATCTCCAGCTGGGGCATGGTCACCCTCATCCCCTGCCCCTGCTCCAACTGTGCTGCAAAGAGCCAGACAGCTCCTTGCGCTCAGCTTCCCCCAGCACATCCAGGCAGCAGCTAGCAAGATGCTGTAGGAATTTCAGCCCATTTCATGTTTCTCTCCCCCCTGCAGAGCAAGTACCAGAGCCAACTATCCTCTGTGACTCAGTGACCTGTGTGACTGAAACCTGTAACTACAACCTGCGCTGCACCGTCACGGATGGAGGGGACAATGTGACCTACAGCTGGACTCACACAGCAGGGAGCGCTGTTGTACCCAATGGGTCCATTCTGCACATCTCTCTGAGCCCCCGTGATGCTCACCTGAATGTTACCTGCACAGCCCAGAATCCTGTCAGTAACAGCGCCACAACCGCCTCTGCAAAGGGCCTTTGTGCAGGTAAGTCCCTGTGCTAGAAAGACTCCTGTTTAAAACAGAAACAAACCCTGCACGTCTATAGAAGCTAACGGACTTCTCCTGCCAACCTGCCACGGGCTCATCTCCCAGGTCGCTGGTAGGATCAGGCTCGTAACACTGATAGTTTTATAGCACTGCTTGTGTTACAGGCGAGCAAAGAGAACATTTCGCTGAGAACCAAATTGTGCTCTACCAGGCATAACTCCCTCTGTAGGATCACGCTGCCTAGTGCTCACACAGGGGGAGCTGGCATCAGGTCGCTGCCTTTGCACCAGTACCAGGTCTTTAATCCCAAATGGAACCTGGCCCCCCACAGCCACAGAGGCCACCTGGCTGCAGATTTTAGCCTGTAAACCTGCCAGGCAGGGAGCGGTTTGCTCTGGATTTGTCTGTGTCACCAGAGCAGCGTCACAGGATCAATGGGGAGCAGCCTCGGCCCAAAGAGCCGTGCGCAGGCTGAGATATTGGGGCGGGGGAAGGGTGATGTGGAGGGGAACCCTGAGAAGTTTAGTTATTAAACACTCCTGATCTCAAACACTGACTCACTTAAGGGGCCCATCAGCCCCCCATCCCCTCCCCCTTCTCTGAGAAGGCTCTGGGAGGTAGCAGGGGGAGGGGCAGGAACATCAGCGCAGGCTGCCCAGGGGAGGGGTCACAGCCCCACCCTGCACAGGGGTAATGAGCTGCTACGGGTGGGGGGCACAGGGAGGAGCAGGCAGAGCAAGGGGCTCAGAGTGGGGGTCCAATGGCTGTTTTGGCCCCGTCACCTGATTCTGCACAGGAGGAGTCTGAGCCACATCAGAGCCCTCTGGGCCCTGCTCTGGGGGCTCCTGTGCCTGCGGGCAGGACGCGGCTGCTGACTCTGAGGGGACACCAGAGCCAAGGTCAGTGGACCCTGGCCCAGCCCAGACTCAGCCCTGTTTGCACAGCGTCTCCTCCTGCCCCGTATGGAGTGGGGGGGCAGGTTCCCAGGCACCCCCACCCCTTCCCCTGCTGTGCTCTTGGGGCATCACCCGTTGCTCCCTGCATGAACTGACTCCGTCACCTTTAGCTTCCCCACCAGCCCTGGCCTCCTCGCTGTCCTACTGCCACCTCAAGGGGATCGTCCTGCTGCTGGTGCTGGGAGCCCTGAGCGCCGGGATCATCGCGGTGCATGTCCTCCCCGACAGGGAGCAGAGACGGGATTGAGAGCAGAGGAGCTGCCACTGCGACTGCCAATCCCGCCTGGGCATTCCCCACCCCGTCAGCCTGAGGATGTTCCGGGGGGATGCTCGCTCGCAGCTTCTGACGGGTGAATGTCACTGAGTCGGAGGAGGGGAAGTATTGGGTCCCTCCGTGGGGCGGGAGATGTGCTGCAGAATTGGCCCTGCTCAATGGCACCCTCTGGCAGCCACCGGCCGCACAACTGCTGCGCCTGCCTCAGTTTCCCCCCATCGACCTTCTGAAAAGACCCCAGTTTTTAACTGTACCCCTACCTGGGGCTGATGTATTGTCCCAGTGTGTAAACCTTTCCCAGGGACTCCCTGCTGTGCCCGCTTCCCCGCGGGCTCTTCCCCGCTCCATGGCACCCAGCTCTCTAGGGACAGGAGCTCACTTCCGGCTGCACCTGGTTAATGCCCAAGGCAGGCCAGCCCCGGCTTCTGCCCCTTTAAAGGCCAGAACACCCTGTCATGGAGGCACTTTCCCACCCACTGTGCTCTGGGGCCGATGACTGCGCAGGTCAGGGCGATGGAGAGCCAGGACCAAGGAGTTTGTCCCAGGAGAAACTCAGCTGCCTTATGACTGGCCCTAAAAACAGGGGACTCCAGCCTGGTGTAGACCCAGCTGCTGCACCAGTGCCACTGCAGGTCAGTAGGGTGATTTTCTACGGATACAATGAAAGCGCTGCCTCCCTTCCTGGGGATGCCCTTGTCTCAGTGGAAAGGGGCGTCTCTGGGTGCAGCCCCTGCACCTCTTTAACTGTCTCAGTTTCTAAGCCTGTGTGGAGACAAGCCCTTAGGAATTACACCGGCCAACCTAGTCCAGAGTCCCTGCTCCAGCCCCGCCCTGCCTCGGCTACTTCAGAAGAAGGAGACACACTCCCTCTACTGGGAAATTCTGGAATAACCTGTCCCTATGAGAAGAATTTTTCTCACCCACACACAGAGAGAAGTTGGTTTATACCCTCGTGCCAAAGAGCTAATGTCCCTTCCACATTCTCGCTCTCCTCCCCAGCAGAGCCACGAATGTCGTTTTTATTCAGACAGGTCGAGAGTGTGTTGTGTTTTAACCCTGCACCACTTGACAGAGCAACAGTATCCAGTGGCAATGAGTTCCGTGGGATAACTTTCCATCATGTAAATAAAGTCTCTGCCTCTGCACTCCGCAGTGTCTTGATCTTTGTATCACTGGGGTAACCCTGTTAGTGGCATAACACTCACTGCGGGGTTTCCTCGGGGCCCAGGCTCAGTCACCATCTTCCCCACAATGCTCAGCACCTCCTGCTCACACCCCATCCGGATTTGTGTCCCTGTCCCAGCACTGAGCTGCCAGCCATGGGGAGGCATCTTCAATTCCCTTGCGCAGGCCTCTATCTAGCAGAGAACCTACAGACCCTCTGCTCCCAGGGGATCACAGTCCTCTGGGACACAGGGCCAGATTCTCATTCATGCCAAGCCCCCGTCACACCCCCCTGGCTGCGCAAAGGGCCCTGACAGTGGGTGTCAATGTACTGGGTGCCCCGTCGAAGGACCTTTCCACTGCCAGAGCCATGTCAAGGGGCCCCGGGTAACTGAGAATTCCTAGCGTGACAGGCTCTCTGGTGCAATAGACAGAACCATCCAGTATCACAGGAGCCGTGTCTGGTTCAGACCCTTTCAGCACTGAGAAATTAGAGGAACCTTCCCCAACCCAGCGCCCTGGGCTGCTTTGAGCTCACTGCGTGACTTACCACAAAGGAAAGAGCGTCTCATGGGGGAAGTTGCAGAGCTGTGGGGCGGGTCATTTCTCTGCAGCCCCTCGGCACCATCAGGGACCAGCCACTCAGCAAAGCCTGCCGTATAACCCGCTCCGGCTTTGTTCGGTCAGGACACCCGTTCTATGAACTGACGGCCGCTCGCTTTGCCTGCCCCTCGCTGCCAGGATGGAGGGGGCTCTGCGGCCTTCCCTTCTCTTGCTCCTGCTGGTTTCACAGCCCGGCGGTGAGTGATCTGTCTGAACTCCAGAGCAGGAAATGGTGGCACAGACAGCGGTGCCATTTCAGATTTCGGTGGGGTGGTGGAGGG